>NC_139146.1:12519952-12847124 GCF_964270905.1 Leucopleurus acutus
AACATTATTCAGCCATAAATAGAAACGAAATTGAGTTATTTGTAGTGAGGTGGATGGACCTAGAGTCTGTGATACAGAGTGAAGTAAGTCAGAAAGAGAAAAACAAATACTGTATGCTAACACATATATATGGAATCTAAGAAAAAAAAAACGGTCATGAAGAACCTAGGGGTAAGACAGAAATAAAGACACAGACCTACTACAGAATGGACTTGAGGACACGGGGAGGGGGAAGGG
This sequence comes from Leucopleurus acutus, assembly GCF_964270905.1. Taxonomy (NCBI): domain Eukaryota; kingdom Metazoa; phylum Chordata; class Mammalia; order Artiodactyla; family Delphinidae; genus Leucopleurus; species Leucopleurus acutus. The sequence goes on from NC_139146.1 coordinate 12,520,190, forward strand.
TAAGCTGTGACGACGTGAGAGAGTGGCATGGACATATATACACTACCAAACGTAAAATAGATAGCTAGTGAGAAGCAGCCGCATAGCACAGGGACATCAGCTAGGTGGTTTGTGACCACCTAAAGGGGTGGGATAGGGAGGGTGGGAGGGAGGGAGATGCAAGAGGGAAGAGATATAGTATCAGTATATGTATAACTGATTCACTTTGTTATAAAGCAGAAACTAGCGCACCATTGTAAAGCAATTATACTCCAATAATGATGTTAAAAAAAAACACAAAACACTATAACTTTTAGAGATCAAATCCCAGTTCTGTTGGTTCTGTTGATTGCTGTGTACGTCTTGAGTAATTGCCTAATCTTTCTGAACATTAGTTTGATCATGACTGTTTTTAATAAGAAGTCTTAAATAGTAATACATTTAAAAACATTTTGCATAATGATTTGTGTTAGATAAATGATATTTTCCCTTCTGCTAAGTTCTCCTTTCCCCTTGTATCCTTATGTAAACCCTTCAAAACAAGTTCATTCATTCATTCACACATTCACATAAAGTTCTGGGGATACAAGGGGGAACGCCATGGGGGGCACTCCTTTACAGCAGTTGTGCAGCCAAGTAGGGATGCATACAAGTGAACAGTGGAGTATAAGTGAATGTGATAAATGCCACAGAGAAGGAGATAACAGTGTTCTCTGGAGGACCCTAATGCCTAACCCAGACTTGGACGATCAGGAGAGACTTAAAAGAGACAGTGAAATCCTAACTGAGGTGATCTTTTAAATAAAAACAAAATAATATTGCTGGATCATATGGTTAGGGAGGAAGCGGTGGGGATAAGGCTAAAGAAGTAGACATGGTCCAGAGCAGGAAGAGATTTTTAAGCTGTTGTTAAAAGAGTTGGGATATTATCTTATAGGTAATGAGCCAATGATGTTAAGCTAAGGAGTGAAATGAGCAGCTCTAATACAGAGGGTGAGCTAACAGGGAAGAGATGAGTTAGAATCACTGGTAGTAATTGAAGCTGGAGTTTAAGGTTGTCGGAACTAGGCTACTGGAAGTAGAGTGTGAAGAAGTAGATGAATTAAAGATGTGTAAGAGATGCAGTCAAGATGAACAAAGATGGAGAATCAAGGACAACAACTAAGTTTCTAGTTTGGGCAACCAAGTGGAATCACACTCTAAGATGGGAAACAATGCAGAAAAAACATGAAGTTGAGAGAGGCAAGTACAAAGAGTCCATCTTTTGACATATTAACTTTTAGGTATATGTGGTCACCTAGGTGATAATATTTGGCAAGACTATGAAAATATACTCCCAGAGTTCGATGCCATGATATAGATAAATCTTTGAATTGAGCAGTAGATGGAATTATCTAAGGTCAAACTACAGAGTAAGAAGACATATGGACATAGGACGAAATGCTAAAGAGCTCCAATATTAAAGACATAAGTAAAGAAAAAAGCCTTAAAGATGGTTGGGAAACAGTGGGCAAAGTGGTAGGAGAAATGTTGCACACTTATGCTATCAGAGAAGTTAAGGAAACAGCATTTCAAACAGACCTAAAGACAAACACTTAAGGAAATCAATTTTTAATTTTTTCCAGCTTTATTGAGATATAATTGACATATAATACTGTATGTTTAAGATGTACAATGTCCTGATTTGATACAGACATATTGTGCAGTGATTACCACAATAAGGTGAGTTAACACACCCGTCACAACACACAACTACCATTTTTGGTGTGTAGTGAGAGTTATATAATACATATATAATATTTTATTTTTTTAACATCTTTATTGGAGTATAATTGTTTTACAATGGTGCGCTAGTTTCTGCTTTATAACAAAGTGAGTCAGTTATACATATACATATGTTCCCATATCTCTTCCCTCTTGCGTCTCCCTCCCTTCCACCCTCCCTATCCCACCCCTCTAGGTGGACACAAACCACCTAGCTGACATATATAATATTTTCTTTATCCACTCATCCATCAACAGACACTTGGTTGTTTCCATGTTTGGCTACTATAAACAATGCTGCAATAAACATGAGGGTGCAGCTATCTATTCAAGACAGCGATTTAATTTCCTTCATATATATACCCATAAGTGGGACTGCTGAATCATACGGCAGTTCTATTTTAATTGATATTGAATTAGGCTAAGCTACTGGAGGTAAAACTCACAAAAATGTGGAGACTTTCTCTGACTATGTCCCTCTAGAGTTTGAACTCTCAGACTCATCAACGCTGAGCCTCTAGCAACTTGTCAATGACAGTTTACATTTTCCCAACTCAACTCTGGTTTCCATGCAAGTTTCTGCTCATGGGTTTCTGCTCCAGTAAGTTGTGATCCTCTGTATTTTCCTGTCTCTCTCTTCAATTTGGGGGTCAGCAGTTTGCCTCGTGACCTCACTTCTCTTTAAGAAGAGAGGAAAATGTCTTAAAGACTTTTATTAAGAAAAGTTGATTTTTCAGTTTGTTCAGCCTTCGTTAGGATGGGGTGTTGACATCCAAGCTCCTTACATGCCAAAAGTCGAAAGACAGTTTTTAAAATACCCAAAGTTATAAAATGGAAAACTAAAAGACAAAGCAATAAATAATAGAAGACAAAAACAATAACCAAACTACAGCTACTAAATCTGATTCCTCACTTGCTTCTGATGAGTAGCCTGTTCCTATCCTAATTCATCCCTGGAAAAACTATTAGCCCTTTAGTTTTTGTTTATACAGTGTTGTTAAAATTTCTTCTAACCCTGGGTAGATTCATTACAAGCATAGGTACATTTCTAAAGTGTGCAAATGTGAAGCCATAAGCTAGTAGGGTTAATCCATCAATCCCAACGGAGATAAATTCCTAATCTGTTAAAACATTATGAAAATACAGTCATTGTAAACACAGTAAATTATTTGAGGAGACAAAATTCTGTAAGAGCTTGCATGTTTATTTCTATTAGAAAATCCTTGTAGTTAAAATAGTGATGTACAGGCAGAGCAACTGTCTTCAAATCAACCGCTTCTTCCTAAAGCCTTTGAAAATCTTTTCAGTTATTTAAAATAGCGCCAATATATTTAGGGTGGGAAGTAGGGGAGGGGAGGGTAACATGTACACAGAAAACTTCCTCTAACACAAGGGTGATAAATTTTATAAATAAGGCCTTTTGTTACCTTAATAAATAAGGGTAGACGGATGGGACACACAAGAGATAAAAAAGGATACAGATTGTTTTAAAGAAAAGAATACAGATTTAAGAGCCAAGCAGACCTTGTTTTGAATCGCAGTTCTGCCACTCAGCAGCTACATGACACTGGGCAAGTTTTCTAACCTTTCTAAGTCTCAGTTATCACACTTATAAAATAGAGACCCAAAATGTCCTCTGACAACATTCTACAGATTAAGGATAATATAAATATATGGATTAAAGACAATGTAAATAAAGATAATGAAAACGCTAATGTAAAGCAACTAGCATGATGACTTGCACTCAATAAACAGGAGATTTAAATTATATGCATGATTTATAAGTACCAGCATATAAATTATAATATCTGTACAAGTACACTGACATATTCAATAAATAATTTCCAGTGCCTTGCCCGTGCTAGGTGGTAGGGATGGGGGCTGAACAAGGCTGACAAGGTCCTCTCTCTAATAATTTAAATTCTAGTGTACTCCCACAAATCTGTGTCTCATCTGCTACTCCCAAGTAACTAAATGCGTTTCTAAATCTAAATATTAGGAACAACTTATTGATTTATTATAAAGACGAACTTGGCATTTATCTAGGACGTTCTGGAAATTACAGAAGTGTTTCTGGCACATATTGACAAACCAGATTTGTAGTTTAGAAAGATTATTCTGGTGGTAGTACATAGGAGACCAGCTAAAAGACCTTTTCAACAGTTTGACTGAGAGATGATATGGCCACAGGAAAGAACAAAGTGTTCTAACATAAGAATATGTCAGAAAGGGAATCAGTAGGGCTGGTTTCTCTTTTAGATAATGGGTGATCAGTTTTATTACAAACAAATATAGTGAATATAAAAGAAGGAACTATTTGGAATGGAAGTCAGGGGGAAAAAAGTTTTGCTAGCTGAATTTCACTTGGTTTTCATTTCACCAAACTGGACAACTTGCTGTTTTCATATTATGCATAATGGGAAATGAGGTCCTTCAAATTCCAGTTCAGATGTTCTATCCTCCATGAAGCTGGCTCAATCCAAAAAGAGTTGAAGACTCCTCCCACTTCTGGGTTTCTTGTATACTCCTTAATTACTGGCTATCTCTCTACACCCTACTACATCATGTATTTATCTGTCTCTACTACTGAATGCTTCCTGGGATCAGGACTAATATTTCATCTACAACTGTTTATCCAGGAACAGCAAAATGCCAGGCACATAGCAAGCAATCTATAAATAATATTGAATTGAATTTCCTAAGATAGCTTATTACAGATCAAGATCTATGGCATCACAGATATGATCCTTACATAACAAAGTTTATCAGTGCTCTCAAAATAAATACACAGTGAAGTGTCCGTGGAAATTTTTTTGAAAAGATCTCTATCTAAGAGTCAATAAACCTGTTTCAAGCCCTGTATCCTTCAATTGCTAGCTGTGTGATACTGAAAATATTTTTTAACTTTCTGAGTCAGATTTACAATCTAAAAAATAGGTATAATGATACCTGTTAGTTCCATCAAACATGGCTGTATGATTCAAATGAAACAACATCGTTAAGAGCAGTCAGTCATCAAGACCACAAAAGGATAAATGCATGAAAGTTTATATTACTTTATAAAGAATAGTTTCTAAAATAATGTTTGGTGATCTTTTTATACTTTTTAAAAGATATAATATCTAAATATGTTACTGAATTTTTAGTATATATTTTACAATTAAAATACATAAAAAGGAAAAATAATAATAAAATTTGCATGGAACCACATAAGACCCTGAATAGCCAAAACAATCTTGAGAAAGAAGAAAAAAGCTGGAGGTCTCACATTTCCTGATTGCAAAATATTTTACAAAAGTACAGTAATCAAAACAGTATGGCACTGTCATAAAAACAGACATATAGACCAATAAAACAGAACAGAGAGCTCAGAACCAAGCCCGCATGTGTACAGTCAGCTGATCTTTTACAAGTGTGCCAAAAATACACACTGGAGAAGTGACAGTCTCTTCAACAAATGATCTTGAGAAAATTGGATATCTACACGCCAAAGAATGTAATTGGACCTTTAAATTACATCATACACAAAATTCAATACAAAACAGATCTGGGCTTCCCTGGTGACGCAGTGGTTGAGAGTCCGCCTGCCGATGCGAGGGACACGGGTTTGTGCCCCGGTCCAGGAAGATCCCACATGCTGCAGAGCGGCAGGGCCCGTGAGCCATGGCCACTGAACCTGCGCGTATGGAGCCTATGCTCCGCAATGGGAGAGGCCACAACAGTGAGAGGCCCGAGTATCACAAAAAAAAAAAAAAAAAAAAAACAAAAAAAAAAAACAGATCTAATACTTAAATTTAAGACCCAAACTGTAGAACTCCTAGAAGAAAGCATAGAAATGAATCTTCATGACATTGGTCTTGGCAATAATTTCATGGATATGACACCAAAAGCATAGGTAAAGAAAGCAAAGCTAGGCAAGTAGGACTAAATGAAAGTAAAATTCTTCTGTGATGGCAAAGAAAACCAGAGAGTAAAAGAATGAGAGAAAATATTTTCAAACCATATATATATGGTAAAGGGTTAATATCCAAAAAATATATATAACCACTACTACTCTCTAGCAAAACAAAAACAAGACAATAACAAAAATAATATTTACAAACAGCTCATGCAGCTCAATATCAAAAAAAACCCAATCAAAAAATAAGCAGAAGACTTAAAGAGACAGTTCTCCAAAGAAGACATACAGATGGCCAAGAGGCACATGAAAAGATGCTCAACATCACTAATTATTAGAGAAATGAAAATCAAAACTACAATGAGATATCACCTCACACCTGTCAGAAGGGCCACCATCAAAAAATCTGCAAAAAATAAATTCTGCAGAGGGTGTGGAGAAGAGGGAACCTTCCTACACTGTTGGTGGGAATGTAAATTGGTATAGCCACTATGGAAAAAGTATGGTTTTTCCTTAAAAAACTAAAAATAGAGCTACCATATGATCCAACAATCTCACTCTTGTGCATGTATCTGGAAAAAAAACATTGTTCAAAGGATACATGCAGCCCAATGTTCATTGCAGCACTGTTTTCAATAACCAAGACATGGAAGCAACCTAAATGTCCATCAACAGATGAATGGACAAAGAAGATGTGGTAGGTATATACAATGGAATATTACTCAGTGGTAAAAAAGAATGAAATAATGCCATTTGCAGCAACATGGCTGGACCTGGAGATTTTCACACTAAGTGAAGTAAGCCAGACAGAGAAAGACAAACATCATATGATGTTGCTTATATGTGGAATCTTAAAAAAATGATACGAATGAACTTATTTATAAAACCAAAACAGACTCACATAATTTTGTTAGAGAACAAAATTATGGTTACTGGGGGGAAGGGTGGTGGGAGGGATAAATTGGGAGTTTAGGATTGACATGTACACACTGTTATATTTAAAATAAAATGCCTTTCCATGGAAAAAAAATTTTAATAAAATAAATAAAAGAAATGAACTAAAGACTTGAATAGTCATTTCTCCAATGAAGACATACAAATGGACAACTGGTATATGAAAACATGCTTTATGTCACTAATTATCAGAAAAATGCATATCAAAACCATAATGAGGTATAATCACACAGGTGTTAGGATGGCTACTATAAAAAAAAAAGTCAATAGTGTTAGTGAGGATGTAGAGAAATTGGAACGCTTGTAACACTGTTGCTAGGAATGTAAAAATGGTGCAGCTGCTACATTAAGCAGTGTGGAGGTTCCTCAAAAATTAACATGATTCTGCAATCACACTTCTGGATATATACACAAAATAACTGAAATCAGGATCTCAAAAAGATATCTGTACTCCTGTGTTCACTGCAGCACTATTCACCATAGCCAAGACATGGAAACAATATAAATGTTCATCCACAAATGAATGGATAAAGAAAATATTATATTTACAATGTAAATTATTCATCATTAAAAAAGTAGGAAATTATTAAACATTCAACAACATGAATTAACCTTGAAGTCATTATCGTAAGTGAAATAAGCCAGTCACAGAAGGGCAAATACTACATGATTTCACTTACATGAGTTACTTAAAATAGTCAGACTCATAGAATCAGAGAATAGAATGGTACATGCCTAGGGCTGGGGGAAGTGGAAAATGAGGAGTTGCTAATCAAAGGTATAAAGTCTCAATTATGCAAGATGAGTAAGTTCTAAAGATCTGCTGTACATCATGCCTATGGTTAAGGATACTGTACTGTATACCTAAAAATGTCTTAGGAGGATGAATCTCATTTTAGGTATTCTTACCACAATAAAATAAAATCTTTAAAAGTTGCCTCATGGATTATTTAAATTATGCCTTCAAACATTTGGAATTTGACAATTTCAGAGATCGTGTGCTTGATGCTTTCCCTTGAAGTAACTCAATAAAAATATTAACATGATAACTTTTCTATTAAAGAACATAATATCTTTCATTAATATATTAATGGATATTTGCAGTCATTGCTAAAGGCAAGTACAAATACTGTTTTTTCGGTTTTTGTGTTTTTACTATACAGTGTTCTGATTAAACATTTACTCAGTTCTTAAAAAAAAAATAATAAAAAGAGGACTTCCCTGGTGGCGCAGTGGTTGAGAGTCCGCCTGCCGATGCAGGGGAAACGGGCTGTGCCCCGGTCCAGGAAGATCCCACATGCCGCGGAGCGGCTGGGCCCGTGAGCCATGGCCGCTGAGCCTGCGCGTCCGGAGCCTGTGCTCCGCAACGGGAGAGGCCACAAGAGTGAGAGGCCCGCGTACTGCAAAAATAAAAAATAAAAAAATAAAAAATAAAAAGAGATGTAGAATAAGTGTATAATCCTGCCCATTTCCCATGGCACTGTTGAATGAGTACAGTCAATTTGTCTTTGTGACCCCAATATTTTTTTACTTCTCACTGACCACTCCTTGCTGTTGATATTTGATTTCTGTACAACTTTTAATGCTACCAGTTAAGCAAGGTGGTAGTGTAAAGAGAATGTGCTTTGGATCTTACCTCCACCTATGATTAGTTACAGGACCCTACCCAAATGGAATGATTTCAAACACAAAATATGGCACATAGAACCCTGCAATAAAAGTTGGCTAAACACATGAATCAAGATCTTCCTTCCTCCCTCCCTTCCTCCCTTCCTTTCTTCCTTCCTTTAAGAAAGTTCCAGCCTTAAGCTGAATAAATAAAAATTAACAGTCTTGTTTATTAAAAAGAAAGAAAGAAAGAAAAAAGTCTCCGTAACTTCTAATCCTCACTGAAACAAGAACTCATATTGGATGTTTCATATTACGTTATATAAAACAATTTAATTTTATCATCAAAATGTAAGAATGAAAGCTATTAGCAAATCTGATTAAAATAACGGTGTAGCATACTTGATTATGTTTGCTCATTACTTTTCTTTATATTTTTTCTTGTTATGTCATGAAATGAAATAGTCACAAGACCTGCATATGAAAGCTGCACACTTAAAAGGTCACGATTTCCTAAAACACCTTCAGTAAACATTCTTAAGGTAGTAAATCGTTCTTCCACTTTTTAGAGATTTAAAAGGACAGGTTTAGAGGAAAAATAACCATAGTGATGAATTCCCTTAAGAGAGACAAAGTGGTTGGAATTTGTTATAAAATTTGATTGAAAATAAGCTTCAAGAGATTAGTTTTAACCTATAAATGCAGAGTTTCTAATTCCACTTTCATATCTCTAAGAAAAAAAATTCTGTTAGAGCATTACTTTTACTTTTACAGTGTGCATAGGGTCCACAAGTAATAATTTTTCCAAGTATTTTTGACATGGAAGATAAAATCCTGCCTTTGATATTAAAAAATATTATCAAGCAGATAATGCTGCTCATCTAAATTGAAGGATTATCACTATTAAATTGAACATGTATAGTTCTGTAAAGGATCTATAATCCCCAATTTTTGGAACAATAATTTTTATCTTTATTTCCCTGTCAAACATCTATGATTCAGATTAACTTGACAGTTTTATGAGACATGATAATTCTGTCCAATTGAATCCAATAGGGCGGGATTTTTTTTTTTCCTAGCAAACAGCCATAACAGTATTACAAATATCATTGCAATATTCAGCTATCCCATTAACGATATTATTTTGTTTCTACATGACTAGATTCAAACATACCCCTCTATGTATTTTTAAATGGTAAAAATCTCCAATAACCAAATAAATACTACCTTTAAATAACTCTTCCTATCCTTAGTTTTCATTTGGCCAAGGGTGTAAACTAGTCTTTTAGTGCACAATAGCATGCAGCTATTAAAATCAAAGACCACATGAAAATGTAGGCTGACAAGTTACGGCTTAATTGTGGAGTCATGTCAAACCATGAAGAAGCAAGTTAGCCATCACAAAGGTAAAGATTTTATTGTTCTTCTGTGATTCTAAGTGACATCAACAGACTTTTCCATGTGCTACGTATTCTCTTCCTTATCACAAATTTTACTCACTTTAGGAGAAGAAAGAAATGTCTCGAAGAAGAAATTTTTTGTTTGTTTGTTAAAGACATACAACTGGGCTTCCCTGGTGGCGCAGTGGTTGAGAGTCCGCCTGCCGATGCAGGGGACACGTGTTCGTGCCCCGGTCCGGGAGGATCCTACATGCCGCAGAGCAGCTGGGCCCGTGAGCCATGGCCACTGAGCCTGCGCGTCCGGAGCCTGTGCTCCGCAAGGGGAGAGGCCACAACAGTGAGAGGCCCGCGTGCCGCAAAAGAAAAAAAAAAAAGATATACAACTGATTAAGGAAAGACTGGCTTTTTTTTTTTTTTTAAGTTCTTTCCCCGGAATAAGACGTGGCTGTCCAGGAAGCTTCATGGATACTAACTGAAAGGCAGCCAGGGCAGGGCAGGTGAGGTCAGGTCTTTGGCTAAAGAGCTGATATAAATCCAACAGATGACTTCATATTGGATAGACGCGGGGGATGACTTGGTCCTACAATGGCTACTATTTATCTTGAAAATTGTACATCAGCCAGAGTTATGGACACAAAAGGTGAAAGGGTATTGAGAGTCTAACAGGGGCAGGCAGGACTCAAGTTGAAATGGTACCTGCTAAAGGGCCACCACAGTTCTAATGGGGAAAAAGGCAGTGGGTGAGAGTGCAGGCTTTCAGATAACTGTGGGTATGTGGCTTTGCTTTACTTCACTTTGCTTTCTTTCTCTCTTAGATACTAAGGCAGAGGCAGAGAGTTTAGGCTTGTTTAGTAAAAATAAAAACCTACCAGACAGCAGATAGAGGTGCCACATCCAGTAAGATAATTGTTTCTAGAAACTTAGGATAACCTGTTAATTTTGTTTGTTTTTGTTGGAAAAAAGGGCATATTTTAAATTTACTTACTACTGTTATTACATTTTTTGAGAGTCTATCATAATGCTACATGTTTTTGTTTTTTGCGGTATGCGGGCCTCTCACTGTTGTGGCCTCTCCCGTTGTGGAGCACAGGCTCCGGACGCGCAGGCTCAGCGACCATGGCTCATGGGCCCAGCTGCTCTGCGGCATGTGGGAACTTCCCGGACCGGGGCACAAACCCGTGTCCCCTGCATCGGCAGGCGGACTCTCAATCACTGCACCACCAAGGAAGCCCGTATAACGTCTACATGTTTTTAAACAATCCACAAGATATTTAGAAATGTATTTTGGAATGAAATGAAATTTTATGTAGCTATTAATTTCATTAGGGAAATTGGGAGCATTTTGTTCCTATTTTGACACAATGGATACAACCAGGACTGAATGATTATAAGTTAGTGGAAGTAAAAAAAAAAAAAAACAAAAAAAACACAATTATTTTATTAACATATTTGGCAGAGGTTCATTAATCATTATCACTCTTAAGTAGTTAATTTATAATGAAAGCTTTCTTTATTTCAAATGTTCTCCAATTAGGTAAAAAGAATAAGTTTACACAAGGCAACTCTATCATTTATAGAATAATGAATCTGGTATCTTTGAATCTCATTTGCCAATCAGTGGTAAGGTAAATATGACAAGGAAATGTTCTAGTAAGGTGACTAACATTGATAAAATGTGTTGCATTTTGGTCACAGAAAGACATCAAAAAAAATCTTCCTTATAAACTTTTATATATCCATTTAAAAAGAAATATAGTAAGCTTATTTAGGTGAAAAGAAATTCCAGTAATAACAGAAAGCAAGCAAAAATTTACAAATTCTCAAAATATAAAACTGAAATCAGTGTAATAAATGAAAAGTAAGTCTATCAAAGCAAAGCCACAATAAATGTTAATATTTGGTTATTAAAAAAAATCCAATGTACTATGTTTTCTCTCAGATTGGCAAAGATTAAAAAGAACATTAATGTCTGGGATTAACAGACTGTGAGAATATAAGAACACGTGTATATTATTGGCAAACAAACTTTACTGTGGGTAAATTTGGAAATATGGATCAAAATCTTTAAAAAGTTCTCTGCTTACTCTTTCTCCAAAAAAGTCTACTTCCAAGAATTTACCCTAACAGTGGAAAAGCAGAGGTTTTCTCTCCAGTTTTATGATAGAAAAAAAATCCAACAACAGAGATACAGCTAAAGAATTTATGGTACTTCAATTTTTATTAAACACATTCTTTTATGTGTTAAGAGCTAAACATATATTCATATAACAGATTACTGGCCGCTTAAAATAATGATTTAAGTGAAAATGAGGATTCCAAAACCTTACATACTGAGTAACACATATGCAATACCTATATATGCACACATATATATACATGTACATATATGTTAACTGTCTTCAGGTCGTAGAATCCAGATTATTTTATTCTTCTTATGACTTTTCTGTGTTTTTCTAGTTTTTTGCAGAGATCATATACTATTGTTGAAATATGGAAGGGGAAAATGAAGATGAGTACAGCTCCAATTGATAACTGACTAATTCTAGTATGTAAATTAGACCAGCACTCATACCATATATATGTCTAATAGTTAAGGTTAATGCCTCTGACTACCAGATGGCCTGGGTTCCAGTCCCAGTGCTATGAGTTACTAGCTGTGTAACTTAGCCAAGCTACTTAATTTCTCTGGGCCACAGTTTCCTTATCTGTGAAACATTAATAGTTCCTATCAGGTTTTGGCCAGTTGAGTTAGTGTGCATGAAGAACAGTGAACCATACCTGGCTCACAGTAAACACCACATGAGTTAAAAATTATTATTCCACTTGAACGTAGGTACTATGAAGGCAAATGTTTTCATCTACTTTGTTCACTGATGGATTACCAGAACATAGTAAAGTGCCTGGAAAATAACAGGCAATAAATACATGATGAATGAAAATAGGCAGGAAAGACAAAGGGAAGAAAGAAAGACTCTCTCCTTTATTTTAATAAGAATAATAATTCACATATAATAACATGGCAGGAATATTATTAATAATGATTATGTATACTCAAATGTATTTGAATACCTTTTATCTAATTCAGTTCTTTTTCAAATTAATTAAGAAAAGCATAGATTTTGTAACGTTTAGACGACAATCTATATGATTCACTCTCTCTCATGTACACTGGAGTAAATTTTGACCAGTTGACTTAATTTTAAACTATATTATCGCCTAACTCTAGGTCCACATTTCCCTTTAACTTATATGGAGATCTATTTATTTTAGAGGAGAACCATGCTCTATACGGACACTTAGGGGATTTTAAAAAAATAACATGGTGTGTTCCCTGGACAGGAGAATTTGAAAGGTGTAAAATATTTCATATTTTCCTTAAGGATATGTAAATGCTTTGAAAATGTCATGAAATGATTGTCTTTGCTGGAAAGGCCATTTTCATTATTGATGAATGTTGTGATAGAATGTTATCAGGCTAGTCAGCTTCCTCTTACAGCATTGTCAAAAGAGATTAGTCATCAAATAACAATGACCCTTAAGAAGGCAACTTCCTAGTGTGAAGATGACAAAGTGAAGATATTTCTGTGCCCTTTTCTCAAAAATCGCCTCTAAAACAAAAAGAATAAAACACAGAAACATAAACTCTATCATTGGTAACAAAAGGAGGCATCTGGGACCCTGAGTCACAATACACAAGCACTATAAGTATGTCTAGAAGGAAGGAAGTATGACTAGAAAGGAGGAAAATCATATCCAATGGCAATGAGGAGAAAACCAATTTGTCACCACAGAACTCTAGATAGGTTCAGGAGTGTAGGCCCTATGAGCTCAAGGCAGTGTTGACACTGGAGCTGAAAATAAGGAAGTTTTCTTTATTTTTCTTTTTAGGGACTATATAAGGAGCAGTCCGACCCCCAAATTCTCAATACCAGCCTACTGTGACAGGCAACTTCCCTGTCTGGCAGCCCCTGATGAAAGCAGAGATGTATATTTTGGATAGAGACAGGGTCCAGACTAAAGGATTTCAGGCAGAGGAAAGTAGGAAAGTGAAACTTGTACTTAAAACTAGGAGTTTAAGTGCAATTCTTAAGTGAAACTACCAGTTAGACTTAAGGGTGAAGTAGGTACATAAATTATTTGGAATTATTTACAAGGAAGATTTGTCTATGTTCCATTATCTAGTTTTTCAATTACTTTTGTCACTATGGCCTCATGGATATTTATTTAATACTTTGGGTTATAATCCAGTACTCCTTTGCTTATTTTATCAAATAGTTCCTGCTTTGGCCATTAGGAGCCCTTTCAGTTGGCTCCTGTATCCCTTTGACATACCCCATCATTGTGGTGGAAGTGTTATTTTAGCTCTTCCTTACTTTCTATCACTGCAAGATGCTCCAGTTTTATCTTGAATATTCTCTGTCTCAGTCCTAGAGTCAGTCATTTCCCTGAGAAGTCTTATTTCCTTTCATTGGAGCTTGTATTAGAAACTCAAATTTGGATACATAAGTGTACTATCTTTCTGTAAAATTGATTTCTATTTTAATTCCATTGTGGTCGGAGAACATACCATGTATAATTTCTGTTCTTTAAAATTTAGAGAATGTGTTTTATGGTCCAGAATGTGATCTATCTTGGTGAATATTCCATCTGAGCCTGAGAAGAATATACATTCTGATGTTGTTGTATGGAGTATTCTATAAATATCAATGATATCAAGTTGATTGATAATGTTGTTCAGGTCAACCACGTTCTTATTGATTCTTCTGCCTGCTTGACCTATCAATTACTATCAAGGGGTGTTGAAATCACCAATTATAAAAGTGAATTTATCTAGTTCTTCTTTCAGTTCTAACAGTTTTTGCCTCATATATTTTGATTCTTTGTTATCAGGTATATACATGTTTAGGATTGTTAAGTTTTCCTGAAGAATTGATCCCATTATCATTATGCAGTACCCCTCTTTATCCTTGACAATTTTTGTTGTTCTGAAGTCTGTTTTGTCTAAAACTAATATAGCTACTCCAGCTTTGTTTTGATTAGTGTTAGCATGGTACATCTTTCTCCATCCCATTGCTTTTAAATGATTAAAGTCTTCATATTTAAATTGGGTTTCTTGTCAACAACGCATAGTTGGTCATTATTTTTTTAATCTACTCTGACAATCCCTACCTTTTAATTGGTGTATTTAGACTAATCACATTTAAAGTGATTACTGATATACTTGGATTAATATAAACCATGTTTTAAGTGTAGTCTAGTCATTATCAGAGTCTTCTTTGCCTGCCTTCTCTGGTCTTAAATGAGCATTTTGTGTGATTTTATTTCATTTCTTCCTTAGTGGATCAATTATATTTCTTTATTAAAAAAAAAAAAAACTTTTAGTGGTTGTTCCAGAGTGTGCGATATACATTTTTAACTTATCTAAGTCCACCTTCAAAAAACACTATTCCACTTCATATGAGTGTAGGTTCTTTCTAACCGAGTATACTCATTTCCTCTCTCCTGTCCTTTATGACATTACTATCATTTATTTCACTCGTCCATATGCTATAATCACCCAATACATTGTTGCTATTATTGCTTTGAACAATTATCTTTTAGATCAATTAAGAATGAGAAAAATAAATTATTTCTTCTTAACTTATTTCTTCTCTGGTGCTTTTCCTTTCTTTCTGTAGGCCCGTGTTTCTAACATATCATTTCCCTTCTGACGGAAACAGAACATCTTCTAACATTTCTTTCAGGGCAGGTCTGCTGGTGATAAGCTACCTCAGCTTTTGTTTGTCTGAGAAATCCTTTATTTCACCCTCACTAAATTTCACTGGATATAGAGTTATAGACTGGAGGTTGTTTTCCTTCAACAGGGCTGTGGTAAATTCTTTCCTCCTGTAAACTAAGGCTTTATTATGGAGAAGGTTCTTCATTATGGAAAGTAATCGTGATGAGTACTCTTTCCCTGTCCCTGGCAGAGACTGGAGGGGTTCTTCCTCAGATTATCACTATGGGAACCTGGTAAAGCTCCAAAAGTGTGGCTCCACAACTGTGGCTCCCAGGAGTCTTCCACTGTCATGCTAACACCAAGTTAGCCTCTAAAAATTAGTCAAAATTGTCATTTAAGTGTCCCTATCAATTTATGGCTCCAGGGTCTTCTGCTCCAGGTAAGGTGATCTCAGCTTGGATTCTCTGTAATCTGCCTGTCTCTTCAGATTTCAGGTTGATGGTTTGCCCTGAAAACTCAGTCTTCTTGTGGGTCCAAGAAAAGTCACTGATTTTTTGTTTGTTCAACTTTTTCTTGCTGTAAGGACAGGAGTGACAATTCCCAAGCTCCTTACATGTCAGAGCTGAAAACTGAAGTCTGGATATAAAATTTTGATGACAAAAAGTTCAAATATTAAATTTTAAAAGTTGACTTTAGAATCAAACAAACAAAAAATTCTTCCTTTTGATTTTGCAATCTTGTGACATAAGAGGTATAAAATTATATGCAGAAAAAAATGTTATCTATTCTGAAAATTATTTACAAACCACTTCCAACCATACTCATCTATTTCATTCAAATACCTCCTGAGGGATATAGATAGCTGCAACGCTGAACATAACACAGACTTCATATTGGTCATTCTCAAAACATAGAATAGGATGAAATTTTAACCTTTAGCAAAGTAAGCAAAAGAGAAATTGGTAAGTGAGTACCAATTGGCTGCTTTCAGTCATTTTCACATTAGCATTTGTAAAGAAAACATTTGATGAAAAATATTTCTAAAGCAAGTCTGTATCTCCATCAAGGCTATTTTAAAAAAATATATTGACAACTTTAGTAATCACTGGCCAATGTTAATTATCTTAAAAAAATGTTAGCTCCATCACACAGGTTTTCATGGTGTTTTGATGATTATTTGAGTAGGAATTACAACACAAATTGATTAATATATATTTCTCAAAGTGTGATTATAAGAAGAATAAAAATACCATAATGAATCCATGAATAATGTACACTTGGTACTAACTGTGAGGATAAATTAAGACACGCTAGTATGATAATGGCAATGCATGATGGATTGGATGGTATGGAGAACTTTTGTTCCATTTCTCTTTCACTGCCCCATAAGTTACCTAATTAACATCTAGAAAACCCCAGTACAGATGATTCAGCAAGTTTACATCTTTCAGCTTTCAAATACAAGAATATTTTATCAAAACATACTTATGACCTAGTTAACACATAACAAGTCACCATATTTCTCGAGACTTAAAAATGCTCAGCTACAAGCATATACTAAACGTTTAACAGTGTTAGGAGTAATAGGGACATTACAGTGTAGCATGTTCCCTATTATGAGTGACCTAAAAATTTAATGTGGAAAATTTATTTGAAAATTCAAACTGTCGGCACCTTTTGAAATATCAGAAAATAAGATCACACTAAGCCAGAAATTCTACATGGTAATAATTATCTAGAACTGAACACAGATTCAGATCTATATACACCAGGATAATCAATAAAGGATGAAGGTTTGGTTTTAATTTTTGAGCAGTCTCCTTTAGTGCAAAACTTGTCTCCAGGGGTCTCTTAGTAATTCAAGTGTAACTTATATTCACCTATTTTTTATTAGGGAAAGGCTGAACGCATTGACCTAAATTGAAAGCAAGAGTTTTAGATTGATAATTTAAGTCTTTGTTTTTCAGTGAAACTTTAGTACATGCTCTAGAGAGCTATGTACTAGAAGATCCCAATTGTTTCTTTCTCAGAAATATTTCTTACTCTAAGCTTGTGTCATTCTCTTACCTGTCCTCTGAGGCCATTTGAATTCAGGATCCTTGCTTTATAGTCAGACCAACCTAAGCTAAATCCTAGTTCTGCCACTCATAAGTTGTAAAACTGGGCAAATCAGCCAACCTCTTTGAGCCTCAGAATAAAAAATAATAATAATAATAAAAGTGTGTCTATCATTCAATGTTCAGTCAAGAAAACAGAGGTATTATGAGCCTTATAGGAATAAATCCTTACACAGTCTTGGGGCTGGGGTGCAGGCAGGTGGGGTAAATAAACATCTGGAAGCTCATCAATGAATTTGGTGAAGTTGCAGGATATACAATTAATACACAGAAATCTGTTGCATTTCTATACACTAACAACAAAAGATCAGAAAGAGAAATTAAGGAAACAATGCCACCTACCATCACATCAAAAAGAATAAAATATCTAGGCATAAACCTACCTAAGGAGGCAGAAGACCTGTACTCTGAAAACTATAAGACGCTGATGAAAGAAACTGAAGATGACACAAACAGATGGAAAGATATACCATGTTTTTGGATTGGAAGAATCATTATTGTCAAAATGATTATACTACCTAAGGTAATCTACAGATTCAATGCAATCCCTGTCAAATTACCAATGGCATTTTTTGCAGATCTAGAACAAAAAATCTTAAAATTTGTATGAAAACACAAAAGACCCCAAAGAGCCAAAGCAATCTTGAGAAAGAAAATGGAGCTAGAGGAATCAGGCTCCCTGACTTCAGGAGATACTATAAAGCTACAGTAATCAAGACAGTATAGTACTGGCAGAAAGACAAACTAATAGATCAATGGAACAGGATAGAAAGCCCAGAAATAAACTCATGCACCTATGGTCAATTAATCTATGACAACGGAGGCAAGAACATACAATGGAGAAAAGACAGTCTCTTCAATATATGGTGCTGGGAAACCTGGACAGCTACATGTAAAAGAATAAAATTACAATTCTCTAACACCATACACAAAAATAAACTCAAAATGGATTAAAGACCGAAATATAAGACTGGATACTGTAAAACTCTTAGAGGAAAACATAGGCAGAACATTCTTTGACATAAATTGCAGCAATATCTTTTTGGATCCACCTCCTAGGGTAATGAAAATAAAAGCAAAAATAAACAAATGGTACCTAATTAAACTTAAAAGCTTTTGCACAGCCAAAGAAACCATAAACAAAATGAAAAGACAACCCACAGAATGGGAAATATATTTGCAAATGATGCAACCAACAAGGGATTAATCTCCAAAATATACAAACACCTCATGCAGCTCAATACCAAAAAAAACAAGCAACCCAATCAAAGAATGGGCAGAAGATCTAAATAGACATTTCTCCACAGAAGACATACAGACGGCCAAAAAGCACATGAAAAGATGCTCAACATCGCTCATTATTAGAGAAATGCAAATCAAAACTGCAATGAGGTATCATCTCATACCAGTCAGAATGGCCATCATCAAAAAGTCTGCAAACAACAAATGCTGGAGAGGGTGTGGAGAAAACAGAACCCTCCTACACTGTTGGTGAGAATATAAATTGGTGCAGCCACTATGGAGGAC
The DNA here is from genome assembly GCF_964270905.1 of Leucopleurus acutus. Taxonomy (NCBI): domain Eukaryota; kingdom Metazoa; phylum Chordata; class Mammalia; order Artiodactyla; family Delphinidae; genus Leucopleurus; species Leucopleurus acutus. The sequence continues at coordinate 12,539,156 of NC_139146.1, forward strand.
AGTATGGAGGTTCCTTGAAAAACTAAAAATAGAGCTACCATATGATCCTACAATTCCACTCGTCGGCATATATCTGGAGAAAACCATGCTTTGAAAAGATACATGAACCCCAATGTTCATTGAAGCACTACTTACAATAGCCAACACATAGAATCAACCTAAATGTCCATCAACAGATGAATGGACAAAGAAGGTGTGGTACATATATACAATGGAATATTACTCAGCGGTAAAAAAAGAATGAAATAATGCCATTTGTAGCAACATGGAGAGATTTAGAGATTATCATACTGAGTGAAGTAAGCCAGACAGAAAAAGACAAATATCATATGATATCACTTATATGTGGAATCTAAAAAAAATGATACAGGGCTTCCCTGGTGGCGCAGTGGTTGAGAGTCCGCCTGCCGATGCAGGGGATGCGGGTTCGTGCCCCGGTCCGGGAGGATCCCACATGCCGCGGAGCGGCTGGGCCCGTGAGCCGTGGCCGCTGAGCCTGCGCGTCCGGAGCCTGTGCTCCGCAACGGGAGAGGCCACAACAGTGAGAGGCCCGCATACCGCAAAAAAAAAAAAAAAAAAAAAAAAAAAAAATGATACAAATGAACTTATTTACGGAACAGAAACAAACTCACAGTCTTAGAAAACAAACTTATGGTTACCAAAGGGGAAAGGTGGAGGGAGGGATAAATTAGGAGGTTGGGATTAACATATATACACTATTATATATAAAATAGACAATCAACAAGGACCTACTATATAGCACAGGGAACTCTTCTCAACAGTCTGAAGTAACCTATATGAGAAAAGAAATCTGAAAAAGAATATATATATATATATATATATATATATATATATATATGTAAATCACTTTGCTGTATACCTGAAACTAACACATTATAAATCAACTGTACTCTAATATAAAATAAAAATTTTTAAATAATAGTAATATAATTGTGTTTATCAGTCAGTGTTCAGTCATGAAAACAGAGCTACTATGAGCCTCATAGGAATAAATCCTTTACACAATCTTGGGGCTGGGGTGTGGGCAGGCTGGGTAAATAAATATTTGGAAGGGGAAGTTAGAGCATCAGAGAAAGTCAGTATTAATTAGTCTGAAGCACTGGCACTGTGTACATATCAGAGATTGCTGGAAGATTCAAGAGGCCAAGCCTGTTCAACCACCAAAGTAGGAGTATGAAGAGGGAGCTTCTGAAGAAGTCTATGAGAAGCCATAATCTTTATCTAGCAGCTCTTGCCTAGTCAAGTAACTGGTCTGAATCTGGTGCCACTGTTGCCCAGCAGGGCTATCTGTCCAGAAGATAAGCTTGATGCAGGTAAAAGGAGCAACAAATTGGAACCCACTGGGCACTTTTCTTTCTGACCAAAACAATATCTGACCATGACAAATATCTATGAGTGACGGCTGCTTCCTACACTTCCATCCTCCAGATCTCACCCAAGTTCCTACTACAGCAAACTCTAACTAAAACTATACCAGGAGAGAGATTCAAGGAACCTGAACTCCAACTTAACCAAACTGACACAGAACTAGCCAGAACGAGAATCTACCTCATGGAGTTATGAAGATGATTAATATAATATAGTTTGTGTAATCCAGTTATCAGTTGTCTCTGAGTAATCCCATGCCAGATTTGAACAAAGCCTCTATACCTCTTAGATTTAGTCCAAAGGTTACAATTATTTTAAAACAATGGGTGAATAGTGTAATTTGAACTAAGATTTTATTGGTGGTAGTTTGCAACATGGACTCTAAAGTACCTCTTTTGAAAAAATTTCTACTTAATGTCTTTTTACTATCACCAAGTTTATTTTTCTCCCTTTGACTCCTTGCCTTCTTCTGAAGAACATTTTGCCTCTTGTGTTCCTGTCTTGCTCCATTTTTCAATCTGTCCTGTGACGGTTAATTTTACGTGTCAACTTGACCAGGGTACCCAGATATTTGACTAAACATTATTTCTGGGTGTGTGACGTTTAACGAGGAGATTAGCATTTGAATAAGTAGCCTGAGTAAAGCAGATTGCCCTTCCCAACATGGGTAGAGTGGGCATAATCCAAACTGTTGAGGTCCTGAATAGAACAAAAAGGTGGAAGAAGGAAGAATTCACTCTCTTTCTTACTGTTGAGCTGGGACATTGGTCTTCTCCTGCACTCAGACCAGGACTTACACTATCAGATCCCCTAGTTCTCAGGCCTTCAGACTGGCTAAAATTTATACCATTGGCTCCACAAACTTAGTGGCTTAAGATACATTTATTTCAGTTTCCATGGGTCAGGAACCCAGCATAGTTTAGGTGGGTCCTCTGTTCAGGGTCTTACAAGTCTACAGTCAAGGTGTTGATTGACTTATGCTCTAACCCGGAGGCATGAGTGGAGAAAAACGTGCTACCAAGCTCCTCCAAGCCATTTACTCATAGCAGTTGAGCTCATGGTAACTTCCTTAATCAAGGCGGGCAGGAAAGCATCTCTGAACACAGAGGGAGCCTAAGATCCTCTTTTAAGAGGTTTTAAGTCAAACCCACCTAGGAGAATTTTTCTTTAGATTAGCTCAAAAACAATGGATTTGGGACATGAATTGCATTTGGAAAAAAAAAAATCTTTGCCATTTAATGTAACCTCATCAAGAGTCTGATTACACATCACCTTTGTCAAACTTTATTGACTAGAACAAGTCACAGGTTCCCTCTGAATTTCGGAACCGGGGATTATGCAAGTGTGTGATTATTGTGGGGGAGGGAGTCTTCATAGAGTGCTTCCTTAACTGAAGTGTCAAGCGACTTATCAGAGATCATGCTCAAACTCTTTGGTCACAAAATTCTCTGTCTAAAAATGTATGTGAAAGAAATAATTATTTATTGCTATAGATGGAATGTTTGTTTTCCCCCTCCAGCAAAAAAAAATTCATACTTTGAGACCATACTCCTCCTCCCACGTGATGGTATTAGGAGTTGTGGCCTTTGGGAGGTAATTAGGATTAGATGAGGTCATGAGGGTAGATCCCTCATGAATGGGATTAGTGCCCTTGTAAGAGTCACGAGAGAGCTTGCTTCCCCTCTGTTCTCCGTATACGGATATAATCAGTTAGCAGTGTACAACCTATAAGAGGACTCTGACCAGAACCCAACTATGTGATCATACTGGCACCCTGATATTGGTCTTCCAGACTCCAGAACTGTCAGAAATACATTTCTGTCATGTATAAACCACCCAGTATATACTATTTTGTTATAGTAGTCCGAGCTAAGACATCTATGCATCAATATGTGTTAATCTCTCTTTGATGTTGAAAATGAAAAACAGCATAAATATTCAAAAGTAGAGAATAATTAAGTAAATTATGGTATATTCATAATATGATATTTTGTGACATCATTATTGTATCACGTTTGAGAAGAGTATTTACCCTATTGCAGAAAAAAAATGTTTAGAATTTGAAGTAGAGAATAAAAACTAAGTATAAAGCAGCACTATAATATGTAACAATTTTATTTTATGTATACACTAAAAACACACCTCTTTGATTCCACCATTTGTACATGGCCTTTCCCTCTGCTGATGTGGTAATATAGAGAAGAATGGAGAGACCAATTCCAGAGTTATGCTGCCTCATTTCCAACCCTGGGTCCACAACCTACCAGACTGTGACACTGGGCAAATTGTTTAACTTCATTGTGCCTCAATTTCTTATCTATAAATGGAGAGTCCTTACAAGGTTTTTATGAGAATTAAATGAGATAATGCATGGAACCACTTAGCACAAGGTCTAACACTAAGAAAATAATGCTCAATCAATTTTAACTATTAATTCACTAAGTGACCAAAACTACATGGAAGAATTGGAGTAGCAACTTGGATATAGAACGACCTGGAATATCTGAGAGAGATGTCTCACAATTTACTCACATGTTAGTTAATAACTCAATACACAAACTCAATTTAACCAATTCATAATAAATATTATTGGCCTATCCTTTTCAACATAAAGCAGAACAAATTGCCTAAATCACTTCCTGGTGTACTGTTATAGAGAAAAAAAAAATGAGTCTTAACAAATGACTTAGAAAATAAGAAAAAATTGATGTGGGGAATCAGTCGTGGTAGGAAATAATCCGCACAAAATAAAACTGACACTACCTAAAAACCCCTAGTGAAATCTCGTACTCATTTCAAAATAGAAGAATCACATTTTCTTTTAAAAAGGTAAATCTGTTATTACCACCAGTGAATATGGATTGATTGGGTAGCAATAATGATTTCAAAAGAAAACTAATACTAGGACCTAGGCATAACTAATTTTGATCTGTACAAAAAAACTGGGATTTGAATTCAAGTCCATTGCTTGACCCATTGTAACTCACCAACTCTAAGAAATTAAAATAAATTTTAAAAGGTCATAATGGATAAATATTGCCATTTTTATGACCTAGAATTGTCACCTTAAGGTAGAATATTAGCTGCTGAAAGGAAAGCAAAGGGAATACTGGAAACCCTCCTTAAGCATGGGTCTGATAATGGGGTTACCCAGTCATTTCCCAGTGGGGCATCAAGAGCTCCCTATTGGGGTTCTACAGAAACAAATACAACTAATGAAAAGTTAATAATGTTTTTCCTTCAAATGCAGCATTATTAAATAGCCAAGTATAACTGCTTTGAAATAAAGAACCAGGGCATGAAAGGATTCTGCTCTTACACTGACCTCAAAGATCAGTGGAAGTGTCATTAGGACAGAAAGGTGGACATCTCTGAGAAAAAGCCAGCATTTGGACACAAATAAACTTACACATTTCTTAAACTATTGGTAAAATTTCACCAGCACCAAAATTCACACAAAGTAATTTAATGTTTCATATTTCATAGATTCCTGTCTCTTTAAGACCTTAGGAATATAATCATATGTTGGGTCAGAGTAGGTACCTGAAACTTCACGATGGATTGAAATAATTCTGTTCACGAGCAACCTTCACAAATCCAGTAACACAAATTATATTTCCCCATATAACCACAGAATTTCTTTTTTTTTCAATATTCTGCATCCAATGCATTGCCTTGTTACCTACAATAATATAAGCATCTCCCTCTCTCTCTCTCTCTTTCTCTTCTCTTTCCCAATTCACCTCCTTATTCATCCCTTCTCTGTCCCTCTTTTTCTCTCCTTCTCCCTTCCCCTTACCTCACGGTCCTTCCCTCTCTCTCTCTCTCAAATCCTTCATTAAGTTTTGGTCACCCAAAATGGATTTGAAGTTGAATACAAACGGATATATATAAAAAAAATTATATCATTGTATGACTTTCATATGCTTTCTGAATCTGGATGGAATTGAGAACATAATGTGAAAAGAGATACATGAGGAGAGATAATAGCCTGGACTAAAGTCAGAATGCCCATTTTCTGGTCCTCCCTCTTCCAGGAACAGCTCTGTGGCTGTGGCATCTGTGTGACTCTGTGTAAACTGAATATATGAAACTAGAGGATCTTTACAACACCTAAAATTCTATGAGATGATGTAAACAGAGTATAAAAATAGTAATATGGATTTAGACAAAGTACGGTACTTAAATCTCTCTCACTAGAAGAAAATGTGAGAACAGAGATAAAAATGGAAGGCATTATGTAAAATTGACCAGCTAATACAGGATCCAAACATCTATCCTCTGGGAAGGCTTCTCAGCATTCTCAATTACACCTCTGATTGATGTGTCTTAAACATTTTAGACATGTACAGATTATGACACATAACACATAGTTGCAATCATCTCTTACAAGTTGGCCTCCCCACTATACTGGAAGTAGAACCATTCTTTCACATCCTTGCAGAGTCAGCACCTAGCAATGAACATATAGCATATAGTCAATACAGGGCTACATTAATAAATGAATGAATGAATGAATGAGTCATGCTTAGCACAATAAATAGCTATCCAGAAACAAAATACATCAATCTCTCCCATCCCCATTTTTTTTCCAGAAAATAGTAAACTAGGCTTTCAGTAGAATTTTACTTCCTTTATCCTGTTATAACATGTATTTTAAGCACATATTCCTTTAACCAAATGTTATTTACCTGTAGATTATACTAATAAGAAATGAATCATCACTCCTGAAATTCTTTCCTAATCATGTATTCCAGTTTTAACCCAGAGAGGGTTTTATCTAACCTGGGATCTTTGCATATTTTACTATCTAAGAGATCAATTTCTACATCTTATTTATGAACATAGTGATCCCTGGAACAAGTCATACTGAATCTTAAATTAAGAAAATATTACATACAATCCATGATAACCTTGGAAATAAATCTGGAGCCATTATAGTCATAAAATACAGCTATATAGAAATATAGATTGTGAATTTAACAAAGTTGAATTATTGAAAAAGTAACAGACAATAAAAGTAATCCTCTGTTCTTGTAAAATCCTTTATACTTTATAAGGCACTTCTGATATATTAACTCTATACCTTTACAAGAATTCAGTGCATTATTTTCATTTGCCAAGGCATAAACTGAGCCTCAGTAAATTACATGACTTGTTGGATTTCATGAAAATTATACAGGGTAGTACTGAAACTACAGCTGAGAGCTCCTGATTCCTAGTTCACTTTCCTTTGCATCAAAACCCACAGTATATCTGTTACATATCAATTTTGGTAAATAAATATATTTTAAGTATACATTCTATATATGTATCACTATTAATAATATTTGTTTTAGTACCTTCTCTGCAGAGATATTAGAATGCATAGATGTTAAGTTCTTTAAGTGTAATCCAATATAAGCACAAAGCAGTATTATAAAAACTCACAATAATATGGCATTTAAAAATTGATTTGTCTCGATTGATGGAGAATCCAATTTAGGTTAAATAACTATGTTTATGAAATTACTTCAGGATTTATTGGCTGAAGCATGATAACTCATCAACTGCAGTTGAGCTTGCAGGAATTCGAGCTGAAAAGTTAATTAACAATAATTTTGAAACCGCCAAAAGCTGCAGCAAGTTCACTCTGCACTCTGCATACATAGCAACATGCTGGGCTTCAAAAAGAAAGGCACTTCCTAAAACTGTTTACTTTTATGTCATTGAACTCATTATTAAAAATAAGTGAGCACTATTGATTTGGATGGTTTAATAATTCAAAATGGTTAAAGGCAACAGCAGCACTTGAACAGACAAATATTTCCTATTATTGTTTATTACCAACTTTAACTATAATGACTCAATTAATCCAGGCATGGTTTCCCAAAGCAAATTGAAATGCAATTATCAGACCAATAAGATGCTAAAGTCAGTAACTTAAACCTCAGGCAGACAATTTTATAAAGTGATATAATCAATATTGCATTCAAGATGGTATGTGGTGGTGTTAATGTGCCACAGAAAATACAGAAATTCCATTACCATTTAAAATATCTCAAAATCTACTGATGTGTTATTGGTTGCACTTTGAATAACTACTTTGCAGCATATATATGATTTTAAAAATAGCTTACATTCATATACTTTCAATGTTGGGTAAGAGAAATTATGGCTAATAAATGCTTAGACTTTAGTAATAACCAGTAGAGACAGAAGTTGCCTTATCAACATACAAACAATGTTTACATATCCCTTGTGTTAGAGAAATATCTCTACGTAATTCTTGTTCATGAATCCACTCACAGACACCACAATTATTCTCTTATCAAATTTCCCTTCAAAATAATTTGTTGGCTCTAAAATCAAGTTGTTCCTACATCTGTCCATCACAGCTCTTTTTAAACTGAAGAAAACAGAATACTAACATACCTTTCATACAGAAAATCATGCTGTCTTCTGGGCATCTGTTTCAGTTATTCATCTTGGGCTATGACTAGTATTCTCCATGAACCTTTACCATCCTCCGATTCAGAATTACTGATGTTTAAAAGAAGTGAAAGGCACAATGCTATAAATCTAACTCAACTAAGGCTTGAGACTATGATCAGGAACTACCTTAAGCCAAAGTAAAAATCTATGATCAGCTAACAGTGCACTAAGCTTTCTTTTCTTTTCTTTTTGTTTTTCAATATGAAAACACTCATATCCAACCACAGAATAAGAATAACTACTAATTGGTTTTCTGCTCAAAGAGACCTATCATTGGTTGGCAACTAAGGTAGCAAGAATAGTATTTTCTCCCACTCACAGCTTTAAAAATGAGAAGAAAATCTGATGTACTGAATATAGATAAGAAAATCTTTCAGACTGAATAAACTTGCTAAAGAAATATTCTTATTTTCCTTTAAACTCTGGTATAATGATGATCATTGTTCTCAAAGAAATACAATCAGCGTCAAATGCAAAAGAATACTGAAATTAAAATAGCATTTTGTGTGTCCTTACAAATTTTAAGAAATATTGTTAGAAGTTATATTTGTAAAATATTAAATAATAGAAAGATATGTCAAGAAAAAAATTAGTATTTGCACCCACATACCTCCCAATTCCAACTCTCTGAGGTGATAATATGAAGAACCCTGTGTATATACTTCCACCAAGTTCTCTATGTGCCTACAAACACACACTTATACACCTTAGTGGTTGTTGTGTTGCACCAGATTTGCCTCCAGGAATAAAGGACTTGCCCCAGCTGTTGGAAGTGCAGCTGTAAGATGGCTCTCAGCTGTTAGTTATCTTTGGGATTGCCTCAGCTGAAGACAACTCCGTCTTGGAAGCTCATGTTTCCTTGCAGGGCAGTCACCATCTAATGACTGCCCATCCCAGGGGTGAAAATGTCCAGTTCCCACATCCCAACTCAACAAATCTGAGGACCATGCCAGCTCCAAAGCACCCACTGGTAGATGGAGGCTTTCATTGGTTCTTCATTAAGATCTTTTCCCTCTTCTCCGTCCTGTTTCAGCTCCTTCCTTCCGCAAGTGGGGATGTGAAAAGCACTCCTAATAAACATCCAGCTCACTGATCACCATCTCAGAAGATTTACGGAGAACTTTGAAATAATATTATAGTATTTCACAAACAGGGTAAGAGCCTTAAAACGGTATAATTTTAATTACCCATTCGTTGTCTTTGTGCTTTTGTTTTATGTTTTACTGCTATATACACGCTAAACCTCACACTACCTTATTATTATTTTTGCTTTAAATAGTCACAAATGAGCCCACGTGTGGTCATTAAAAGCTGATTAGAATTTTGACCAGTCTCTTGTTTCCTGGTCTATGGTTTATTCATCCTCTTTCGACAGCTCCACCAAGGATGAGTATATAGCTGTGTTTTATTTCTTTCCTTATAAATGGTTCCTCACTTCCTGGAATTCAGTTCGTTGGTGTTTTTGTCTCTAATCGGTTTTTAAAACCTTTATTTTGAAGTTTAGTTTGGCTTCGTGGGCTGCTGGCCTGAAAATGAGAGTCATGTCATTTTATATCTATAGAGCTCTTTTTCTATTGAATATATTGTCTTTGTGAACCAATATTTAGACATTTTAAAAAAGTTTTTAGAGTCAATCTATATCAGATTTATTTTTTTAAATCCTGGATTATTTTCTTTGTCTCCTTTGAATTATCAAGGATATGGATAAAAAGGTAAATTCTTAAGACTTAAAGCAAATTATCACTGAAGGAAACTCAATGCTCAACAATGACTGCTGTCACTAAATTAGCTTATAATGAATTGATCAAAATACAGGGAGGTTGTTTATATTTATACCATCACAAGACATTATTTTGGTACACATTTTACTGAAATGTATCCTATGATAGAATAAATTTGAAAATTAACAAAAACATTTGATCTAAGTCTAATATATTCTTAAACATAAAAGTATTGCATACTGTGTCTATAAATAATGATCACTTATCTAGAACATAATTTACACCAGCATTAGACAACTAAGATCTCAAGGAGCTGATTCTCCTGTGTTAATTTAATTAATCCAAAAATAATTTCATCAACCAAATTTGTTAGCAACTTTAGGCATATTATATCACAAACCATTCCAGGAAAAACTCAATAGGAGGAAAAAAGAATTGGAAAAATGTTTTATTTTCCTTCTGCTCTCTTCTTACAGATTGTTACATACAAGATGTACATGGAAAATTAAGTTAAATACCTGTCTCTTGTCCATTGTATGCAATACTGCAATGACTCGCGGTCAGGTAAATCAGCACTTCCATATACACCCAGGAAATCCAAACCCTTCCCAGAGCCTCTCTTAAACATTTCCTTTTCTTTAACAATCTCTTTAAAATTTCTAATGTGGTTAAGCTTCTGTACCTAAAAGAGACATACTTCTATTTAATAGTAGAAGGTATGTCAGATAATGATCACAAAATATCTGGGAATTATAGTTACCTGCAGCTTACATTTTATAAAAAATTTTCCTTGCATTCTCACCCTCACATCTTTGATGTTCTCATCTAGTCTGAGAAGGAAGCATATTGTTGATATGTGTCACACAATCGTTTTATGAACAAGGGTGGATTCCTTTTTTGAAACACCATTTTAATTTCCTGACTTAATCTCAACTAGATTTTAGGTTTGAAAGGATGAGATAGTCTCCTTTATGGATACCACCATGTGGTCATCATCTTCTGTAGCGGACATATTGGGTTGGCCAAAATGTTCGTTCAGTTTCTTCTGTAAGATGGCTCTAGTAGCGCTTAGTTGTCTTTAACTTCATTTGAAACAATTTTGTTACATTGTATGTGACAGCTGTCATATCAGCGTGCATTTAAAAACAGACATCAAAAATGGTGAATTTTTGCATAGCCATTTTAATATTGAAGATGGAAGAAAAAAGCAACATTTTCAGCATATTATGCTTTATTATTTCAAGAAAGGTAAAAACACAATTGAAACACAGAAAAAGATTTGTGCAGGGTATAGAGAAGGTGCTGTGGTGCTGTGACTGATTGAACGTGTCAAAAATGGTTTGCAAAGTTTCGTGCTGGAGATTTCTCGCTGGCCAATGCTCCATGGTTGGGTAGACAAGTTGAAGTTGAAAGCGAGACATAAATTGAGAAGAATCAACGTTATACCACGCAGGAGATAGCCGACATACTCAAAATATCCAAATCAAGTGCTGAAAATCATTTGCACCAGCTTGGTTATGTGAATCCCTTTTATGTTTGGGTTCCACGTAAGTTAAGCAAAAAAAAAACCTTCTTGACTGTATTTTTTCATGCGACTCTCTACTTAAACGTAACAAAAACATTCTGTCCTTAAAACAAATTGTGACGGGTGATGAAAAGTGGATACTGTACAATAATGTGGAACGGAAGAGATCGTGGGGTAAGCGAAATGAACCACCACCAACCACACCAAAGGCCGGTCTTCATCCAAAGAAGGTGATGTTGTGTATATGGTGGGATTGGAAGGAAGTCCTCTATTATGAGCTTCCTCCGGAAAACCAAACGATTAATTCCCACAAGTACTGCTTCCAATTAGACCAACTGAAAGCAGTACTCGATGAAAACTGTCCAGAATTAGTCAACAGAAAACACATAATCTTCCATCAGGATGGCGCAAGACCGCATATTTCTTTGATGACAGGCAAAAACTGTTACAGGTTGGCTGGGAAGTTCTCATTCATCTGCCGTATTCACCAGACATTGCACCTTCACATTTCCATTGATTTCGGTCTTTACAAAATTCTCTTAATGGAAAAAATTTCAATTCCCTGGAAGACTACAAAAGGCACCTGGAGGGCTTCCCTCGTGGTGCAGTGATTGAGAGTCCGTCTGACGATGCAGGGGACACGGGTTCGTGCCCTGGTCCGGGAAGATCCCACATGCCGCGGAGCGGCTGGGCCCGTGAGCCATGGCCGCTGAGCCTGTGCGTCCGGAGCCTGTGCTCCGCAACAGAAGAGGCCACAACAGTGAGAGGCCCGCGTACCGCAAAAAAAAAAAAAAAGGCACCTGGAACAGTTGCTCAAAAAGATAAAATTGTTTGGGAAGCTAGAATTATGAAGTTGCCTGAAAAATGGCAGAAGGTAGTGAACAAAAGGATGAATATGCTGTTCAATAAAGTTCTTGGTGAAAATGAAAAATGTGTCTTTTATTTTTACTTAAAAACCAAAGGCACTTTTTGGCCAACCCAGTATTTCTCTTTTCATTGTTCAGTAGCCAACACTCTCTTCCCTGATCTCCTTTGGGACATGAGTGGGAAGAAATGGCCACCTCTCACTATTGCAGGAACCAAATCCTCCATCTGACTGCCCTGGTGTGCTTCAAGGAGACTTTTAAAGCTAAAAGTGTGACACATGGCTTAGGAATAGCTAAGAGGTCAGATTCATAGCCATCAGTAGCTGTAGCTCACAGATCTGCTGCCTGTTCTTGCACTGTAATACATTCGTTCTGATTTCTGCTGCCTGGTTCTTCAGATGTCCCATAATTCCTCTCTGTATTCCAATCTATCTCAACATTCTCTAGATTCTAAGAGCTCCAATATCCTGTCAATAATTTTTTTTCAATCAAGATTTTCAGAGTTAGTCTTTATTGATTGCAACTAAGACATATATGGCTATTCAGGGTGTTTTGGAAATTTCTGTATCAATAGTAGGAGATCCAACTGGCTCAGAGTCCAGATGTTTCTAATATGGTTGACTTCAGCTCAGTACTTAATACAGGAGCTAGATAATTACTAGAAGCAAATGCATTGTCTCTTACCTTCAGGAATATCATGTAGACACACTCCTTCTTTCTAACGGCTAACTTGATTAAAAATACTATTTAGGGTTGGTTCCATTTTGACCTGCATGCTATTAACAACTCTTTAAGAAACATTTTGCTATAGATATTACTTCTATTAGAAATAAGCTGTTTCTCATTTAAAAATTCGTTCAATAAATAGTTATTAAGCTAGTATATGATCAAACATCATGTTTAGAACTGGGAACACAGCGATAAATTATGTTCTTATGCTCCCAAGGAATCTTTAAATTTTACTTAATCTCTGGCTTTGTTGAAACAAAAATTCATTTACTTTATTGAGTCTTTTTCTTAATGCCATAAAGATTGGATATATAAAGTAAAAGAATACATGATTACTGTCTTTAATAAGTTTAGAATATAATGCAGGAGATCATACAATTAAATAGTTGAGTACAAAATAATGTTAAGAATGCTATGGTCTTCAGGTCCCAGATACTTTGGGATCTGCAGGCCCCGGTGCAGACATGGCCACGTCCAAGAACCACACCCGCACAACCAGTCCCGAAAATGGCACAGAAACAGCATCAAGAAACCCTGATCACAATGATATGAATCTCTTAAGGGGGTGGACCCTAAGTTCCTGAGGAACACGCACTTTGCCAAGAAGCACAACAAGAAGGGCCTGAAGAAGGTGCAGGACAACAATGCCAAGGCCATGAGTGCACACGCTGAAGCTATCAAGGCTCTCATAAAGCCCAAGATCCCCAAGGCCAGCAGTTGCAAGTTCAGTTGATTTGCCTAAATTGCTCACCCCAAGCTCAGGAAACATGCTCATGCCCCCATCGCCAAGGGTCTCAGGCTCTGCCGGCCTCAAACCAAGCCCACGGCTGCAGCTCAGGCTCCCAAAGGTCCCCAGTCCCCCACAAAGGCTCCAAAGTAGTGTCCTTTATCTACCTATGTGAGGACAGAAGGAATAGTGTGACCCCTAGGCTGTGGTCTGCATGGGGCTGGTGTCCTCCTGTGCTATTTGTACAAATAAACCTGAGGCAGGGAAAAAAAAAAAATGCTATGATGGTCACAGAACCAAGAAGTGATGGTAGCAGAAGGGAAGCACAAATTAAAGCATCAGGGAAATTACTCAAGGATTGATGATAATTAAGTCAAATTTTGAAGTTAGACTAAGGTGAGAATGAAAATTATTCCAGGCCAAAGCAGTACGTATGACATAAAGAGGTAAAAGGTTCTCATGAATAAAGCTAACTGTAAGCTTTAGGTCTTCAAAGGTCAAGGTGGTAGCAATGGCGAATAAGGCAGAAGAAGGCTTTTCCCTTGTGGTTTCTTCCTTTAGTCAGGTTACCCTACTGCTAAGGTACACCTCCATCAACAGACTACAGTACCACATAGGATTTCTTTTTAAGTTAAAACTATCATATATGTAAGGGTGTCCTTTGGAAAATTTGCCTTTACAACTTATTAAGTGGTTACAAAAGGCCCGTAACATTTGAAATATCTACCAGCAAAATGCCTGAGTTCTCTTTATTCCACACTCTTTATTAGCAATAGGTATTAATACCCTTATCTAAATTTGGCAATCTGATAGGTGAAAACTATATCTCACTGAGGTTTGAATTTGTGTTATCCTACTACTAGTGAATTTGAGCATCTTTTAACATGCTTTTTTCACTATTTGTGAATTTTCTAATTTGAAAATTTCTATTTTCTTTGGGTTAATTGTATTTTTATGTCAATTTATATCAGCTATTTATCATAAAAGTCCTCTGTCATCATGTGCAAAATGTTCCTTACATCTATCATTTGGACATTTTAATGTTATTTTTTGGGATCCAAAGTATTTTTTAAATGGTGTGTGGTTAAATACATTTTATTTCCCATATAGCTTATGGGTTTTTAGTCTTGGTTAAGATGTTATTCTTTCAACTCTAGTTTGAACAGAAAATTCCCATTTTAATTTTCTCTCAGTTGTATGTCAGTTGTAGCAGCACATTTATTAAGTAGTCAATATTTTCCCTCTAAAGTGAACTCATATTTTTCATATTTTATTTTTTGTAACATTCAATATAATTCTGGATCCTCTATTATATTGCACTAATCCTATAAAATTACCAAAATGATTTCAATAAAATGTCCTTATATTCCAGTATTCCAGTAAGGAAAATAGTCTTTCACAATTCTCCTTTTTTTGTAGCTTTTTGCCTATGTCTGGGTATTAATTCATCCATATAAATGAAAGAAATTACCAACTAATTCCAGGGGGGAAAAAACCTGTTATGATAATAAGTGGCATTAATTTCGGAAACATTTAGTGAGGTTTTGCTCTATCTGGTTCACAGGGAAATTAGCTAAATTTTCCAACTATGATGGTGAATTTGTCTATTTCTCCCTAATTCTGTCAAGTTTACTTTATATTTTTTAGAGTTGTGTATTAGGTATACTCACATTTAGAAGTGTTATATCTTCCTAGTAAATTGAACCTTTTGTTTTTATACATGTATTTTTTTTAATCTCAAATAATGCCCCTTGTCTTAAAGTCTATTGTACTATGTATACATAACTATCAGGGTATTTTATTTTATTTTGTTTTTTCTTCTTCTAGGTGTATTTTTCTTTAATTTTTGAATCATTCAGTATTTCTATTTTTAACATCTCTTTAAACAGCATATAGTTGACTTTATTACGTTTTTTATCTGAACTAAAGCATTCAATCTATTTATATCATAATTACTAATACAACTGGATTTATTCTGGCCATATGATTTTGTGCTTTTTGTTTCATATATTTAAATTTTTTCTTTCATTTTTGTCTTATGTTGAATACATTATCTTTATTATATTTTATTCTTTCTCTGTACTTGTTTAGAGATGGCCCTAAAAATTTTTACATGCCTACTAATCAATATTTGTACCCTCTTCCCATAGAATATACCACTATATACTTTATAGCCTATTTTATGTGTGTGTTTTAGTTTGTTTCTTTTTTTTTTCTGTCTTGACAATACTTTATTTATTTATTTATTTATTTATTTATTTATTTATTTATTTATTGCAGTACGCGGGCCTCTCACTGTTGCGGCCTCTCCCGTTGTGGAGCACAGGCTCCGGACGCGCAGGCTCAGCAGCCATGGCTCATGGGCCCAGCCGCTCCGCAGCATGTGGGATCTTCCCGGACCGGGGCACGAACCAGTGTCCCCTGCATCGGCAGGCAGACTCTCAACAACTGCGCCACCAGGGAAGCCCAATACATTATTTTTTATTGTGCTATGAAGTCAATGTTCTAACCTTATTTTTTTTTAATTCAAAGATAGGGTAGATAGACTTAGTTCAATCAATCAGCTCCCTTCTGGGATCAGTCCAACTTCTGGAACCCCAATTCCTGTATCAGTTATTTTTTGCTGTTTAACAAACTACTCTAAAACCTCATAGCTTAAAACAAAAACTAGTCATTATTTTTCATAAGTTGGTGAGTTGACTGAACTCGGCTCAGATAGATAAAATTGCTGAAACTTTTTCTCCATATGTTTCTTTATTCTCAAGGAGGCTGGACAAGACTTCTTAACATAGCAGTAGCTTTCCAAGACAAACACAAACACTTACTAAGCTTATGGTTTATATCTCAGTTGCTGATATTCCATTAGTCAAAGCAAGTCACATGGCCAAACACAGAGTCAATACGGGAAGGAGTTACATAAAGGCATTGTGCAAGGAAAGGGTCAACTCAACAGACTGGGATTTCATAAACCCTGCATATTAGCAAGAAGGCTTATCATCAGGCTGGGACATTGGGAGAAAAACTTTGAGCCCTAATAATATTCTGCCTAATATGAGTGTTTTGCATGCCTAAGGGCTTACACCACAGTGTATCACTTTGATGAAATAATTCACGCTAACAATACTTTTCATGGTGAACGAATGTTTTTGTATGCCTGAGGCCATGGACTATGCCTAACCAGTTTAATCAGACAGTTTATGCAAACAAATGTAATTAATGATGAATGACTATATTTGCTCTAAAAGGCTGGAATTTGAGTAGTTGAGTTCAGTCACACAAGAACTGCATGCCTATGTGAATGGCCCTTAATAAAAGCATTGGATACCAAGGCTCAAGTGAGCTTCTGTGGTTGTCAACACCTCATATGTGTTGTCACACACTGTTTCTAGGAGAAATAAGCATGTCCATGCTACCCAAATGGGTGAAAACACTTGGAAGCTTACACATAGTTTCTCCTGAATTTTGCCTCATATACCTGTTTTCCTTCTGCTGGTTTTCATCTGTATTCTGTCACAGTAGTAAACTACAATCATGAGTATAACAGTTTCTATAAGTCCTTACAGTGAATCATTGAGCCTGAGGGTGGTGTTGGGGACTCCCAGCACATGCATGAATTCCCATAGGTAAGATTATTGGTGACGCATTAATGTAGGAATCTATTTTGGAGAGTAAGAAACACCTAGACCTCAAACAAATGGATACCAAACATTTCCCAAGGTTCAAAGATATCCCAATATCCAGCGCATGAAGGACCTACTGCCTTTCATTACTATCCTCACTGGTCAATTACACAACTGGTGGAGAAGAAAGATTAGCAGCAGTTGTCTCTGCAAGAAACCCAAGGTTTCACCCATACCTGGTAGCCCATCCAGTTTAGTGATAGGAGGTATGTTGAAAATGAGAGTAAATCAGAAGGGAAATAACAGTAGATTAAAGCTGAATAATCTGTAAGGCACAGAGTCTCTCTAGGAGCAGTATATAGGAAAGCAACAAAACCAAGAACAGAGATTAAAAACAAGACCATTATAGGAATTGAAGCCTGATTCTTATAGCTAAAATATATGTTAAACATAACCCAACTCCTAGGCAGATCACCACATTAAAGCCTTGTTACCTCAGGTCCTATTACCTAATACATATCTTGCATTCATCAAAAATTATAAGTGAGGCAAAAGAAGAAAAACTCAATATGAAAAGACAGAGCAATCATCATATTGGAAATGTCAGACTGAGAATTTTTTTAACTATATTTAATATGATAATGG
Source organism: Leucopleurus acutus (assembly GCF_964270905.1). Taxonomy (NCBI): domain Eukaryota; kingdom Metazoa; phylum Chordata; class Mammalia; order Artiodactyla; family Delphinidae; genus Leucopleurus; species Leucopleurus acutus. Next base: position 12,556,852 of record NC_139146.1, read on the forward strand.
CTCTAACAGAGAAAGTATACAACCTGCAAGAACAGTGTAAGCAGAGAGATGGAAACTCTAAGAATCAAAAGGAAATTCTAGAAATCAAAAAAACAGGCAAAGGACTTGGATATTTTTCAAAGAAGATATACAAATGGCCAATAGCACACATAGCACATGAAATCATTAGAGAAATGCAAATTAAAACCACAGTGAGGTACCACTTCTACTTCACATGCATTAGGATGGCTTTTACTTAACAAACAAATAAACAAACAAAAACCTAAAAGTAACAAGTGTTAGTGAGGATGTGGAGATGTTGGAACTCTTATGCATTGCTGGAACTCTTGTGCATTGCTGGTGGAGATGTAAAATGATATAGCTACTGTGGAAAAGAGTACGCCATTTCTGTAAAAAATTAAACATTGAATTATCATTGTAGGTATACACCCCCAAAAATTGAAAGCAGAGACTCAAATAGATATTTGTATATCTTGTTCATAGAAACATTATTCACAACAGCCAAAAGGTGGAAACTGCCCAAATGTCTAGCTATAGATGAAATGATAAACAAAATGTGATATGAACATGCAATAGAATGTTATTCACTCTTTAAAAAGAATGAAATCTTGACAAAAGCTACAAAATATATGAACCTTAAAACAGCATTCTAAGTAAAATAAGCCAAACACAGAATAAATATTTTATGGTTCCTCTTATATGAGGTACCTAGAATGGTCAAATTTATAGGGAGGGAAAATAGAATAGTGGTTTCCAAGAGCTGGAGGAGGGGTTAAGGGGGACTTACTGTTTAGTGGTTACAATGTTTCAGTTTGGAATGACAAAAAAGTTCTAAAGATAAATAGTAGGATTGATTCCACAACAATGTGAATGACTTAATCTCACTGAATTATACACTAAACAATGGTTAAAATGGTAAATTCGGTGCTACATACATTTTACTACAGTAAAAAAAGAAATTTAAGTTGTAGGATACAGCAAAAGCATTGCTCAGAGTGAAATTTATGGCATTAAATGCATATATTAGAAAATAAGTCAAAGTTAATAGCTCAAGATTCCAGCATAGGACACTAGAGAAGGAAAAGCAATTTAAACTTGAAGGAAGCAGAAAAAAAAGAGATAACAAAAGTTATAGCTGAAATCAAAGAAATTGAAAATAAGAAAACAACCGGAAAAAAATCAACAAAACTAAAGCTTATTCTTTGAAAAGAACAATACAAATGATAAGTCTCTAGCCAGGAAATCTACGAAAAAGTATTGAAAAGACATAAATTACAAATATCAGAATGGAAACAGGGAATATCACTACAGATTGTGAAAAAATCAAAAGGATAATTAAAGGAATATCATGAACAACTATTCCCAGAAATTTGATAACTTAGATGAAATGGACCAATTTCTTTTAAGACATTAACTACCCCAAATCGTACAAGGATAAATAGATAACCTGAATATTTGTACACTGATTAAATAAATTGCAAAATAATAATTTTTAAACCTTCCATAAAAAGAAAACACCAGGCTCAGATGTTTTCATTGGTGAATTCAAAAAAAAAAAAATTAAGAACATGCAATAGCGTTTTTTCCTACAGCTAATATTATACTTAATAGGGAGAGAGAAAAAATTTCCCCCTAATGTAAGGAATAAGGCAATGATGTTCTCTTTTATCACTCCTATTCAACATTGTACTAGAAATGCAATTCTAGTGCAATAAGACAAGAAAAAGAAATAATATAAAGTTTAGAAAATAAGAAAAAACTTTATTCACAGATGACATGATTGTCTATTTAGAAAACATTTAAGAACCTACCAAAAGAGGAAAAATAAAACCTCTTAGAATCTCCTAGCAGGTATAACAAGGCAGCAAGATACAAGATTAAACTGTGTACACAAAAGTCAAATGGAATTTCATATTAATACCCTTTACAACAGCAACCAAAAAATGAAATATTTAGACAAAAATCAAACAAAATCTATACAGGATATAGCTATGAAAAAATAAAACACTGATGAAAAAATCAAAGCTCTAAATAAATCAAGAGATAGTCTGTGTTCATATATGAGACTTAATATTGTGAAGCTGTCAATTTTTCCCAACTTGACCTATACAGTCAGTGCAATCAAAATCCCACCAAGCTGCTTTGTAGATATCAATAAACTGACTCAAAAGTTTATATGGAAGGTAAAAAGCCCCAGAATAGCCAATAATATCTGAAGAAGACAAATAGCTGGAGGAACCACAGCATCTAATTTGAAACCTTACCAAAAGGCAATAATCAAGACAGCATCATATTGGCCCAAGAATATAGATAAAGATCAATGGAACAGAATATAGAGCCCAGAAATAGACCCACTAAAAGATAATTGATTTTTTAAAAGGATGCAAAGGCATTCAATGAAAAAAGAATAATCTTTATAACAAATGGTACTGGATGTTCAAAGCAAAAGTATAAATCTAGACATGATCTTAAAACTTACAGAAAAATAAAAATCAATCAATGACCTAATGTAAAATGTAAAATTATAAAACTTCAATTTAAAAGAGACAATTCCCACAACCTTGCTTTTGGTGAAGAGTATTTAGATACAACATCAAAAGTATGATCAATGATAGGAAAAAAGTGTTTAGTTGGACATTATTAAAATTTAAAACTTTATTGTTAACAGAGTGAAAACAGATGCCACCACTGGGAGAAAGTATTTGCAAAACACGTATCTCATAATTGACTTGTACTGAAATACAGGGAAGTGTTAAAACTCTACAAAAATAAACACAAGAGCAAACAGTGCTCACTTTTATTTTTAGTTTTTATTTATTTTTATTGGGGTATAGTTGCTTTACAATGCTGTGTTAGTTTCTGTTGTACAACACAGTGAATCAGCAATATGTATACATATATCCCCTCCCTCTTGGACATCCCTCCCCTCCCACCATCCCATCCATCTGGTCACCACAGAGCACCAAGCTGAGCTCCCTGCGCTATGTAGAGCAGGTTCCCACTAGCTATCTGTTTTACACGTGGCAGTGCAAATATGTCAATCCGAATCTCCCAATTCATCCCACCCCCCACCATGTCCATGTCTGTTCTCTACATCTGTGTCTCTATTCCTGTCCTGCAAATAGTTTCATCTGTACCATTTTTCTAGATTCCTCATACATGTGTTAATATACGATACTTGTTTCCTCTTCCTGATTTTGCTCTGTATGACAGACTCTAGGCCCACCCACCTCTCTACAAGTGACCCAGTTTCATTCCTTTCTATAGCTGAGTAATACTCCATTGTATATATGTACCCAATATACCACAATTTCTCTTTCATTAGGAAACAGGAAAAGCAATAATTGCCACTTACGTGAGAATGTGTCAGGGAAGAGGGGAGATTAAAAAGCAGAGGGGATCCAATAGAAAAATTTCCATTCCTTGACTGTTTATAGAATAGCAAACAAAAAATCTTAAAATGTATTGGTCAATTAATTATCAGTTGCCTAAAAAAAAAAAACAACAAGAAAAAATCCTGAAAAGATACCACACCGAGGAGCACAAGTAGATGGCAAAATGCATGTTGAAACATGCTCAACTTCATTCAACATTAGGAAATACAAATTGAAGCAAAAGTGATATACCACTACAGAACTATTAGAATGGTTAAGAATCATTCTGAAAATATGAATGTTGACAAAGTTACCTTGTAAACCAGATTTGTTCAGATTACTTCCCAAAGCAAGTTACTCATGGGAAAAAGTTAAATGCACAAGGAGTCCAGGAAATGCTACATAATATATTCTCCTCTTGGAGATACACATAATGCATGCTCTGAAAAATCAAGCAATAAAGAAACCTGTATAATTTTATTTAAGTTAATGTTCCCCAATCTTACTGAAACACAGAACTTTGTTTCATTAAGAGATATTTTTCAAAATACCTGTTAATATTCTTTGTTATATATTTTGGGAAATGCAGATCTATACTAATGTTAACATATGGATTTATTTCACTTTTCACTTTTTGTTTTCTTCTTTTTTTAACATCTTTATTAGAGTATAATTGCTTTACAATGTTGTGTTAGTTTCTGCTGTATAACAAAGTGAATTAGTATATATGCATACACATATCCCTATATTCCCTCCCATCCTCCCTATCCCACCCCTCTAGGTGGTCACAAAGCACCGAGAGAGCTGACCTCCCTGTGCTATGCCGCTGCTTCCCACTAGGTAACTATTTTACATTCGGTAGTGTATATATGTCCATGACACTCTCTCACTGCGTCTCACCTTACCCTTCCTCCTACCCATGTCCTCAAGTCCATTCTATGCATCTGCATCTTTATTCCTATCCTTCCCCTAGGTTCTTCAGAACCATTTTTTTTTAATTCCATATATACATATTTTAGCATATGGTATTTGTTTTTCTCTTTCTGACTTACTTCACTCTGTATGACAGACTCTAGGTCCATCCACCTCACTACAAATAACTCAATTTCATTTCTTTTTATGGCTGAGTAATATTCCATTGTATACAAGTGCCACATCTTCTTTATCCATTCATTGTCAATGGACATTTAGGTTGCTTCCATGTCCTGGTTATTGTATATAGTGCTGCAGTGAACACTGTGCTACATGACTCTGTGAATTATGGTTTTCTCAGGGTATATGCCAAGTAGTGGGATTGCTGGGTCATATGGCACTTCTATTTTTAGATTTCTAAGGAACTTCCATACTGTTCTCCATAGTGGCTGTATCGATTTACATTCACACAAACAGTGCAAGAGGGTTCCCTTTTCTCCAAACCCTCTCCAGCATTTATCATTTGTAGATTTTTTGATGATGGCCATTCTGACTGGTGTGAGATGATACCTCATAGTAGTTTTGATTTGCATTGCTCTAATGATTAGTGATGTTGAGCATCTTTTCATATGTTTCTTGCCCATCTGTATGTCTTCTTTGGAGAAATGTCTATTTAAGTCTTCTGACCATTTTCGGATTGCATTGTTTGTTTTTTTTTGATATTGAGCTGCATGGTCTGCTTGTATATTTTGGAGATCAATCCTGTGCCAGTTGCTTTGTTGGCAAATATTTTCCCCCATTCTGATGGTTGTCTTTTCGTCTTGCTTATGGTTTCCTTTGCTGGTCAATAGCTTTTAAGTTTCATTAGGTCCCATTTGTTTCTTTTTGTTTTTATTTCCATTACTCTAGGAGGTGGGTCAAAAAGGATCTTGCTGTGATTTATGTCATAGAGTGTTCTGCCTGTGTTTTCCTCTAAGAGTTTGACAGTGTCTGGCCTTACATTTAGGTCTTTAATCCATTTGGAGTTTATTTTTGTGTATGGTGTTAGGGAGTGTTCTAGTTTCATTCTTTTACAGGTAACTGTCCAGTTTTCCCAGCACCACTTATTGAAGAGGCTATCTTTTTTCCATTGTATATTCTTGCCTCGTTTATCAAAGATAAGGTGACGATATGTACATGGGTTTATCTCTGTGCTTTCTATCCTGTTCCATTGGTCTATATTTCTGTTTTTATGCCAGTACCATACTGTCTTTATTACTGTAGCTTTGTAGTATAGTCTGAAGTCAGGGAGCCTGATTCCTCCAGCTCTGTTTTTCTTTCTCAAGATTGTTTTCACTATTCAGGGTATTTTGTGTTTCCATACAAATTGAGAAATTTTTTGTTCTAGTTCTGTGAAAAATGCCATTGCTAGTTTGATAAGGATTGCACTGAATCTGTAGATTGCTTTGGGTAGTATGGTCATTTTCACCATGTTGATTCATCCATCCAAGAACGTGGTATATCTCTCCATCTGTTCATATCATCTTTAATTTCTTTCATCAGTGTCTTATAGTTTTCTGCATACAGGTCTTTTGTCTCCTTAGGTAGGTTTATTCCTAGATATTTTATTCTTTTTGTTGCAATAGTAAATGGGAGTGTTTCCTCAATTTCTCTTTCAGATTTTTCATCATTAGTGTATAGGAATGCAAGAGATTCTGTGCATTAATTTTGTATCCTGCTACTTTACCAAATTCATTGATTAGCTCTAGTAGTTTTCTGGTAGCATCTTTAGGATTCTCTATGTATAGTATCATGTCATCTGCAAACAGTGACAGCTTTACTTCTTCTTTTCCGATTTGGATTCCTTTTATTTCTTTTTCTTCTCTGATTGCTGTGGCTAGAACTTCCAAAACTATGTTGAATAATAGTGGTGAGAGTGGGCAACCTTATCTTGTTCCTGATCTTAGTGGAAATGGTTTCAGTTTTTCACCATTGAGAATGATGTTGGCTGTGGGTTTGTCATATATGACCTTTATTATGTTGAGGTAAGTTCCTTCTATGCCTACTTTCTGGAGAGTTTTTATCATAAATGGGTGTTGAATTTTGTTGAAAGCTTTTTCTGAATCTATTGAGATTATCATACAGTTTTTCTCCTTCAATTTGTTAATATGGTGTATCACATTGATTGATTTGTGTATATTGAAGAATCCTTGCATTCCTGGGATAAACCCCACCTGATCATGGTGTATGATCCTTTTAATGTGCTGTTGGATTCTGTTTGCTAGCATTTTGTTAAGGATTTCTGCATCTATGTTCATCAGTGATATTGGTCTCTAGTTTTCTTTTTTTGTGACATTTTTGTCTGGTTTTGGTATCAGGGTGATGGTAGCCTCGCAGTATTAGTTTGGGAGTGTTCCTCCTTCTGCTATATTTTGGAAAAGTTTGAGAAGGACATGTGTTAGCTCGTCTCTAAATGTTTGATAGAATTCACCTGTGAAGCCATCTGGTCCTGGGCTTTTGTTTGTTGGAAGATTTTTAATCACAGTTTCAATTTCAGTGCTTGTGATTTGTCTGTTTATAGTTTCTATTTCTTCCTGGTTCAGTCTCAGAAGGTTGTGCTTTTCTAAGAATTTGTCCATTTCTTCCAGGTTGTCCATTTTATTGGCATAGAGTTGCTTGTAGTATTCTCTCATGATCCTTTGTATATCTGCAGTGTCAGTTGTTACTTCTCCTTTTTCATTTCTAATTTGGTTGATTTGAGTCTTCTCCCTTTTTTTTTTTTTGATGAGTTTCGCTAATTGTTTATCAGTTACATTTATCTTCTCAAAGAACCAGCTTTTAGTTTTACTGATCTTTGCTATTGTTTCCTTCATTTCTTTTTCATTCATTTCTGATCTGATCTTTATGACTTCTTTCCTTCTGCTAAAACAGGGTTTTTTGTTCTTCTTTCTCTAACTGCTTTAGGTGTAAGGTTAGGTTGTTTATTTGGGATGTTTCTTGTTTCTTGATGGTGAATTGTATTGGTATAAACTTCCCTCTTAGAACTGCTTTTGCTGCATTCCATAGGTTTTGGGTCATCGTGTTTTCATTGTCATTTGTTTCTAGGTATTTTTTGATTTCCTCTTTGCTTTCTTCAGTGATCTCTTGGTTATTTAGTAGTGTATTGTTTAGCCTCCATGTGTTTGTATTTTTACACTTTTTTTTCCTGTAATTGTAATCTAGTCTCACAGCATCGTGGTAGGAAAAGATACTCGATACGATTTCAATTTTCTTAAATTTACCAAGGTTTGATTTGTGACCCAAGATATGGTCTATCCTGGAGAATGTTCCATGAGCACTTGAGAAGGAAGTGTATTATGTTGGTTTTGGATGGAATGTCCTATAAATATCAATTAAGTCCATCTTGTTTAATGTGTCATTTAAAGCTTGTGTTTCCTTATTTATTTTCATTTTGGATGATCTGTCCATTGGTGAAAGTGGGTGTTAAAGTCCCCTACTATGATTGTGTTACTGTCGATTTCCCCTTTTATGGCTGTTAGTATTTGCCTCATGTATTGAGGTATTCCTATGTTGGGTGCATAAATATTTACAACTGTTAGGTCTTCTACTTGGATTGATCCCTTGACCATTACATAGTGTCCTTCTTTGTCTCTTGTAATAGTCCTTATTTTAAAGTCTATTTTGTCTGATATGAGATTTGCTACTCCAGCTTTTTTTGATTTCCATTTGCATGGAATATCTTTTTCCATCCCCTCACTTTCAGTCTGTATGTGTCCCTAGGTCTGAAGTGGGTCTCTTGTAGACAGCATATATATGGGTCTTCCTTTTGTATCCATTCAGCCAGTCTATGTCTTTTGGTTGGAGCATTTAGTCCATTAACATTTAAGGTAGTTATCAATATTTATGTTCCTATAACCATTTTCTTAATTGTTCTGGGTTTGTTTTCTTGTGTTTCCTGCCTAGAGAAGTGCCTTTAGCAGTTGTCGTAAAGCTGGTTTGGTGGTGCTAAATTCTCTTATCTTTTGCTTGTCTGTAAACATTTTAATTTCTCTGTTGAATCTGAATGAGATCCTTGCTGGGTAGAGTAATCTTGGTTGTAGGTTTTTCTCTTTCATCACTTTAAATATGTCCTGCCACTCCCTTCTGGCTTGCAGAGTTTATGCTGATAGGTCAGCTGTTAATGTTATGCAGATTCCCTTGTGTGTTATTTGTTGCTTTTCCTTTGCTGCTTTTAATATTTTTTCTTTGTATTTAGTTTTTGATAGTTTGATTAATATGTGTCTCGGCATGTTTCTCTTTGGGTTTATCCTGTGTGGGACTCTCTGCACTTCCTGGCCTTGATTGTCTCTTTCCTTTCCCATGTTAGGGAAGTTTTCGACTATAATCTCTTCTAATATTTTCTCAGACCCTTTTTCTCTTCTTCTTCTGGCACCTCTATAATTCAAACGTTGGTGCGTTTAATGTTGTCCCAGAAGTCTCTGAGACTGTCCTCAATTCTCTTCATTCTTTTTTCTTTGTTCTGCAACCTGGTAGTATTTCCACCATTTTATCTTCCAATTCACTTATCTGTTCTTCTGCCTCAGTTTTTCTGCTGTTGATCCCTTCTAGTGTATTTTTAATTTCAGTTATTGTGTTGTTCATCACTCTTTGTTTGCTCTGTCGTTCTTCTAGATCCTGTTAAATGTTTCTTGTGTCTTCCCCATTCTGTTTCCGAGATTTTGGATCATCTGTACTCTCATTACTCTGAATTCTTTTTCAGGTAGGTTGCCTATTTCGTCTTCATTTATTTGGTCTTGTAGGTTTTTACCTTGCTCCTTCATCTGTAACATATTCTTTTGTCGTTTCTTTTCTTGTTTTATTTTTAATGGGTGGGGCTGTATTCCTGCCTTACTGGTTGTTTGGCCTGAGGCATCCAGCACTGGAGTCTGCAGACAGTTGGGTAGGCCAGGTCATGGTTCTGAGATTAGGACCTACAGGAGGCCTCACTCCAATTAATACTCCCTCGGGTCTGAGGTTCTCTGTTAGTACAGCGGTTTGGACTCCGCCTGACCTCTGGCCTGGGAACCAAGATCCCGCAAGCTGCGTGATGTGGCAGGAAAAAAAAAAATAGAAAGAAAGATAGAAAGAAAGAAGCAGTACAATATCAAAGAATAAAAAACAAAATAAAATTAGAAAGATAAAAATATATATTAGGAAAAATAAAAACATAATTGAAAGAACTGCAACAAGGTAAAATAAAACCACAACAGGAAAAAGAAAAAAAAAAGGGGGTGGGGTGGGGGAACAAGCCAAAAGGAGAGAACAATAACAAAATATGAAGAATAAAATAAAATAAGAAAAATAAAAGCTTTATTAGGAAAAATAAAAATATAAATGAATCAACAACACTGAATCAACAAGGTAAAACAGAACCCCAATCTAAAAGAGGAAAAAAGAAAAAAAAAGAAAGCCTTGGCTATGGGGGCAGAATTTAGGTGGGGGTGGAACTAAGGCAGGGGTGTGGTTTAGGGTGGGGCATGACCTATGCAGGTGGGGTGGTGACGTTTGAGTGTGGGGCGGGGCCTAGGCTCAGGACCCAGGCAGCAGGAAAAGGCCTTGGGGGTGAGGCCTAGGCGGGTCTATGTTCAAGCATGGGTCAGCGCCTCTGCTTAGGACCTGCGCAGAAGGGGAGAGGCAGCATGTGGAAAGGAGGGCCTCTGGGGTGTGGAGTTCCAGAGTTTGGAGGTAGGTCCCTGAGTGAGGGTGTGTGGGTGGTATTTAGGCCCAGTGTGTTGGAGGGGATCTCTGAGTGTAGAGGTGGGGCCCTGGGTGGGGGTGTAGAGGCGGGGCTTGGGGTCTGTGCGGCAGGTGGGAGGCTCCGAGGATTAGGCCCAAGAGCCCAACAAGCTCCCTGGTGCCTAAGTGGACATGGAAAGCACTGGGCACATTCCCTTCCGTTCCTCCTTGCCCCCCCACACACTGTCTCCCCCAGGGTCTCCCCCGTCCCCCCTGGACTCCTAACCATGGGTGGGTCCCACTGGGTGTGGGAACTCCTCCCCTCCCCCAGCCCCCCTTCAGGGTGCCGGTCCCGTAGGTCTGGCCTTTGCTTTTGCTCCCCCTTCCCTCTCTCCCACTCCCTCAGGATCTGCCCAGCTGGAGGGGGCCTTGGTGGGCAGAGGATCAGGCCCAGGATCTCAGCAGGCTCCCAGGGGCCCAAGTGGGCAGGGGAAACCTGGCCCACTCCCTTTGGATCCTCTGTCCTCCCAGCGGTTCCCCAATTTCCCCCTTCGGGCGTGGTATCCCTTCCTCTCCCCCAGCCACCCCTCAGGGTGCCAGCCCCGTCCTGCCTCCACTTTTCCTCCTCCTTCACTCCTTCCACACCTCATGTCCTACCCAGTCACTGGTGGTTCCTCCCGTTACCATAGGTGTTTGTGGCCCCCCCACCAGTGCCTGGTAGGTGCCCTAGTTGTGCAGAGATGCAAATTCCATGTCCTCCTAGTCCGCCATCTTGACTCCACCCTCTTGTTTCTTAATATATAGTACAGATATATCATTAACATTTTCAGTTTTAATTTGAAGTATTAGGGTTCACATCTTCGTTTGGTTATTCAAATTTATCTCTGTGATCCTGGGAAAGTTAAGCAAACTCTCTAAGTTTCTGTTTTCTCATACAAAAATGGAAATGACAGTGCCCAACCTACTGGATTGTTACAAGGATAAAATGAAATCTTATCTTTAGAGCAGAGTAACCGGTTCACGGTAAGCAACGAATAAACACAAGCTAATTCCTTTAACATTATCATTATTCTCATCTTCATTAATGTTAATATAAATAAGGAAGAGTGACTGGACTTTCCACCCTCTCAGTCTCACTTTCACTTTCTTCACCCATCAGCACTAATGCTAGCTCAATAATAGGGAAAGAGGTAATTACAGGAAAAACCCCAATGAGAAAGCCAATCTCAAGGTTCTTTATCTTCTTACACACAAAAAAAGAGCTGTCCTTTCTGATGGTAAACTTGGACAGTGGGGTGTTACTTTTATGAAGAAAAATAGTATTTGCTTATCAATTTTTAGAATTTTATTAAAATTTTATAGAAAATTTTACACAACAGAAAAATAATTATTACACATAAAAATTACCTACACTCTTGAAGCACAATGTTAGCTCACAACCTCTGGAGTTCCCCAGGTGAACTCTAAAACTGGCCGCCAGTCACAGAGGGCAAGGAGAGACCGAAGAAAGGGGCAGACCACTCCAAATTGGTAGGTGTCAGGTTTACTAAGCAAGGAAAGGTATATATGAGGCTTGTTTTGGGCAGCCACACAATTATTAGTAGATCTCCACACCTGCCCACCAGAATCTTAAAAGTTTATCTAGAGGCCTTAATTGGTTTCAGTCCAGATGGTCTCAACCATACTTTATTCTCTTAAGGCTGTGTCCTTGGAATAGTTCCCAATGTGGGAACAGTAGGCAGAGCTTACATTCCACGGACAGGGGTGGGGGTGAGGAGCCTCCCATTGCTTGGGTCCAACTGGAGAGTCAACCAGCCCTCATGTCCTTTTGATGACCTCCTCCAACACACATTTTGTGTCATACCTTACATTATGCTTATTTACAATAGACTATGACTCTCCCAAGTTCAGGAATTCTTAGAATTTATTCACTCAATTGCAGTTACTCTAAATATTTGGTACCATTTAAATTCTTTCTGTGAATACTAGATCTCTGAGACACATGTTCACTTTTGGAGGAATCGTGGGCAACCCTCAGAAAAGCCACAGTGAATTAAATGTTACCTTAGTGGACAATAAAAAGGAATCTTTCAGCTGAAGTATTCTGACAGCAGCATATTCTGGCTGACCAGGCCATTTCAGATGTGTCTGACCATTATTTTAAATTAGAAGATATACCACTGTCAAACCATAGCATCCAAGAATCAAAAGTGACATAGGAATGTCAAAGGAAAAACCATGGACAATTTTATCAGATCTTCTCATCCAGTGTCATAATGCAATGATATGCTGTAAATTATCTGTCCCTAATAATACTAAAAGCGCCAAAATTTGTGAGATGATTTACTTTACTATAAAACATTGTTTTAGCGTGGCTCACGGTTATTTTTATACATCACCCTCCCTTGGTTGCATTCGGTTTGCTTTCTTTAATGGCAAAAAGGGACTGATGTTACAGGTTCTGCCCTGGAGCATTGCCCTCAACCCCAGTTTACAAATTCATCAGTCAGATATATTCTATGTCATGATGGAGAGCAGCTTAAAAACCTCTGAACTATAGAGTGATACATACAGACTAGAATGCTTTCCGGTTCCACTGCAGAACAATTAATAGAAGAAAACGGAGTCTTAAAAAATTAAAAAAGCTATTTCAATTTGTCTTTATCTTCTACTTCATAGTTCATAAAATAATTACTCCTTGACACAGTTACTCTGCAGGAATACCAATAAGAGGGGTAATGGAAGAAACAATTCCAAGTATGATCCATTCAAAGTAATCGAGAATTTATTCCACTTTGAAATCAGATTTATAAAAGGCTGTTTTGAATACACCATAGCTGAAGTTTTACTAAATCAGATATTAATTGTATGTAATAAATTGATGTTTTGGAAAAGTTTTCAATTACCTAACTTTTTTTTCCAGATTATCATTTGTAAAAGCAGAATGAGAGCTAACAGAATTATTTATACACATTATTTAGCTCACATTGAAGAAAAAAAGAATTGCACAACATTTCAAAGTAACTATGGAAATACTTATTAAATGATCAGATAAGTTCTAGACAGCAACTTGGATTCTTAATACACCAAATATTTAAATACAGAGCAAACAGAGCAGAATTTGGGTACCCTAATGGAAAGTATTCTTTCTAAATTCTTTCTAAGTATTCTTGCTAAATTTGGTTTTGAATTTTTAAAAGGATGCCCAGAGATAAGAACATGGATATATTCTTCAAACTGAATTTCCACAGTGGTCATTAATTTCTACCACTCCCCACAGGCAAATGCTTTTAAAACTGAAGACTCCCTTCCTCCCTCCTCCCTTCCCCCTCTTCCCCCCGCTGTGAATTATTTACCCCAGATGAAGATGATCTGCTCAAACAGAGCACTTGTCAACTGAATAAACATTAATTTACACAATGCTATAACTTCTATCTTAAACCATGGGTCATCTTTAAAACATAAATCAGTATAATATACACTAATTACATATTTCCAAATTGATTTACATAAAATTAATCTAAATATTGAGTGATTGAGTGTTATTTCTAGTTTTTGAATAATTAACTGAAATTGTCAATATCTCAAACAGCTGTTACCTTCAATAGTATTAAAATACCTATTTTTTACTACTATGTCTTTTTGATAAGTTTTTGAGCATCCTGGCTTGATTTAAACATCTTTTTTATTATTTCATGCTGCTACATCTGTGGCTAGGGTTGCACAAAATATAAATCGCCACTTCAAATGTCCCCAGCTGTTCTTTTAGATCTTGATAGGTCCAATCACTCTCAACAGGAATGCTTGATAGCTTTAGAAACCTCAGTTATACAGTGCCATATTCTGAACTGTTTATTATTATTATTTTATACTATGACATAACAGTTGGTTGCTTCATTTTTACTGAGTAAATCAAACAATGAAATTTTCAATTTTTCAACTTTTTCTTGTTTAGATTAATTCTCCAAATTCTTTATAAAGTTTATAACTTACAATTCTCCAGAGTATATGAGTAGGTACACATATGTGTACTCAACACATAAGCTATTAGATAAAAAAGAATTTTTAGCAAAAAGCTACTGAATTGTAGTGTTACAAAATGGACTGACAGCAGGACATAATACCCAAAGCTACAGCTTTGGGCATTATAACTAATGAGAGATCTTATTTTTAAAAATTCCTATGAAGTAAATTTTTTTCCTTACAGCTGAAAAATATATCATTTATTGTGCCATTAAAAATAATGTTCTGAAAAAAAAATAATAATGTTCTGTCATAAATGGGCTTCAACATATGTGAGTTTTCATTTGAGATAAAATATTAGAATGAAAAATAATAGAATTATTGTTATTATCTTATTTCATATGTAGGTATGTTTTTGTCTCTATTATTTTGATGTTTTTGAAAAATATATCACATGGAAGATGCAGAAGATGCATGTTGAGTTGGATTTTTTAAATGTGATGCTATGTATCTCTAAGTCACACTGTTTCACCATGTCCTTTCTGTAGCCAGCAATGTTAATGCCAGAAAAACATGAAGACATGCACTGAAACCAAAGTTTTTCCATCAGAAAAAGAAATTAACAGATGTACCTTATGGAGACTTATTTATACCACTATCTAAACATAAGCGCTAACAAACTTAAAAATAATATTAGTCACATTAAAGTGAAAAATTTTTAAACCCTTGATTTTTCCTATTATATTTATTCTAATATTTACTTGCACTTAAGAAACTTCCAACCCTATGAGTCTGTGGTTCATAGAAAGATCCTAATACTATTACTTTTCATTCACATGTCTATCTTGATAGCTAGAAAAGGCATACAGATACACCAAATAATACCATAGCATATATTCATTCATAGGGTGTTGAATAGCATTTCTTATCTGGAGCTTAAGTGCTCTGTAAAGACCAGACTCAACGAATGTATGAGATGTTATTGGCAATACAGAATTATCCCTTAAAAACTAGCTACCTTTCCTCTCTTCTCTATTCCTTTACCCACTTCTCAGAACATTATCAGTTAAATAGTTTTACTTTGTAACTACATCTATCATAGTAATACAGCTCAGTAGGTCACTCACACGCAACAATGACCTTTCCAAAGAACATTTGGATTTGACATAAAAATACTGTGTAGTCTAATTGCCACGCACATCCTATTCTTAGTAAAATATCAATGCTCAGCAAACCTTTACACTGAAAAGAACAGATTTGTGATGCTCAGAACAACAGATGTTAGTTTGCTATTACATTAAAAACAGAACATAAAGACAAAGATATTCACTTGTATCATATGCTGTGAATTGATCATCTGCATCTGCCTGGCATGTTTGGGTCTAAATGAGGAAAGTTGAGTTTCCAAAGGGAGGATCCATTTACTGCTGCAGTGTCAAAGCAATTACATCTCTTTCCTGCTGCACTCATCAGTCATAGTACAAGCCAAATATTCACATTGCAGCTTAAACAAGAAGACTGAAAGGAAGCAGGTATCACACACCAGGTACTGTGTATGTGAGTGAGATGCTAGAGAGAAGAGACCCAACAATACTGAAAACGGAGGGTAAAGGGAAAGGCTTTGGAGCACTTGGATTGCACTCTGTCATCTTGTCACTTTCCCACAGAATTAATTTAATTAGCCTCTCCCCAGTATTAGGTATTGCTCCTAACCTTGAATAGTGGCTGATGGAAGTGTGTGTCACTGCAGCCCCTACCAGATGAGCACTCTTCTGCTCTGTAATGGTGATTTGCCTCAGGTGAAAAATAGGATCACTCTCTTTGCCTATTGATTTCTGAAAAAGAAAATGCTCCCTCCCAACCAGCACTGCACTATTATTTTTGTTATCACTTTTCATAGAGCTGCACTCTTCCCTACACAAAATTGGAAAAAAAAAAAAAGTATCAAACCCTTGCAAGAGGTAGAAACCAAAATCCAATTATCTAACCAATAGAAACACTTATATTCTATCTTTGAAAAAGGGTTATCATTTTAAAAACAGAATGTCATTGCCAATGTTTAATGTGTAATTTAAGTTTACAAAGGAAATATACACTCACTGAAATATAAAAATGAAGTAAAAATGTAATGTTTATATCTAAGCTTAAATTCTTGTTTAAAATTCACAATTCCATCTATTACATTTATAAAATAACAGATGGAATCCTTAATCAATGAACCTCATATAAGAATCTTTTATGAGAATAATATAATTCCTAGGCCCTAGATTCCTTGTTGTTTTTTTTATTCCTGAAACAAACAATCTATTTCCAAGGTAAAAAAAAAAAAAAAAAAAACTTCTATTACTTCAGAAATTTTGGTTAGAAGAATCAATTATTAAAAAGTTTATTTATCCATAACCACAGTGTTTTACCTACAATAAATTACAAAGCTACAAAACAATAAATTACAAAATAAAATTGCTCTGCAATGCAATTAAACTTTCTTCTAATAACTATAGGATCATAATCATTACTTTAATTATATTGGGGGAAGCTATAATAAAACAAATTATGTTGAGATTTAATTTCAAGATGGAAGACTGGTAACCACATTTATTTCCTTCCTTTCCTGACACTAATTGAAACGAGAGAAAATAATAAAAATTAAAAAAAATTAAAAGCCCTTCTGTGTAAAGATACAGAAAGGTTGAAAGTAGGAGAATAGAAAAATATAAACAATTCTAAATACATATGTGCAAAATTACATTGAGTCAATATTAAAATTGACAGAACTGAAAAAAACAGATGTGTAAATATAGAAGACTGAACATACTCTTCTCAGTGATTGATTGTAGTAATATCCACCGAAAGAAAAAACCTACTTATTTTAATAGAAATCATTTGTTATAGATAGTTGTATAAATAGGTATCAAGGATCAAAAGAGCAAAAAATACTGAGGTAAGATGCAGGTAATATGTACAGAAACTGGCTATTCTCCTTAGGGCTGAGAACTAAAGGTTCTCTGAACTTGGCCGCCTGCAGAAGCTTGAAGAAAGGACCTCGTGGAATTGGATTCAGACCTTTGAGGAAAGGCATTCTCTGGTGGTACTTCAGACTTAATAGAAGGACCTCCCAGAACTGAGACTTACATCTCTGAGAAGCAACTGCTGCCCAGTGGCAGCAGTTATCTCAAGTGTTTTGAGGAGGGGCTGGAGAGGCAGAGATTCAGCCCTCTGAGGAGAAGGTGGCCTAACTGTGGTTGAAGCTTCATAGGTTGAGGGATGTGGATGGCTCTGGGAAGTGTGAGAAAAGGCAGAAGTTGCAAGCAACTACTGCTGGCACCAATCTCTGCTGTCTTTGGTAAAAATCAATTGATGGAGCATGTGACAGGACCAATTAAACAGGAAGGAGTAATTCCCTTCTCTCTTTTCCTACCTTCCCACTTCCTTTATTCTATCGCATTGGAAGAATCTAAGAGAAGCCAACTGGCAATGAAAAAATGTAGCTTGCTTATTAGTCTCAGCCTAGCATCACAGAACAAAATTTGGAGGGAAGTGTTTGGAGTCAAGGAACAATAGCTTAGTAACTGAGTCAGTTAACTCTTAGTTACTTGGCATCTGTAAACACCCTTCCTCACACATTTAACCTTCAGTACAACTATAATAAAGCACCGTACAAAATGCAGCTATCCTTCATACAATCAAGGTCGGCTCACCTTATCCCTAAAAACGGGAAACAAGAATTCCTAACAATCTTCTAATCATTCCTGAAATCATAGCCATGGTATCCACCTTTCGGCAATGTTAATTGCTCCTCAAATTCAGCCACATTCACATATGAATATTCTGAAAACTAAAGGCTATTTTAAAGGTAACCATGAACAACATCATGAAATAAAAAGAGAAAAAGGGAGAGACAGAAAAAGATGTGTGTGTGTATATATATATATATATATATATATATATATATATATCAAGAAGTAACATATTCAAAACGGCTTCAGGTAACAGCAGCTCTGTAATGGGTTCCACCTTGACAAACTCTCTTATTGGGTCTATAGCTGTGAATTAACTTTTTTGTTTTTTTCCTAGCTGATAATAATAACATGAAAATAATTATTTGTATCTGATCTTTCTCAATATTTATATCCACTGTGTTCCTTGTGTTATTTCATTGGCTAGAATCTCCACTATAATGTTTCATAATGGTAATTTTATTAAAGATCCTCATTTTATTTCCTACTTTAATTGAAATTCATTCAATAAATATTTATTACATGCTTATAGTGTGCCAGGGTATATTCTGGGGATAAAAGTCCTAGTGATAAAGTAGCGTAAAAGAGTGATTGATGATGGGCTTCCCTGGTGGCGCAGTGGTTGAGAGTCCGCCTGCCGATGCAGGGGACACAGGTTCGTGCCCCAGTCCGGGAAGATCCCACATGCCGCGGAGCAGCTGGGCCCGTGAGCCATGGCCCCTGAGCTGCGCGTCCGGAGCCTGTGCTCCGCAAGGGGAGAGGCCACAACAGTGAGAGGCCCGCATACCGAAAAAACAAACAAACAAACAAAGATTGATGAAGTTCTTGCTTTTGTGAAGAAAATCAAACATCAACTCAATGAAGAGAGAGCTGACAACAGGGATAGTATATCATTAGAAAATATAGTCAGATGAGGTTTCTCTATTTAATGATACTTGAGCTTCAACTTGAACCGTGAGGTTGACTCTGCCATGTTAAGACCATGTGAAAGTTCCACATAGTAGAAGTACCAGGGCACAAAGAGGCTGATACACTTGTCGGGGGGAGAGGTGGGAATTGATGACAGGCATTTAATGACCATGTTTGTTTCTTCCATAGTTATTCATCCATTTAGGTTGTCAAATTTTGTTAATTATTTATTCCTACAAATTTTCCCAGGTTTTCAAATATATTGGTAGAAATTGATATAGTACATTCTAATATTTCAAATCTCTTCTCTATTTTCCCTTTCATATTCCAATATTGTCTTCTTTCCCTCCTCTTTTATATTTAGTCATTTTTGCCAAGTTGCTGATCTTATATTATTGAGCTTTTCACTATCTTCTCACAACTTCAATAATTTTAGGACATCTTACATTTTTTTTCCGAATTGTTATTTTTAATGAAAGAGTTGGTCCAAATTACCCGTTTCACTACTATTGGAAGCCAAAGTCCTAAATCATTTTTCAAAGGCAGCAGGCTTCTAATCTCCTGCAGTGATCTCTGATATAATCTGAGGAATATGAGCATACCATAATATTATGTAATAAGTCAAGTATTTGGTAATAAATAGATAAGATCAAAATGAGGATTCTGTTTTAGGATTACATTCATTAAATAAACATTTATTCATGACAAGCCTGACTGCTATCTTTTAGGAATTATACATTTGGGAATATTCAAAGATAAATAGTTTATAGTCCCTTTCCTCAAGGTATTCAGAGGTAAGAAACCTAAAATTAATTCTTTAATGTGGTGTAAATTGTGTGCAGTCCTAGGGCTTAAACAAAATTGCAGGAAACTCACATGGAAGGAAAACCGTTTGCATCTAACCTCTACCAAAAAGGACTTTGCTTTCTTTTTTTTAGATCATTTCCTTTGTTGATATTGCTTTAGAATCTCTCTACTATAGTCTTCATTTAAATCTTCTATAGGGTTTAGTCTCCTCTAATGTAAAACTAGAGACAACTTCCCTGGAACTATATAGTAAACAGGCATGTCAATGTCTTCACATCATCATATTTCAATATGCATGAAAGTTAGGGGAATGGCATAGAAGATAATGACACATAGGGCCTTACAAACAGTAACAGGTTCACCTAAGTCTCCCTTGCAAATAATTGGGTCAGTTACAATGAGGAGGAAGTGTTAAATTGAGAGAAGAATGGAGCCTGTATTGTAACATTGGGACAAATAAATTTTTGTGAAATCAACTTCTTCAAACTAGACTTAGAGGATGGTGCTATATAATCACAAGACATAGTGGACATCATGAGGTCTATAAAATTCTTGTCTTTTGCTTGTATTTTACCTAAGACCAAAGAAGTCATTCTACTACAGAAGATGCTCAGTTCTGGGTCACCTAATACATATAAACTAATAACCACAATATAATGTGAATACTTTAAAATCTATGTATTTTCAACATACCATATGAGAGTGAGAAGAAAGGTCTTTCTGGTAAAATCAGAAGACAATTTCAAGAAGAAATCGCATTTCTGTTGGTTCTTGTAAATCTGAAGCAGAAAGAAACCAGAAGAGCATGCTAGATAGAACAGTGTGAATAAAGCATGGATGTTTAATTGAGCATGTTGAGTTGGGAGAATTGAATGTTCAGACACGGGGCTGATAGGTAAGTTAAATTCATATCACTAAGGCTTGTGAGTGCCATGGTATCAAGGTTGAATCTTTTACTCAACAAAAGGGATCAGTCCCCTTTCCCCCACACTCCCTAGGAAGACATTCTGTGAATCAACCATAATAAATAATGAAATACTTGAGGCAGGACAGGGGGTCCTTAGAAAATGGTTGGAATTATTTAGGAAATAGCAGTGGGAACAGAGAAGAGGAAAAGGATTATTATTTACAAGTTAGAATTGATGGTATCTCTTTAAATACAGAAGCTATTATTTGCTTACAGTTTCCAGTGCCTAAATTAACCTGGCCGATTTTCAAAGCACTCCAGAAATAAGAGAATATATTCTATCAAGCATGAAGAGATTATCACTAAATATATTAAAACTAAAACCATAAATATCAGCTTTTGAAGTTACCCAGTAAGATAATGTAGTCTATTATAGTCCATACATGCCAAGATTGAAAGCAAAATCTTAAGTATGTAAATTTCTAATAAGCCACTTTTTAAGATAAGGCTAGTATGTAAAGTACCTGTAGGATTGATTCCCCAATGTGGATTGAAGACTGGTTTCAACTGGCTACATCAGTTTTACCTGGAGAGCATTTTAAAATACAGATTCTGGAGGTTCATTCCCTGAGCTGCTGCCACCAGGGAATCTGTACTCTTACTTTGTGGTGTAACATGTTTGATTTTTAACTATGAAGAATTAATATCAAATCTGTTTCTTACAAAGATAATTCTGATATCCAACCTATAACTGCCTCTCCACCAATCCAGGTACACATGAACAGGAATCTGCATCTCTGTCAACCACTTTTAAAGGATCATCAACCTGAGATACAAAATTGTTGAAGGGTGGAAATAAATATAAAATCTAATAAACAATTTACCTTGAGAACCATCAATCACAATTTCTCCCAAATGAGAACCCCATTTTAAAGATTTTTTTTCTGAGAGAAGACTAAATTACAGCATAAATTATAACTTTTCAATATCTAATGAACCTCATGAGAAGGTACCATTTTAAGATATTTAAGTTGACTAAGGTCATAAAAAACAGTCAGGATATTTATTTGGTAAGTAAAAGGAAACTGAAGATGATTTTTATTTTTAAACATGGAAGGACTTTTTAAAATAAATTTATTTATTTATTTATTTATTTTTGGCTGCATTGGGTCTTCGTTGCTGCACACAGGCTTTCTCTTTCAGCGAGTGGGGGCTACTCTTCATTGTGGTGCACGGACTTCTCATCGCGGTGGTTTCTCTTGTTGCAGGGCACGGGCTCTAGGCATGCAGGCTTCAGTAGTTGTGGCATGCAGAGTCAGTAGTTGTGGCTCGCGGGCTCAGCAGTTGTGGCGCATGGGCTTAGCTGCTCCACGGCATGTGGGATCTTCCCAGACCAAGGCTCAAACCCGTGTCCCCTGCATGGGCAGGCAGATTCTTAACAACTGTGCCACAGGGAAGCCCATGAAGATGATTTTTAATAATCATGGAGATCTCAATCTCAGATATCTAAAAACCTCAGAGGTTTTCATAAACCTTTTGTCTTCCTTATGTTTTATGTCCCTGTTACAGATATTAAAAGGCCATGTAGTTTCACTTCATTTTTTGTATTTCAGTCTCTCTGATTCTATACCACAGTATTTTATCCTGTTTATCCATTTTAAAACAAATGCTCAATTTACCTTAACCTATGGGGCTTTGGCTTATGAACAATTTTGGATTAATTTTTAGAACTGAAAATAATTTTAATTTGGAAGAATGTTTATATATGTGTATATATATATATATGCATTATTGTGAAAATAATCCATGTACTTATTTTTTAATTACATATATTTTAAGGTGATTTTAGCTTCCCTAGAAATACTCTTTTTAAATTGAAGTGACTTAATGTTAAGCAGTGTGTTGTGGTCAGCAGTTAGCAGCTTAAAAACAGAGGCTGAAAAGGAGTGAAAGAGCTGCCTCAATCATGTGCTTTATTCTTTCAAAGAATCTCCCATTATAGTATAAATCCTTCAAGACAAAAACAAAAACAAAACCTGAGCCCTTTCTTATTTTCGTGCTTGCTATCTGAAATCTAGTTGAAATTTAAAAACCTAGAGCTTTCTACTAGTGTCAGAAAGATGACATAGATTAGGTCAATAATATTAAAATTTAAAACTTCCATTTTGGATTTGGAAGATCTCCCTTACACTTCTTATGTGAATTAGCATTTATGATTATTAGTTATTTCTATTTTTATTATTTTATGGTTAAATGTCCTATCAGAAACCCTCATGTATATTTTTTCTGAGACCCACAATTACAACTCTCATCTTTTACAAATTTCTCTGCATATATCATAAGTATGATAATGTAAAACTATGATAATGACAGTATTTAAACAAAAATGGATATGATGAGGAATCTGAGTGCAATCAGAATACCAATTATGGCACACTCTCATATAAACTTAATTAGACAGGGAAGAAGAATATTTTTAGACATTTCTTTCACCAAGAAGATATGACATCTAGGCAGAAGGAAAAGGACAACTTTATTTTAATAAGTGCTTAAAGATTTCATAATGACTATAAGGAGGGAATAGAGGTTACATTGATAGAGTTTGTTGTTCTTATAGCAATTCTGTATGGCTTTCTAAAGAGATAAATTCATATAATTCTATAGTTAATGATGATTTATTTTATAAATGTTTAAAATGTTTTCATTTTAACTTAAACAAAAGAAACATGTTCATTCCATTTAGTCATATAACCTATCACCCCATTCATATAAGTAGATTTAAATAATGTTATTTCAGTGCAGTAAGTAGTGCTCAACCTGAAATCAGACTTAATTGCAGGACAGGATGTATTTTTAGATTAGTTTAGGAAAATAATTGCAATATTTTGGTAGTACTAACAAGCATGATGAAAACAACTTGTACCATTTCACTGAAATTTACCACAGGACTTCCCTGGTGGCACAGTGGTTAAGAATACCCCTGCCAATGCAGGGGACATGGGTTCTATCCCTGGTCCAGGAAGATCCCACATGCCATGGAGCAACTAAGTCCATGTGCCACAACTACCGAAGCCCGCGAGCCTAGAGCCCGTGCTCCGCAACAAGAGATGCCTCCGTAATGAGAAGCCTGCGCACTGCAACAAAGGGTAGCCCCCGCTCACTGCAGCTAGAGAAAGCCCGTGCCCAGAAACAAAGACTCAATTAAGCCAAGAAAAAAAAAAAAATCAAAACAGGTGCTAAAAGGTCATAAATTTCTAAAATAAAAAGAAATCTACTATAAAACTTCCTAATAATATGCTGACTTCTAGCTTTAATACTGGTTGATTTTCATTATAGTATATATTTTCCTGTCCACTTCACTGTTCATTAAGATTGCAAACTCAAAAATATCTCTTTGCTTTCATCTAATACTACAACCTAGGTGGTATGAACAGTTGGCCCAATATACAAATCAAATCAATCCTTGACCCATGTTTTCAGAACTGAAGAGTACAAATAAATAGAAACTTTTCAATAGATTTTAAAAAGAAGAACAAATTTCTGTTACCAAATTTCTGTTGGTGGCATTACTCCTGTGGTCTCAAAAGCTAAACACAAAAGATGCTAAGTGCCCACATTCTAAATTAACACAATTCATAGCAGCTTCCTACAGGGTTTAATTGACATTTCCCATCCCCTATATCAACATTATCCAATAGAAATATAATGCAAGCCATATACATAGTTTAAAATTTTCTCATTCACATTAATAAAGTTATAAAAAGAAAAAAATTCTTAGTATAAAGTATGGCTTATGAGAAAAATGTACTTTTCTCATAAAACTAATAAAATAAAAAAAGAAACAGGTGAAATTCATTTTAATAACATAGTATTTAAACAATATATTCAAAATATTTTCAACATGTGATACATTTTGAAACAGAGAAAATGTGTATCATTGATTTTTACCCTGTCTTTGAAATCTTACGTGTGTTTTACATTTCCAGTATATATCAATTAAGAGCTGTCATATTTCAAGTACTCAATACACACATGTAGCTACTGCCTAGCATAATAGACAGTGCAGGATTAGGAAAAAGAGGTCCCTCTTTTAGGAGAGTAAGTTCATTAAAAGAGGCTATCAAAGACCTAGAGAAAGGAACTCTAATTCATAAACGTTGGGGATGCCAGTGTCCTTGTAATCTTACCCTGAACCCATAAGAAATGGACACAGGTTCTTCTTCCCTGAATAGCTATCTGAGGAATATCTAGGCTACCTGCCAGTCTCCCTCTACTACCCAACAGGGGAAAAAAATAAATGAAGAGAGGTGGTACAAGGGAAGACTGTCAAGAAATGAATGGGCTAGGCCCCTCTCCCATGAGATCCTTGTTCCCACAGATGCCCACAAGCCTGAGATTTGACCTCAGAGGGCATATGGTATTGAGAGCGCTAGAGTTGTGAAAGAAAGGCTCACATATCAAAAGAATGTGTGATGATGATTCCAACAGCTGGAAATCAACCAGAAAATCTGGCCAAACCTTCCAAGAAACTGTAGAGGCATAAAGTAAGCTTCCAAGACCCTCACTGATGGGCTAGCTGAAGCCACCACCTGATACCAGCATTCCACAGACAGCCAAATAAGGAGAAGCCGAGAACTTCTCCTAAGCAAACAAAAGAAGGTCTGACTTTTTCCTCTTCCTCTTCCACCCCACATTGGAGGAGCCAGTGCAGGGAAGATTTAGAATGAAGCGCAGTCCACAAACAAATCCTTACCTCCCCCAGCAAGTCACTAGAGCCAAGGCTCTAACTTATACTGGGAGAATGAAAGAACTTTGAATCAGGTTTGAGTCTTGAGATAAGACTGCTTGTAAACCAAAATTACATCATTTCAGAAACTGGCTAATGTCGCTAAAAGATGTGATACCCCTGGAGAAAAGATTGGCAGAGAAAAATTGAGATCATGACTGGGGAAAAAAGGTAAAGTTATAAAACTACTTCATGTTTATATACCAATGAGTTGTTACTTCTCAATAAACTAGCTATATATAGGCTATCCCAAACAAAATACTGTGGATGAAATGTTTAAAACACAGCATGGTGTTAAAAGGTGAAAAAGAGACATGGAGTTTGGAGAAAGGTATTAGGAGATAACCTTAGTTATCTGAGTTGTAAAGATGGATTGTGTAGGGCCTCAAATACCAGGAAGAAAGAACAAGTACTTTTCTTTAAAACAAGGTATGGCCAAAGTTTTTGATCCAAAAAGTGACATCGGGCTTCCCTGGTGGCGCAGTGGTTGAGAGTCCGCCTGCCGATGCAGGGGACACGGGTTCGTGCCCCGGTCCGGGAAGATCCCACATGCCGCGGAGCGGCTGGGCCCGTGAGCCATGGCCACTGAGCCTGTGCGTCTGGAGCCTGTGCTCCACAACGGGAGAGGCCACAACAGTGAGAGGCCCGCATACCGCAAAAAAAACCCCAAAAACCAAAAAAAAAAAAAAAAAAGAAGTGACATCATTGGTCCTTTAAAAAATTAAAATTTTGGGTTTCCCTGGTGGCGCAGTGGTTGAGAATCCGCCTGCCGATGCAGGGTACATGGGTTCGTGCCCTGGTCCGGGAAGATCCCACATGCCGCGGAGCGGCTGGGCCCGTGAGCCATGGCCGCTGAGTCTGCACGTCTGGAGCCTGCGCGTCTGGAGCCTGTGCTCCCCAACAGGAGAGGCCACAACAGTGAGAGGCCCGCATACCGCAAAAAACAAACAAACAAAAAAGAAGAGTGGTCTCAGCGGAGAAAACCATGTCACTGAGGCCAAAGGAGGAAGGAATGGAAAGCGGTCAACAGCCTCACAGGGTGCAAAGATGTAAGAGGATAAGAATCACTAAGAAGCCATTAGGTTTGTCCAATAGGAAGTTATTTGTGGCCTTAGTGAAACAGATTCAATGATATGACAACAATTCTGGGAGGATCTGACGAGACAAAGGGAATGTGAACTTGAAGATAATATTAAAATGTTTTAAAAATACAAAAAAAAAAAAGAAAATGGAAGAGATTAGGAAGTGATTGGGACAGAAGCGGAAGCAGTGGTGGTAGAATAACCCAGAGCTGTAACAGTCCTGAGCTAGATTCAAGGGAGAACTTCTGAAACTCTTAGGAAATTGATCAAGGCACTAAGAGAGGCTATGAATTCTAGAATAAAGATTGTCTGCAATCCAGGCTAGCTATATATAATCTTGTCTAGAAACTGGACTGCACAAAGTAGTCCAGTTTCTAAAGGAGTGGTAATTCCATCACATAGCAAGCTTTATTACTACAAAAATGCTATATTAAAAAAAAAAAGTCAAAAAAAAAAGTCAGATTGTATTGTAATCTGTACCTATCAGAAGTCCTGAGAACAATTTAAATATATTCCAAAATAACTAAATATATGAAACATGTGTTTAAATTAAGTATATTTCAATTAATTAACTTCTCTTTTATTCTCCCCAGAGAGTAAAATTATTACTCACTACATGTCAGTCTCTATAACCAAAGTACAAAAATATGATGCCAAAATTTGAACAAAATCACTTTTTCCTTTGCATTAGAAGAACTTGAGAGAAAGAGGTGAACCATGAATTATTTAACCCTTTATATTTTACTTCATTTAAAACATGCCAGTGTTCATATTCACTTCAAAGGAGCATAGATTTTAACTTTCATTTCCAAAGGTAATATTTTGACCAATATCTAAATTTTAAAATTTTAGAGATGTTTATAATCTTTATAATTTCTATATAAGAGAGCATACTTTTCAGAAGAGTGATGTGAATATAAGTAAAATCCTGTCACATTTTTAAATGTTTTTTACTTCTGAAAAGCTAACGGAACAACATGGAAGGTTTTTTCTAGTTAGTATATACCTATGTTTATAATGTCCACGACTATCCTTCTAAAATCTTCCTAAGGCAGAAGAGAAATGGAAACAATATATTCAAAGAAAGCAACTCCATCAGATTTGAACTAATTTTTTATAGTCTTTTCCTTCTTACACTATTTATTGGTATGATTTCATAGGCACCTGTCCTAATGATTCTTTGTAAAGAGATATTATAATGTAGGACTGCTCAAGATGAGAAGAAAAAATAATAAGAGCAACATCCAGCTCACCAGTAAATGGGATACTAAAAGCTAAAAGATAACAGTGCACAGAAATGGGTAATTGCCATCTGTCTCCTAAAAACACAGAAGACTACGCAATGCCAACCAATATGTTCTGTCAAAGAAGTGACTTAAAATATGTTCTGCTAACACTAAAATGGCAATAAGCAATTTGAAGGGAAACGTATACTTGACCAAATTGTCCCCCACAGCTCATAAACACCTCTGTTTGTGCCCTTGGAGTTTATCAGGGCTGTGGGAGACATTTATTGACTTCTACTTGATCTCGTATTGCCAAAACACACCAAGGTTAACACAGTTACTCAACACCTTTGATGCAGCCAGGAAAATGTTCGACTGAAAAATATGTGCAATTTAACAAAGCAAGCAGCAACTGCCTGCAGGAAGTTCTACAACCACAATCATTCAAAATGTCACAGTTAACCCAGTGCCGTGACAGCTCCACTCTGTGAGCACCCCTCAAGACTGTCTGCTCAGAAGAGACAGGACAGCTTATAAACAGAGGTCTATTTTCACTTCTGAGTTATCCCTCGAACTTGGATCAAATATTGTGTTTAGAAAGTCTTGAAATAAAACAAATTATTTTGTATCAGATATCTAAATAATTTGAATTTTTTTCTAATGCTCTAAAATAATTCACATAGTGTTCTCTGTTTGACCTAAAAGGAACATATGTGACCCCAATTCAAAACATGAATCAAAATACACACTAGAAATCCTGCTAACGAAGAATTTTCTTGCAATATCTGGTCTCTCCCAATCCTAGCCAGCCACTCAGTAGTGATAACATAAACACACCACTTCCCCATTGCTAATTAAGAAGTCACAAAAATGTATGGTAAATTAATAACTTATAAGAGACCACAGTTCAGAAAGGAGAACAAAAAGAAACTCAGAAGCTAAGAATTTGAAACCTTTGTTGCCATTGACTTAATAAATGATCTTGGGTAAATCAACCTAAATTGAACTTCCAGGCAATACCTATGACTGAAGATGATGTTGTCCCAGTATTTCCACAACACTGTTAAATGTGCTATTCTTGTTGCTACAGGCAAACCATTAATGAACAGTTCAGCTTGCCAGTAATTAAGTTGATTTAAATACTGAACGACCCCATGCCAGCCATCAAGAAGAGGTGTTTTTCCTCTACTCATGCTTATTTGCTTACATTATAAGCAAGATAACTTGCTACTCAGATCACTTTCATTTTGGTTCGATTGTCTGCATTTTGCTGAATAAATTTTAGTCTTTTTTTTTAAGGTATAAATTTTGGGGGATACTACAAGAGAACTAGTAAAATTGATATGCATTATAATCACTTATCCTTCCTCCCTTACTCCCCATTAAAGCTCGACTTTACACAGAAGACCAATTTCTAAAATAAATATTATCATTGTATAACACATAACCTAATCTACTACACGATAATTCCAGCAAATATTGATATAGATCCCTTCACCAGTTTTAGATGAAAGATGGTTGTGCTAAGCCATTTTCTCTATTTACAGATGCACTAAATATAAAAAATACTTAAGTTCACTCCTAATGGAGTATTTGAAAACTCTTAGGTCATGCACTAGTGT
This sequence comes from Leucopleurus acutus, assembly GCF_964270905.1. Taxonomy (NCBI): domain Eukaryota; kingdom Metazoa; phylum Chordata; class Mammalia; order Artiodactyla; family Delphinidae; genus Leucopleurus; species Leucopleurus acutus. The sequence continues at coordinate 12,585,871 of NC_139146.1, forward strand.
ATCTCTTTAATAAATTAGGTCAGGTTTAAATCAAGCAAAAAATAACATTTTCTGTTATAATATAAAAAGTTAGCAGGCATAAGGAAGTATTAATTACTGGACTCATGTATATAGAGTGGCGTGAGCAAATTTACTATTTATTTTTATGCCTAGTATAATATACCAGTGACAAATGTTAAAGAAATACCTCATTTTATTGACTTTAGCAGACTTTCTATTATTAAACATATGAAATATATAGTATGAAATCAAAAACACCAAAACCATGGTATTTTTTCATGTTTTCATCTGTCCAACCATCTATATTTAATCTTTTACATTTTCTTATAATACTAAAAGGAGTATTATTTCAAATTGAACTAAAATACATTGTGATATATAATATACTAGAACATATTTTTAGAAAGAAAAATTTCTTAGCTAGATTTTTTTTTAAACAGGCAATGTACTTCCTACAGAAGAACACATTCTGAATTTGTGTCTATGAACTGTTTAAGTTTGCCATGTGGCATTTCTATGTAATATATAAATGAATTCCATATTAGGATTGTAAAATTAAGTAGGACAAAGAAGTTCTCATCTCCATTGCCTAATAGGATGAATATACATTTAATATTAATGTATTAATAAATTAAATATTATACATTTAATATACATTAAATATTAAACAAATAAATAATTTCATAAATATTAGGAGAAACAAAAGCCAAAACGAAACATCCAGATGTGTCTAGAAGTAGGTGACAGGGCACGGCTTTTTAACTCTCTTTCACCATAGCTAGTGACAAGAAACGAACGTGTGTCTCAGTAATACTCTAAGAATTTGTATTGACCTACCAATTTGAGGGCAAGCAGATTAAGGCAGCGATTAAACAGCCCAGGAAAAGATCAGAGAAAACTCTTAAACCCCAAACATCAAGGCAAGACCACCTCAAAGACATAGGTCAGTGAAAACAGTCACCAAGATTCAGCATCTTCCATGCCACCGTACTAAAAACTGAAAAGTTGTTGAAGCCATAAGAGTGGAATATCTCCATTTCACAGACTCATGAGTGAGAAAAATAAATGTCTTTTTTTGGTTTTGTTTTGTTTTTTATTTTTCGGTACACAGGCCTCTCACTCTTGTGGCCTCTTCCATTGTGGAGCACAGGCTCCGGACGCGCAGGCTCAGCGGCCACGGCTCACGGGCCCAGCCGCTCTGTGGCATGTGGGATCTTCCCGGACTGGGGCACGAACCCGTGTCCCCTGCATCGGCAGGCGGACTCTCAACCACTGCGCCACCAGAGAAGCCCAATAAATGTCTTTTTTGTCCCTGAGATCATGGGGATGTTTGTTATTCAGCACTATTGCCACATAAATTGACTAATACATCTTCTCACTTTATTTGGAAATAGTTTGTTTAGGGATACTCCTGAGCTTAGCTGAGTCTTGGATTGGTTCAAGGATGGGATTGGATTTAATTTTGCCCCACATATATCTTTATTCTGGTACTCGCAGCCACCCAGAATATATTCCCCTCATGGCAGAAGGTGGAAGTCCAGGACAAGTCATAAGGCAAGCACATTCAAAGCATCTGTTCATGACATATTTGCTCACGTTTCATTAGCCACAAAATGTAAAGTCCAATATCAATGTCAGATGGTGAAGTCCAAAACCAATATGGCAGGAAATTATTTTCCTCTCATGGTGCCAGCGAAAGAGTAAAAATTAGCTGAAGGATAAATGTATTTATGTCAGAAGGACATCAACTACCAGAAAGAATTAGCCTGCACAAACAACAGGATCTGGATGGAGTACTTAAATTCATCATGAGCAAGATAAAAAGAAATGGTGTAAAAACTATACACATACCCTAAAGAAAAAATAATTTCAGTAGAACAACATAGCACAGAGAACACTGGCTGATTTCCTACCAATGTTTTACACTATAAAAAAACCTTAATAAAGAAATTTAATTAAGTTTTTTAAGGTAAGGGGTAATATGATAGCTCAAAGGTGAGATGTTATAACAACAAAATATAAAGTAAGAGAGTATGAGCTAAAGCTAAGAAGATAGAGAACTAAAACACAACTCTGATACAATAAGCAAACTCTAAATAACAGAAATCAGGAAAGACCTGGCTAAAATCAAATAAAACTAATGTTGTATAAAAGGCTTCAGGTAATCAAATTAATACAGACATAGAGGCAACAAGATTAAAACAACTAGAGTAGTGATGATGGATAAGAAGGATAAGTAAGAAAGAAACATCATAAAGGTAATTTGTGGTTCTTAAGTAGAGACTCCTAAGAAACAAACAAGAAATAAAAAGAAAAATTAGAAAATCATTCATAGAAAATCATTCAAACAGGAAAATTAGAAAATCATTCATAGAAAATCATTCATATAGGAAAACGATTCTGAAGTATAGAAAGACTTAAATCTGCAACTGAAAGAAATATGCTTTATTTGGAAAATTTGATTTAGAGTGGCTGAGATAGAAATAAATCATAGTTAAATAACAGAAATTCAAGAAAAAGAACTATTCCTCTATTCAATTAAAAAAAGGGTCACCTATAAAGAGGGAAAATGAGGTCAGCCTCAGACTTCCTTAGTGATAGTAAATGGAAGTAGTGTTTATGAAAAGAGAAAAGAGAGTGTTATCAAAATATGTCCAGTTAATGTGTGTCACTTAATTATAAAAATGGGGGACATATATTCTCTACAATGGCAGACAGAGAATATAATACTCATGAGCCCTCCTTGATAAAAATAGTTCTCAACACGGAAATGTAGCAGACCACAAGATGACTCAAATAAAGAAGTCAGGGATGGAGAAGCTACAGGAAGGGAGATGGTGGTGAGCAGTAAATCCGTTCACATGTAGAACTAAGACCAAAAAAAAAAAAAAAGGAATTATGATGCAGAAAATAATGTAAATATTATGAACATTTTCAAACTCAAAAATACAAGGAAAGGAAAAGAAAGTAACAATGCTAACTGTCTCCTCCTTCATAGTATTACTCTCTTAAGACTGGAGCATTAAATTAGAATAAAACATGTTGATCCTAAACTCTAAACTACATTCATAAATTTTTATTTTAATGGTATTTTTTAATAACCAATAATCCTAGTGGTAAAACTTTTTTTCTGAAATTTAGCTTCCCTTCAAGTTCTTCGATTTGTCTTTTCCTCACTCATGAAGTGATTGAAACAACTGTCTGTCTTCTGAAGTCCTTGAAAAGGAGAGTGGATAGACTGGGCACAAAAAAATCTCAAATTATTGCAGGACTCATAACTCTAGTTTTAAGTAGAATGATAAAGGTAAAGAAAGCACTGAACAATTACCTTTTTATCATGTTAAGAATTACATTTATCTTTTCTTCAGATAAATTGGAATAAAAAATAAGATTTAATACATATCAACTTTTATACCATGAATATCATGGTGCCACTGTTACAAAATCATTTGTCTGCACACACAACTTCCTTATTCTACAATACTCTAAGCTCTACTCTCATGTCAGCTTTGTCCTCAGACTGGCTTCATTCATAGTCAAAAGACTGCCACCAGTGGCAATCAGAGCTTAATCAGGACTTCCAGATATGATCATGCTCATTGTACACTGTGTAACTGTAGGGCACACTGTTCTCACTGTGGCCTTTTTATGCAGGTTACATGATGGTTGTGGTCCTAGACAGGGAAAATAAATTTGCTTCTCATACCTAAGGAATAAAAGGGCTGATGTTCATGCTTAATCAGGCCATTCTTGAATGAAGCCCTCTAGCCAGGAGAGCACCTTGAAACCTTTGGCTTAGAACAGGGTCACACACCCATCACTGAACTAATCACTGTGTCAAGAGATAGAGATTAACAATCAGGGTTGAGTTAATTTCACCCAAATCACACAACTCTACACACTGGGGCTAAAGAGTGGGCTTCACATTGGAAAAGGAATAAAATGGATGTTTGCAAGACAGTCACACTGTCCACTACAGAGGAGTTTCTATTCAGGCTTAATATGAAGTAACTGAGATACCTGTAGAAAATGAATTATTCCATCAGTTGCTTCCTTTCTAAATTGAAGTTATACTTTGTGACCCAAATATCTGTAAATCAAATGTACTAGCTATCCAATAGAGTGTATTTCCTGAGATTTATAGGTGCCTATTAGAAACAAATAAATGTTCACAAACAATCTAAGAATCAACTAACACAATAATTTATTGCTAAACGCATCTTGAACACAGGGGCTCTAAAAGTATTGATTCATTGTAAATAATGCCCCAAGAGGGCTGTTTTTTTTTTTTTTTTTTTTTTTTTTTTTTTTTTTTTTTGCGGTACACAGGCCTCTCACTGTTGTGGCCTCTCCCGTTGCGGAGCACAGGCTCCGGATGCGCAGGATCAGCGGCCATGGCTCACGGGCCCAGCTGCTCCGCGGCATGTGGGATCTTCCTGGACCGGGGCATGAACCCGTGTCCCCTGCATCGGCAGGCGGACTCTCAACCACTGCGCCACCAGGGAAGCCCATGAGGGCTGTTTTTAAAGCTGAGTTTTAAAGCATAGTTCACAGGTATAGTCTTACCTGCAGTGCAAGTATTTTTATGCACAGGATATTTTTCTAGCATTAATACAAATACGGGAATGGCAACCCCATGAATAAAGTCTGGCTGAAAAACAATAGGTGTCTATCTGTTGGTCGGCTGTGAAAAACAAATAGAAACCAACACACTCTAGATCTAAAAATAAGGGTATCAACATGACAACTTTTTAAGAAGTAGCACATGCACACCCTCAGCAGGATGGAAGGCAAGGCTTCTAAATGACAGTGATAAATGCTGGAAACATGGCAGAGCAAATGGCAAGTGCACCATTCCTTTGAGAAAATGAAGTTTTTGAAGTCAGAAAAAGACCCATTAGATAACTCTATCATTATTCTACTAGACACAAAGTGATTGAAACTACTGTATCTCTTATGAAGTCTTTGAAAAGGAGAGTGGATAGACTGGATGCAAAATATACCAAATTATTGCAGGACTCATAACTTCAGTTTTAAATAGAGTTATAAAGGTAAAGAAAGCACTGAACAATTAAAAGAACTAATAAAAAGGCATTTTTATCATATGTTAAGAATTACATTTAAAATTTTCTGACAAAATCTGTACTAGGATTTGACAGATGACTCATTTTACAAGTACAGAAATCCTTTACCTAGCTAAACTTAAAAATGGATACAGCCACCAAATTAAACAGCCTGGAAAGAAGATTTTATACTATGAATGATATGCTGAACATATTTCAGGACAGATGGTCAGCATTTCTGGGAACTTATGAACTCCTCCTGATGTAATGATGAGGGACATCATCATTTATAGCAGAGTTACTATCACCTACTGAGGCCTAACAACTCCCAAAAAGGATAAGTCAATAAGCATCCTTTCCCATTGTAGTTTTTGCTTCAACCCCAGAAAGATGCCATTCAAACGTAATTATTTCTTTCTGATTTGAAATTTAGGGTAATGGTTAAACCTTCTTTGGCATAATGGTCTATATTTAATTAATTTCTAAGTCTTGATTTGTTTTTTATTATCATTTGCAGGGAAAGAGAAAAGCCAAAACCGATTCAAAGCAAGGATTTAAATTACTTTTTATAGTTCTGATTGTTAACCTAGATTTATAAGCCTTCAGAGCATCTTCTAAATGTTAACAGGAGTCCTACAGAAACACTTTACAATTTAAACAGACTGAAAACCAGGTATCCTCTTACAGTTGGTTAATACTTATAATGCATTTTCCCATAGAAACAGTGTAATAAGAGTGTGCTCTGTAATGTATTAAAAGGCAATAGCATTTTGGTGGGGCTAATGGAAGACTGTGGGAAGGCTCATGCCAAGGAGTACTTCCCAGAACTTCTGCTGCCAGTGTTCTTGTCCTCACAGTGAGACACAGCCACCCCCAACCTCTGCAGGAGACCCTCCAACACTAGCAGTACATTGAGTAGAAGCAAGAAGAACTACAACTCTATAGCCTGTGGAAGAAAAACGACACACACAAAAAGATAGAAAAGACGAAAAGCAGAGGGCTATGTATCAGATGAAGGAACAAGATAAAACCCCAGTAAAACAACTAAATGAAGTGGAGGTAGGCAACCTTCCAGAAAAAGAATTCAGAAAAATGATAGTGAAGATGATCCAAGACCTCGGAAAAAGAATGGAGGCAAAGGTCGAGAAGGTGCAAGAAATGTTTAACAAAGATCTAGAAGAATTAAAGAACAAACAAACAGAGATGAACAATACAATAACTGAAATGAAAAATACACTAGAAGGAATCAGTAGCAGAATGACTGAGGCAGACGAATGGATAAGTGACTTGGAAGACAGAATGGTGGAATTCACTGCTGTGGAACAGAATAAAAAAAAAGAATGAAAAGAAATGAAGACAGCCTAAGAGACCTCTGGGACAACATTTAACGCAACAACATTCACATTTCAGGCGTCCCAGAAGGAGAAGAGAGAAAGGAAGGATCCGAGAAAATATATGAAGAGATTATAGCTGAAACCTACCCTAACGTGGGAAAGGAAATAGCCACATAAGTCCAGGAAGCTCAGAGAGTCCCATACAGGATAAACCCGAGGAGGAACACGCTGAGACACATAGTAATCAAATTGGCAAAAATTAAAGACAAAGAAAAATTAATGAAAGCAGCAAGAGAAAAACAACAAATAACGTACAAGGGAACTCCCATAAGGTTAACAGCTGATTGTTCAGCAGAAACTCTACAAGCCAGAAGGGAGTGGCGTGATATACTTAAAGTGATGAAAGGGAAGAAACTACAACCAAGATTACTCTAGCTGGCAAGGATCACATTCAGATTCGATGGAGAAATCAAAAGAATTACAGACAAACAAAAGCTAAGAGAACTCAGCACCACCAAACCAGCTCTACAACAAATGCTAAAGGAACTTCTCTAAGTGGGAAACACAAGAGAAAAAAAGGACCTAAAAAAACAAACCCAAAACAATTAAGGAAATGGTAATAGGAACATACATATCGATAATTACCTTAAACATGAATGGATTAAAGGCTCCAAAAAAAAGACACAGGCTTGCTGAATGGATACAAAAACAAGACCCATCTATATGCTGTCGACAAGAGACCCATTTCAGACCTAGGGACACATACAGACTGAATGTGAGGGGATGGAAAAAGATATGCCATGCAAATGGAAATCAAAAGAAACCTGGAGTAGCCATACTCATATCAGATAAAATAGACTCTAAAATAAAGAACGTTATAAGAGACGAAGAAGGACACTACATAATGATAAAGTGATCAATCCAAGAGGAAGATGTAACAATTATAAATATATATGCACCCAACATAGGAGCACCTCAACACATAAGGCAACTGCTAACAGCTCTAAAAGAGGAATTCGACAGTAACACAATAATAGTGGGGGAATTTAACCTCACTTACACCAATGGACAGATCATCCAAAACAGATAATTAATAAGGAAACACAAGCTTTAAATGACACAATAGACCACATAGATTTAATTAATATTTATAAGACATTCCATCCGATAACAGCAGATTATGCTTTCTTCTCAAGTGCACATGGAACATTCTCCAGGATAGATCACATCTTGGGTCACAAATCAAGCCTCAGTAAATTTAAGAAAACTGAAATCATATCAAGCGTCATTTCTGACCACACGCTATGAGAGTAGAAATCAATTACAAGGAAAAAAAGTAAAAAACACAAACACATGGAGGCTAAACAATACATTACTAAATAACCAAGAGATCACTGAAGAAATCAAAGAGGAAATCAAAAAATACTTAGAGACAAATGACAATGAAAACACGACGATCCAAAACCTATGGGATGTAGCAAAAGTAGTTCTAAGAGGGAAGTTTATAGCAATAAAAGCCTACCTCAAGAAACAAGAAAAATCTCAAATAAGCAATCTAACCTTACACCTAAAGGAACTAGAGAAAGAAGAACAAACAAAACCCAAAGTAAGCAGAAGGAAAGAAATCATGAAGATCAGAGCAGAAATAAATGAAATAGAAACAAAGAAAACAATAGCAAAGATCAATAAAACTAAAAGCTGGTTCTTTGAGAACATACACAAATTTGATAAACCATTAGCCAGACTCATCAAGAAAAAGAGGGAGAGGACTCAAATCAATAAAATTGGAAATGAAAAAGGAGAAGTTACAAGGGACACCGCAGAAATACAAAGCATCCAAAGAGAATACTACAAGCAATTCTATGCCAATAAAATGGACAACCTGGAAGAAATGCACAAATTCTTAGAAAGATATAACCTTCCAAGACTGAGCCAGGAAGAAATAGAAAATATGAACAGACCAATCACAAGTAATGAAATTGAAACTGTGATTACAAATCTTCCAACAAACAAAAGTCCAGAACCAGATGGCTTCACAGGTGAATTCTATCAAACATTTAGAGAAGAGCTAACACCCATCCTTCTCAAACTCTTCAAAAAAATTGCAGAAGGAACACTCCCAAACTCATTCTATGAGGCCACCATCACCCTGATACGAAAACCAGACAAAGATACTACAAAAAAAGAATATTACAGACCAATATCACTGATGAATATAGATGCAAAAATCCTCAACAAAATACTAGAAAACAGAATCCAACAGCACATTAAAGGCTCATACACCACGATCAAGTGGGATTTATCTCAGGGATGCAAGGATTCTTCAATATACACGAATCAATCAGTGTGATGCACCATATTAATAAATTGAAGGATAAAAACCATATGATTATCTCAATAGATGCAGTAAAAGCTTTTGACAAAATTCAACACCCATTTATGATAAAAACTCTCCAGAAAGTGGACACAGAGGGAAGCTACCTCAACATAATAAAGGCCATATATGACAAACCCACAGCAGACATCATTCTCATTGGTGAAAAACTGAAAGCATTTCCTCTAAGATCAGGAACGAGACAAGGATGCCCACTCTCACCACTATTATTCAACATAGTTTTGGAAGTCCTAGCCATGGCAATCGGAGAAGAAAATGAAAAAAAAGGAATCCAAACTGGAAAAGAAGAAGTAAAACTGTCACTGTTTGCAGATGACATGATACTACACATAGGGAAACCGAAAGATACCACCAGAAAACTACTAGAGCTATTCAATGAATTGGGTAAAGTTGCAGGATACAAAATTAATGCACAGAAATCTCTTGCATTCCTATACAATAATGATGAAAAACTCTGAAAGAGAAATTAAGGAAACACTCCCATTTACCACTGCAACAAAAAGAATAAAATACCTAGGAATAAACCTACCTAGTGAGACAAAAGACCTGTATGCAGAGAACTATAAGACACTGTTGAAGGAAATTAAATATAATACCAACAGATGGAGAGATATACCATGTTCTTGGACTGGAAGAATCAATATTGTGAAAATGACTATACTACCCAAAGCTATCTACAGATTCAATGCAATCCCTATCAAATTACCAATGGCTTTTTTTTTTTTTTTACAGAACTAGAACCAAAATTCTTAAAATTTGTATGGAGACACAAAAGCCCCCAAATAGCCAAAGCAGTCTTGAGGGGAAAAAAAGGAGCTGGAGGAATCGGACTCCCTGAATTCAGACTATACTACAAAGCTAAAGTAATGAAGACAATATGGTACTGGCACAAAAACAGAAACATAGATCAATGGAATAGGATAGAAAGCCCAGAGATAAACCCATGCACCTATGGTCAACTAATCTATCACAAAGGAGGCAAGGATATGCAATGGAGAAAAGACAGTCTCTTCAATAAGCGGTGCTGGGAAAACTGGACAGCTACATGTAAAAGAATGAAATTAGAACACTCCCTAACACCATACACAAAAATAAGCTCAAAATGGATTAAAGACCTAAATGTAAGGCCAGACACTATCAAACTCTTAGAGGAAACATAGGCAGAACACTCTGTGACATAAATCACAGCAAGATCCTTTTTGACCCACCTCCTATCCTAGAGAAATGGAAATAAAAATAAACAAATGGAACCTAATGAAACTTAAAAGCTTTTGCAAAGCAAAGGAAACTACAAACAAGACGAAAAGACAACCCTCAGAATGGGAGAAAATATTTGCAAACGAATCAAGAGACAAAGGATTAATCTCCAAAATATATAAACAGCTCATGCAGCTCAATATCAAAAAACAAAGAACCCAATCAAAAATGGGCAGGACACCTAAATAGACATTTCTGCAAAGAAGACATACAGATGGCCAAGAAGCACATGAAAAGCTGCTCAACATCACTAATTATTAGAGCAATGCAAATCAAAACTACAATGAGGTATCACCTCACACCAGTTAGAATGGGCATCATCAGAAAATCTACACACAAAAAATGCTGGAAAGGTTGTGGAAAAGGGAACCCTCTTGAGCTGCTGGTGGGAATGTAAATTGATACGGTCACTATGGAGAACAGTATGGAGGTTCCTTTAAAAACTAAAATTAGAATTACCATATGACCCAGCAATCCCACTACTGGGCATATACCCTGAGAAAACCATAATTCAAAAAGACACATGCACCCCAAAGTTCACTGCAGCACTATTTACACTAGCCAGGTCACGGAAGCAACCTAAATGCCCACTGACAGACCAATGTATAAAGAAGTTGTGGTACATATATACAATGGAATATTACTCAGCCATAAAAAGGAACGAAACTGGGTCATTTGTAGAGATGTGGATGGATCTAGAGTCTGTCATACAGAGTGAAGTCAGAAAGAGAAAAACAAATATCGTATATTAACACATATACATGGAACCTAGGAAAAGGTACAGATGAACCGGTTTGCAGGGCAGAAATTGAAACACAGAAGTAGAGAACAAACGTATGGACACCAATGGGGGGAAAGTGGTGGGGGTGGGGGTAGTGTTGTGATGAATTGGGAGATTGGGATTGACATGTATACACTGATGTGTATAAAATGGATGACTAATAAGGACCTGCTGTATAAAAAAATAAAATTAAATTTTAAAAAAAAGGCAATGGCTAGTAACTCTTAAAAAAGACATGTTTTCCATTGCGGTCTTTTAGTTTTGCTAAAAAAGTACTTTGGCTTTAGTTCGCCATTAATTTTTGCTACGTGAAAACCTTGTCCCTAAAATAGTGCCTTGCACATAATAAATGCTCAATAAATATTCTCTGTACACTACCAAAAAGAAGGCCAAATCAGTTATATTGAACCACAGCTTCAATGACTTTATATAAGACTGCTTTCTAATCAAATTGTTAAATGAACAGTCAATTGAACATATATAATGGTCAAAGTGCTTTGATACACATACCTATAAAGGAATTATGATTTAATGAGAGAAGGCACACAGAAAAATATGTGGCCTAACACTGAGTAGGAAATAAAATAATTAAAAGAAAAAAATGAAAATATAATGCTGAATAGACTACACATGAACTTAAAAGAGTTTTCTAAGTTCACAGTTGTTAATACTGGTTTCATGGGTATAAGTAATTATATTTAAAACTCACTTTATCAGCATGGATATCAATCCTAAAATACCTCTATTTTTTTTTTTTTTAACCATGGGCTAAAGAAACAAGTGTCTTTAGATTTCCACAATTGTGATTAGGGAAGAACCGTTACTTTTCTTACTTTGTGAATATGATTCGTCTTGAAAAGGAAAGAGATTTTTAAAATCGAGTCAAAGCACAAGTGTTCATACAACAAAGTGCCACAACTGAAAAGTGCTTAGGCTTGAGCCTTACCAGCTGCAGTAGCAAGGCTTGTATCAGAGTCCTAGCAGGATACACACCCAAAACAGTGGCTGGAGAAACTTTAAGAAAGAATCTATTAACAAAGGCATAGGCAACATTAAGGAAAACTTCTAGGGATAGTTAAAAATCCTGTACAAGCAATAGTTACTATCTCTAGGCTTGAAGGGATAAAGGGAGGGAGCAGTTGCAGAGGCTGTTGAGACTTGTTGCTGTGGGAGAGTGCCTTTCGAAAGGAGTTCTGGCTTTGTGGGGAGAAGCCAGCAGGGGAATAAATACACTGAACTTTGTTTCCTTCAGCCCTCTGAGCATCCCAATGGTGACACAGTCTACAAAGGTCAACCTCTCAGGACACACAGAAAGATGGAAATGTACGAAAGTGAACACTGAAGGACAAGTGAAGAACAACCTAGACCTGACTGGTGGAAAAAAGGAAGAAGCCTGGTACTAGACAGAAGCATAGCGAAAGAAACTACCTAGGCTTTGGGGTTGGTAGCCCACCCAACAGCCAGGCAGGTAAGTGTGACGTACCTTGTCTAAAAGGTTCCAGCAACCCTAAGTTTCCTTTGCATGGCTCAGAAGTTCAATCAAACAAGTGTAGAGAGGCAGAGGGACCTGAGTTCGTATTTAACTCACTCACAGTGATAAATGAAGCAAGTCGGGGAATAAAGTAAAGCTGAGAATAAAGCAAATCTCATCCATGCCCCACTCCTAGGGCAGAGATGATGCTCTAGCACACTTGCCTTGGAGCAGGGGTTCAGGCTGATAGGGAACTGAACGGCTAAAGGGAGAAGCTACCAAATCTGGAAAAATTATTTCAAACAGAGATTACCAGAAAGTATTAATTCAGCAAGCACAAGGACTTTCAGGGCTCATCTAAGGCAAATAGGTATTGGATGTTCTACAGGTAAATGGAAACCGCTGAATCACAACCTGCCTTGACCAAAATAGTTCCAGACACTATTCAAAATGCAACTTTCAGGTGGAAGGTATCAGGGCTTTAGCTGATAAGGTTTGGAAGAATGAAAGGGCTGCAAGTGACAGTAATGATTTTATCCTGTCAGACATAAATTTTTTTAATTACTAAAGTAATACATGAATACTTTCCTACAGCAGTAAATAAAGCAAATAGAGAACTATGTACAGTAAAAGTGAAAGCTTCTTTACCACAATTTCTCATATATATATGTATAACCATTTTGTAGTTTAGTAAATTTTATATATAGAATTGTATAATTTTTACATAGTCAAAACTGTCACTATGTTATTTTGACAACTTGGTTTTTTCTCTTAACAAATGACATATTGAAGAACTTTTAACAGCAATAAAAAAAAATACTGTCTGAAATATATACAGCAAATGGTAATTCTTCCAGAAACGTTTGCCTTTTATATTTTGACATTGTTTATCTAGAGGTTTAAAATTTTATATAAACAGCTCTTTCAGTATTTCCCTTGATAATTTAATTAGGAAGTTCTTCTCTCCAAGTTTGTAGAAATATTATCCTATATATTTAAAAAATTTTACATATAACTATCTAATCTGCATAGAATTTTTTTATGTATGGAGTGAAGGAAGGGATAAAACTTTTATCAAATGCATTTTGCAACACTGTTCTTTCTCGTTAAAATTGCCATAATTGTTAATCATTAAATTCCCACATATACATGGATATGCTTCTCAGCTCAATTCTGCTTCATTAATCCATGTGCCTCTTCTCGAGTTAGTATTCTTACTATCATTTAATTACTGTCTTTATAGGGTTTTCTGCACTACATCCAGTATCAGAGTTATGCAACTCTCACAAATAAGTTGAGAAAACTGCCATATGTCTCTGTGTCCTGAATCAGTTCTCCAAACATAGAAATGAGCTACCCTTTAATACAATGTGTACAAAAATACTGGTAGAATATTTGGATATCAGTAGGATAAGTTTCTGTTTAGTATTCTTTTCAAAATCTCTTTGGCTAAAGTTTTTCTTCCGAATGAATTTTAAAATCAGGTTACAGAAAAGATTCCTTTGAGATTTTCAACAGAATATTCACTGAATGAATAACTTAATTTTTGGAAAATTGACTTCTAAAAAAAAATTTGGTCTTCCCATCCAGTAACTTAGTAATCTCTCCATCAATCCAGAACTCCATTCTATCCAAGAACGTGGAATGTCTTTCCATTAATTAAAGTCTTTCTTATGTCCTTCAATGAGTTTGACTGCTAAAGGTCTTGCACATTTCTTAAGCTTATTTCTCAAGTCCTTATAGTTTTTGTTGCTATTCTAGATGCAGTATTTTTTTTTCCTTTTGGGTTATTTCCTGATTGGTTATTTCTGCTAAATAGAAAAGCTATGGATTTTTATGAGTTTATCTTTACTCTTCCTGCTAAATAGAAAAGCTAAGGACTTTTATGAGTTTATCTTTACTCTGACCACCTTTCTTTTATTAAGTCTAATAGATTTTAGCTGATTGTGTTAGATATTATTTTTCCTTAGTCATATCAGCTGCAAATAAGGACAGCTTTATGTCTTATTTTCATTACTTTTAAATCTTATTAATGTTTATTTTCGTAGCGCTGGATTGGATCTACAGAACGATATTGAGGAGAAGCTGGAGTTTTTAGTGTTATTGTCTGCTTCAGTGGGTATATTTCCAGTATTTTATGATTAGGCAAGATACTTGCTATGGATAACTGCATATACACTCTATCACCTTGTTAAGTTTATTTTTATCCTTAGCTTAGTTACCAAGAGGTTGGTTTGTTTTGATGTTTTGCTCATTTATTTTAATAAGAACTTAGTATTAGAAATATATGAAAGTCTTTATATTTGGCAAAGATATCAGAATCCTTCCCTTTTATTTATTTTGTAAACATCTTTATTGGAATATAATTGTTTTACAATGGTGTGTTAGTTTCTGCTTTATAACAAAGTGAATCAGCTATACATATACATATATCCACATATCTCCCCCCTCTTGCATTTCCCTCCCACCCTCCCTATCCCACCCCTCTAGGTGGTCACAAAGCACCGAGCTGATCTCCCTGTGCTATGCAGCTGCTTCCCACTAGTTATTTTAAACTTGGTAATATATATTAGTCCATTCCACTCTCTCACTTCATCCCAGCTTACCCTTCCCCCTCCCCACGACCTCAAGTCCATTCTATGCATCTGCTTCTTTATTCCTGTCCTGCCCCTAGTTTCTTCAGAACTATTTTTTTTAGATTCCATATATATGTGTTAGCATACAGTATTTGTTTTTCTCTTTCTGACTTCTTTCACTCTGTATGACAGACCCTAGGTCCATCCACCTCACTACAAATAACTCAATTTTGTTTCTTTTTATGGCTGAGTAATATTCCATTGTATATATGTGCCACATCTTCTCTATCCATTCATCTGCTGATGGACACTTAGGTTGCTTCCATGTCCTGGCTATTGTAAATAGAGCTACAATGAACATTGTGGTACATAATTCTTTTTGAATTATGGTTTTTTTCAGGGTATATGCCCAGTAGTGGGATTGCTGAGTCATATGGTAGTTCTAATTTTAGTTTTTTAAGGAACCTCCATACTGTTCTCCATAGTGGCTGTATCAATTTATATTCCAACCAACAGTGCAAGAGGGTTCCCATTTCTCCACACCCTCTCCAGCATTTATTGTTTCTAGATTTTTTGATGATGGCCATTCTGACCAGTATGAGATGATACCTCATTGCAGTTTGATTTGCATTCCTCTAATGATTAGTGATGTTGAGCATTCTTTCATGTGTTTGTTGGCGATCTGTATATCTTCTTTGGAGAAATGTCTATTTAGGTCTTCTGCCTATTTTTGGATTGGGTTTTTTTTTTGATATTGAGCTGCATGAGCTCCTTGTAAATTTTGGAGATTAGTCCTTTGTCAGTTGCAAATACTTTTCTCACATTCTGAGGGTGGTCCTTTTGTCTTATTTATGGTTTCCTTTGCTGTGCAAAAGCTTTGAAGTTTCATTAGGTTCCATTTGTTTATTTTTATTTCCATTACTCTAGGAGGTGGATCAAAAAAGATCTTACTGTGATTTATGTCATAGAGTGTTCTTCCTATGTTTTCCTCTAAGAGTTTGATAGTGTCTGGCCTTACATTTAGGTCTTTAATCCATTTTGAGCTTATTTTTGTGTATGGTGTTAGGGAGTGTTCTAATTTCATTCTTTTACATGTAGTTGTCCAGTTTTCCCAGCACCACTTATTGAAGAGACTGTCTTTTCTCCATTGTATATTCTTGCCTCCTTTATCAAAGATAAGGTGACCATATGTGCATGGGTTTAACTCTGGGCTTTCTATCCTGTTCCATTGATCTATATTTCTGTTCTTCTGCCAGTACCATACTGTCTTGATTACTGTAGCTTTGTAGTATAGTCTGTAATCTGGGAGCCTGATTCCTCCTGTTCCATTTTTATTTCCCAAGATTGCTTTGGCTATTCAGGGTCTTTTGTGTTTCCATACAAATTGTGAAATGTTTTGTTCTAGTTCTGTGAAAAATGCCATTGATAGTTTGATAGGAATCCTTCCCTTTTAATCTTTTACTATAGTGAATTACATTAACAGTTTTTCTAGTCTTTAAACATACTTGAAATCCTGGGTTAAACACAGAACATAGTGATTTTTTTAATTTAAAAAATATTTTGAGCATATTGTATATTCACATGCAGTTGTAAAAATAATAGAGAAATCCAATGTATAATTTACTCAGTTTCCACCAATAGTAATATTTTCAAATCGATAGGATAATATAACCAGGATATTGACATTGACAAAAGCCACCAGTTTTATTCACATTTCCCATTTTGCTTGTACTCATTTGTGCATGTGTGTTTAGTTTTATACAATATTATCATGTAGGCTTGTGTATGTATGACCATAGTCAAGATATAGAACAGTTCTATCAACACAAGAATCCAACCTATTGCCCTTTTATAACCCTACTGGCATCCTTCTCCTGACCCCACCCTACCCCTTGTCCCTAACCAAGGCAACTATTAATCTCTCCTCCTTTTACAAAATTTTGCCATTTCAAAATGTAAAATAAATTGAATCATGCAGCATGTGACCTTTTAGGATTGGCTTTGTGTTTTTTTGTTTTGTTTTGTTTTTTGTATTTTTGCTGATTATGGTAGATATGTACTTATTAGTTTGTATAACTATTGAAGGACATTTGGACAGAATCCAGTTTTTGACTATTACAAATAAAGCTGCTACCAAATCTGCATAGAGATTTTTGTGTGAATATGTGTTATTTCTCTAGAATAAATGTCCAGGATAAAAGTGATGGGTCATATAGTAACTGCATGTTTAGCTTTATAAGAAAGCCAAATTGTTTTCCAGAGTGTACCATTTTACATTCCCACTAACAATGTACTATAAGTGATCCAAATTCTCTGTGTGCTCACCAGCATTTGACATTGTTGCTTTCCGTGTGTGTGTGTGTGTGTGTGTGTGTGTGTGTGTGGTCATTGTGGTCTTAATTTGCATTTCTATGATGGCTAATGATGTTGGACATATTTTCACGTTTGTTGGCAATCTTTATGTCCTCTTTCATAAAATGTTTGTTCATGTCCTTGCCCATTTTCTATTTGATTGTTTGGATTTTACTGTTGAGATTCGATATTTTTTTTAACATATTCTAAGTACTTGTCCTCTGTTGGACACGTGGTTTGCAAATATTTTCTCCCAGTCTAAAACTTGTCTTTTCATCCTTTTAAAAAGTCCTTTCACAAAGCAAAGTTTTACATTTTGATAAGATCTGATTTACCAATTTTTATATTGTGTTAAATTCTGTATCTCAGGAGAGTTTTCTAAATTAAAAGCTATCCTTTGTTCAACCTAAGTTCTGGCCCATTTCATCAGGGACTCTCAGAATCCAGACCTATGGGTCCTTCCCTGGTTGATGAAGGTTCTTGCTGGCCATGAGTTGCACCTCCTTTGGGGTACAGACTGTCTTTTCCCTTATAAGACCCAGTGGTTCACAGCTGGGTTATATGATGCAACTAAACCCTAGTAATAGGCCTAGTGGTTTATACCTTTCTCTGCTCTCCCAAATGAGGAAATAAGGGCCTCTTTATAAGCTACCAAAGAAACCCTCTGACTTTCACATTTGGTTTTCAATTACCAGTTAATCACTTTCAGCCTGCTGTTATCTTTTTCTAGAGTGTCTCTGTAGTCAGCAGTAACCATTCTAAATATTATTTTTCTCATACCTTTCAAATGCTTGATACATTGCACAAGTGAATGCTTTCTCTTTCCCAGGCATATGACCCCAAATTCATCACCTTTGGAATTTTAACAATTAAACCACCACTGTGCCAGGGTTTATCTGTGCCCTACTTAAACACCAATGATAAGAACATCATTGCCAATTGGGTGGTGAGTAATCCAACCTCCAAATCCTATACTATTGCTTGTTTTTCAAGACCATTCCCAATATGAATTGTTGCAGTTTTATTTCTCCAGAAAGCAAACTCTGAGAGAGAGTTTATTGTTCAGGTTGTTTATCATGAAGTCCTCTTGGGATCAACACCCATGGAAGAAGAAAGTAGGATTGAGAAGTGGGAGAAGTTGAGCTATGAGGCAGGTTGATAGATTCAGCCAACCTCACAGATCTCACAGAGGTACCAGGAGTTGAAATGACCCATCAAACTGTTCCAGGTTCTGGCAAAATGTCTGGGCCCTTTCACCTTCACCTCAGCCAGTCTCTAGACTTGAGTCATCCCTGGAAGTGCATGAACTTGGTTGAGAAGCCTCTCTACAGCCAAAACAATTCTCTCATGGGCTGTCAACTGAAGTCTGTTAATTGACAGCACTCCCAGCAGCTGAGGCAAGCAGGAGTCCTTATTTGAAGGGAGTTCAGAGTGGCACATCTCCCAATGTCTAAATGTAGGAGAGTACACTCTACCCACCATGATTCCTTGGCAAGGGTGAAGTTGTATAATACCACTGCAGAGACATGAAGAACTGAAACAATTCAATCTAACCTCCCTACATTGGTAATAACTAAGTCTGGATTATTATTGCCTTGAATAAAGAGAAACATCATTTTCAGTGTCAATGAAAAAGCATTGCAGAAAAAAGAAAAGAAAAGAAGAAAGAAAAGACCATCTAAAAGACTATATGGATGAGTATGACAAGAAAAATTATAAACTGGGGGATCTGAAAAAAATTCCCTTAGAAAACTAAGGAAATCAATTTCTAGATTTTCAATGTCCAGATGTCCTCTTCCCTACACATCTGTAGTCAAGGAATCATGCTGTTAGGCTTCCCCCAGTATGAACTGGAACTGGTTCATACTGGCTCCTAAGAGTCAATTATTAAATTTTCAGAAATTTTGCAAGCCAGTTGTTAAACCAGCTATTACTAAAAATTAAGTAATATAAACTTACAATCAAATAAATTGTATTAAAAACCAAAGATAGCAAATACTTAGAACTCATCATGTCCCTTTAATTTTTACTATTACCTATCTTTTTTGAGATTATTTACATCTACTGTATCTGTTTGATAGAAATATTATGTAATAGTGTTCTGCTACATATCTTACAAATTCCACATGCAGTGGCATCACCTTGGTAGCTTGAAATCACTAAGCAACAAATACTGCAAAGGGGGGGCTTGGTTTATTGTTTGTTGGTTAGCTACACTCAAGAACATGAAGGAGAGGGACTTCCTTGGAGGTCCAGTGGTTAGGATGGAGCTTTCACTGCTGTGGCCTGGGTTCAATCTCTGGTTGGTGAACTAAGATCCAGCAAGCCGTGCAGCGTGGCCAAAAATAAAATGACATAAGAAAGTGAAGGAGAAAATGTAACAAGATCAGCTTGGTGCTTTGTGACCGCCTGGAGGGGTGGGATAGGGAGGGTGGGAGGGAGGGAGACGCAAGAGGGAAGAGATATGGGAACATATGTATATGTATAACTGATTCACTTTGTTATAAAGCAGAAACTAACACACCATTGTAAAGCAATTATACTCCAATAAAGATGTAAAAAAATAAAATTAACTTCCATTCAAAAAAAAAGTGTATTTTACACTGTACATAGCACAAAAAATTTGAGGAAATATTCCTCCGGAATTTCAAACTATGATCTGATTCAGCAAAGAAATCACTCGTATCATTGACAAACAAGTCAAGTTCTGACATATCTTTGTAATTTCACTTTCATCTTTCTTGTTATTTTAAACAAATTGTCAATCAACATTCATGGCAGAACCACACACGTGCATCAATTGCAGTCAATGGTTGGTTATGAATATATGAGTTTAGCAAAACTCAACAAAAGCATCCTATGAGAATCAATTCTCTACAAAGAATTTACAATGAAGAGTATTATGTTATTGTTATCTGCAATTGTACACTACACATTCTTTAGATCAGTAAAATTAATAACTTATGTATGTATATACACACATACCTTTTTATCAGAGTCACTTGTTAAACATTTACTAGTGCACCACTTCTACCACCCCATCTTCAATTGCCTTTCTTTCACTTTTACATCCACCGTGTGATGCTTTGCTCCTGAGTGTAAGTCTTTTGAAGTACCAAACATAGGACAATTGAAATATTGCTGTCAACCCTTAAGTTCTTTTAATTAAGACATTATAAACCTCAGAAGCGCTCTTTGTCTTTCCTTGTCATCTGCAAGAGAGTTGTTAGAGTGTTCTGAATTCAGCTATATTAAAGAGTGGTAGTGATAATTAAAAAATGTTCATTTAATGACCTCACTTCCCCTTCCTGTTGTCAAAAACTACAATGTGGAGTTCTATGCTAGCAAAGAAATTATTATCAGGAAGAAATATTAAAGGTGTCATGCTTTATTTCATTTAGGAAGCAAACTCATGTAAAGGATCCATTCTTTATTTTTGAATTCAGAAGTGAGATGGTTGTCATAATTAAATGTATTGACATATTTATTGAATTGAAAAAAAAACTCAACTTTTTCTGACAGGAGGTAAGTCTGAGTTGGCTGGTGAAGTTGACAATGAGATCTGGCTTCGTCAGTTAGGTTTCATGATAGACATTTTCCAAATACTGAATAAGCTAAATGTGAAGTTCCAAGGTTTCTGAGAGGGTATGTTCAATGAGTGTGGTAACATAATAGCACTGTATTCAAAATATTATATAGGCAAAGGTATATTTAAATTAACGATATTTCTGTTTCCTGAATACATTAGGTCCAAAAGTTGCCTCTAAGTAAGAAAAGTAGCTGATATAATTAACTCATTTCAGGAAGACCTAACCAAGTTGTTAAAGGATCATAAAACACTTTTCTGATGATAGATCTCTAGGTGATTTTGGTATGTAACACAAAAAGGATTTGAAGAAGTGAGATTATTACTGAAAAGTCTGTTCATTTCCATCTATTTACACATAATCAAAATTTCTTAGTGCTTAGAAATGTAAAAATAGCCTAAGAATTGATGTTGTCCTCTTATTCTAATAATAAATAACATTTAAAATAAGTGTTATTTGTTTTAAGAAATACATTTCCAATAAAGTTGTACTTTACATGTTTTAAATAGCATATATGAAGATTTTAATATTTTATGCTACTTTGAGTAATTCTTTTAAAATAATTATAATGATCAATCAATCCTGAAAAATATTTTTATTTTTTTAATTGAAATATATAGTTGATGTACAATATTATATTAGTTTCAGGTATACAATATAGTGATTGGACATTTATACACATTACAAATTGATCACTGCAGTAAGTCTAGTAACAATCTGTCACCACACAAATTTAATGCAATATTGTTGACTATATTCCCTCTGATGTATATTATACTCCCATGTCTTATTTATTTTCACAACTGGAAGTTTGTACCTCTTAATCCCCTTCACCTGTTTCACCGAACCTCCCACCCCTTCACCTCTGGCAACTATCAGTTTGTTTTCTGTATCTATGAGTCTGTTTCTATTTTAATTTGTTTGTTCATTTGTTTTTTTAGATTCCATGTATAACTGAAATTATATGGAATTGTTTTTCTCTATTTCACGTAATAGGCTCTAGGTCCATCCAGATGCTGATACATTCTTCTGCACCCCTTAACCTGATGTTGAGTCCCTCTAATGTATTTTTTATTTCAGTTATTATATTCTTCAGTTCTGATTTTTTTAAATATATTTCTATCTTTGTTGAAGTTCTCACTGAGTTCATCCATTCTTCTCCAGAGTTCAGTGAGCATCTTTATGACTATTACTCTGAACTCTCTATCTGGTAAATTGCTTATCTCTGTTTCATTTAATTCTTTCGCTGAGGTTTGGTCTTGTTCTCTCATTTGGGAGGTATTCCTTTGTCTCCTCATTTTGCCTAATTCTCTGTGTTTGTTTCTGTATAGTATTAGATATATCAGCTACGTCTCTCAATCTTGAAAAAGTGGCCTTATGTAGAAGGTGCCCTGTGGAGCCCAGTGGCACAATACCCCCTAGTCACCAGAGCCAGGAGCTCCAGAGGTTTCACCTGTGTGTCCTCTTATTGTGGTTGGGCCACAACTGCTACAGGCACAGTGATATACAGAGTTGGCCCCCAGGCCAGCTGGCTGCAAAGCACAGCTTCAACTGCTGCAGGTGCAGGTGCACTGCTACAGATGGTGTTGTCTGCTAGTGCTTCCAGCCTCAGAGAAAGTTCCACCAGATCTCTGTATTTCTTTCTCTTTATTTTTTTGTGTATCTGTTATCAGCTTTTGGTTTGTGGCTACCATGAGGTTCACATATAACAACCTATGTATGTATATGTATGTCCATTTTAAGTTGATGGTTGCTTAAGTTTGAGCACATTCTAAAAGCACTACATCTACCTCTCTGGCAAACACCCTAAAATTAGTCAACAAGTCTCCTTCTCATATGACCCAAGCACTTTTCAAGCTGCTGCCTCTGTACTGGGACTCAGAGCAGGTGAATTGGTATGTGAGCCCTTCAAGAGCAGAGTCTTGGCTTCCCACATCCCTCCACCACTCCCAGACATTAGCCCCACTGGTTTTCAAAGCCAGAGGCTATGGGGGCTCATCGTCCCAGTACAGGTCCCCAGGTTGGGGAGTCTGACCCCTTGCTCCTCAGGGGAACCTCCATGTGATATCCCTTCTGCTTGTGGGCTGCCACATCAAAGGTGTGGGTTCTGACTAGACGGCATCTCTGCCCTTCCTACCCATCTCAATGTGGCCTTTTCTTTATAGCCTTAATTGTAGAAAATCTGTTCTGCAGGAGAAAAGAGAATGATGTAAATGTTTAATTACATAAGAAGAGTTTGTTCATGTATTTTTAATAAGATTATATAGTATTAAATCACTATGATTGTTTAGATTCCATTGGGGATATTTAAAAGAATGATTTAACCATTTTATTTAAAAATGTAAGGATGTAAATTTTGCCAGAACCGTATATTTTGAAGTTATTTAAATTTATAACAAATAATTTTAGTTAACTTTAAAAAGTATGAAAAATATATTTTTCATAATTATTTTCAGTGGTATATGAGTAACATATATTTGAAGACCACTAAATTAAAACATCTAAAAGGAAGAGAGTCAAGAGATTAAAATTTAATAAATAATGAAATTAATGTGGTTTTTTTGAAAGATAATATTTGGGTAGCCAGAAGTTCTTTGATAAATTAATAGTGCGATTCTGAGGAACTAGATGACAGAAAACCAGGCAGCTCATTTACTATCCAGGAAGTTTACTTAAAAGGTGTCCAAAGAAATCTTAATATTACTGATATGTTGAAAATTTAGAGAAAAATAATTTTCTGATAGAACTAGGCTATTTTGTTTAATTAAATCATTGAAAATTGTGAGAGGTTTGAAATTGATTTAAAATGCATTGAAGATTGGGCACCATGATAACAGTTGAAATGGCAGTTGAATAAGTGTAAGGTAATTGCCCATTGTCAGAAAAAAGGCTCTGATTCTGACTGGAAATAGAATCCCTTTGAAAATATGCACTAACCCATGCTCTGATTTAAGTGGTTTCTTGAAAATGTTAGAATTTTTAGTAAAGAGCATTTTTTTTCTAGCTCTGATGAGGGCTCAGCACAGTCAGATATACTTCATGAAATTCCACAATTTGTAAATGTTTCTTCTCCATTCCTTGTCCTTCTCCCTCCTTTTTAGGAATCATTCTGTAATGTAAAATCTAGGTTGACACTAAATGCACTTTCATGTCCTAAGTAAACTTGAACTCAGAGAAGAGTGCTAGAATGTGTTGTTTAAACAAACCCAAAAAACAAAAAACCTCATAGAAGATGAAAGGAGAATCATTGCATTATTAGAACACATGCTTAAAGCCTAATATTTGAAGAGGCTGAGAGCTAATGGAATTCCAAAACCACCAAACAGAGAAAGCAAACCATTACTCAAGTCCCTGGAGAGTTATCCCAGATGAAATGACATTCCCTGATCCCAGGGCTTAGTACTGCCAAGAGAAAGAGAGAGAGGGAGGGAAGAAGAGAGACAGTGGGAGAAAGAGATAGAAAGAGAGAGAATAACAAGAAGACTAAATTAATCCATATATATTTTATTGTTCCAAAAATTTTATTACCAGTTAATTTCTCAAGACTCCTGGTTCCATGTTCTAGATTAGGAGTCAGCGAACATTTTTTCTGTAAAGGAAAAGACTAAATATTTTAGGCTTTGCAAACCATTCTTTGTTGCATATTCATCTGTGTTTTTCGTACAACCTTTAAAAACTAAACCAGGTTATCACCAAATTTAAACCTGGATCATAGTTTGCCACTCCTATTCTAGATGTTGAGGTCTTTGAGGTCATAGTCACAAATCTAAAGTCTTTCAAAACCCCTGAAGGATCAATTTGTGATCCAGAAGAGCAAGAGAAACATCTTTAAAATCAATGGGAAGGAAGTGTGATATTGAGAGGATATTCTCTAGATAGACAGGTAGTATTTCAAGAGGGAAGAAGGAGAGGAAACAGTTAAAGGACTGTAGGTTTTCCCCATGGGTGCAGAACACGAGTTCTAAAAACACGGCATTAGTACTTGCTTGGCAGAGTCAAGTACACTTCTGAGAGGAAGGAAAAAAGGAAGGAGATGCACTATGCACAATGCCCTGAGTGAACTCAACAATCACCCCTAAGAGGAGTGAGAGAGGGTAGAAAGAGGCTAGGAATTGTGTAATAGAAAAAAATTAGGAGTGAAGAAGCCTTCCCCAGTTTAAAATGATACTCAGTAGACGTTAGCTATTGACTCAATTCTTTAATTTTTCCTTCACAGAAATTATTATGAATTTCAACTGTTTTATTTTCCTGTGTTTCATTTTGTCCGTCCCCCCTTTAGAAAATGAGTTTCTAAGGGGGAGGAAAATGTCCAACTTATTTATTATTATTTCCCAAGACTTTGAGATTTTTAGCAATACTATACCAGGCACAGTGTAAACCCTCAAGATAGGGAAATGTGGGGGATAGAATAGGTGTTGGGGTGGTAGTATGGGAGAGACATCAAGAGTGTAGTTTTGCATATATTAAATACTTGGAATACACTTGGATGTGAAGATGTCAAGCAGACAATCAGACACAGTTTGGAACCAAGAGGAAGATTTGGGTTAGACTTATAAATTCGAGAGTCATCAACTTAGAGATGGATTTATTGGCAAAATATACACAAACCTGGTACTACCTTGATGAACTGTATAATGTTTAGGTATTGGATGAGAGAAGGAAATTGGGGAATAAATAGTCAGAAAGGTGGTAGGAAAATCAGGACAATATGATCTAGAGGAAACCAAGAGAGGGAGGGCAGTGTCGCAAACTGGATGGCATAGATAGCTGTGCTGAGCGCTTCTGAGAGGTCAGATAGGATGAGAAACATAACACAAATCATTCAATTTAGCAACACACAGGTCATTAGCAGGGCATTTTGCTTGAGTTGGGATGGGAGTTTATGTGTGAATGTAGTTTGATGACTTGGAAATATGGAGGTCTTCGGTAGATCAGTTTTTGTGAGTATATAATAAACAGGAGAGAAGATGAAGAAGTGAATCTGTCTATTACATCAGGCAAAATCATATTTACCTTGCATTAAGTTTCAGGGACTTTTTGAAATTTCATCTAGAATTTTATCTAGAATTTTTTCTTTTTTAGTTCTGTGCTTAATTTTTTTTTTTTTTTTTTTTTGCGGTACGTGGGCCTCTCACTGTTGTGGCCTCTCCCGTTGCAGAACACAGGCTCTGGACGCGCAGGCTCAGCAGCCATGGCTCACGGGCCCAGCCGCTCCGCAGCATGTGGGATCTTCCCGGACCGAGGCATGAACCCGTGTCCCCTGCATCGGCAGGTAGACTCTCAACTACTACACCACCAGGGAAGCCCTGTACTTAATTTTTGAGGAAGGACCAGTGGCTACTGCTAACTGCCAGATCTCAGTTCATAAAATCTTGAAGTATGTAATGTCATCTTGCAAAGGATAAAGACAGTCTATGAAATTTGCTGTAACTAGAGGCTACTAAGTCCAATTCTAGAGCTGCATGTTTACAAAGGCCTGGTTGATTTTGTGAGCACTGACAACTGTATTAGGTATGGAAGTTCAGATAATAAGATCAATCAAATTTCATGCTTCAGGGTATAAACTGATTGCCTACAGGATTCAGGAAGGAATTATCTCTGTGTCCCTTGCACTATGTATAGCACTGTATACCTGGGTAGACACATCAGAAGGGCTGAGTGAAGAAGCAACAAGGTTCACAGTCTCTGAAATGTGAGACTTGGTCATCATTACAGGAGTCAAGATACTGAACCATCTGTTTTTATAAAAGAGTTGTGATTTCTAATATATGAACTAATGTGTTGAAATATGCAGCACTAAATCGCCAAAGCAAGCAAACATACAGCATTGCACACTTTAGAAATTTCCAGATTAATAAATAAAAATTTAAAAGCAACATGAATACTGAGAATCAATAATCCCTTCCACTGTGGTTGTTTTCTAGCTATGAATATTCAGTAAAGTTACCATTGATTAGTTTCAGGTAAACATTAAGATTGTATGTCAACTAACAGTCAACCAACTAAATCAAGTTAAAGGAAATGAAAACAAAAATCGAATTCAGCACATGTTCACACAGGCACTTAAAATGGATATAGCCTTTTTCCCCTAGAATTCTTATTTCTTCTATGAGTATTACAGTAAAGTTGATAAAATAGATTATAAAGACATTAATCACTGCCCTAAATCCTATTAATATGGCTATCATTTGAAGGTGATATGAAATATTTACTAAATATTTAGTAACTTTTTATTAGACTGTCAATATTCAACATTCCTAACTACTGCATCACTTTAACCTATTTTCCCAATGTGAAAACCACATTTGCATGTGTGTACATATTCCGGACCTGTAGTTGAATGAAAGGAGATTGACCGAATACTTGAGGTATTGGAGCTGCTGTTTCATTCAACCAATTAAGTTGTGCTTTCCATTTGTAAGGTCAGAAATGAAATCTTATTGACACTGTATAGGTGGAAAAACAGATTACAGTAGTTTGATGCTTATAAATTGGCAATGCACTATGACATGTAAAAGAGAAACATGAATAACAATTCTTAATTGACTCAAATTAATAATCACCATAGTAATCTAGGAATACAAAAGAATAATAATGTAAAATATATAAGAAGAACATATTCCTCATGTCTTCCTCCTTTTTTTTTTTTTTTTTTTTCAGTACGTGGGCCTCTCACTGTTGTGGCCTCTCCCGCTGCAGAGCACAGGCTCTGGACACACAGGCTCCAGATGCGCAGGCTCAGCGGCCATGGCTCAAGGGCCCCGGGGCACGAACCCGTGTCCCCTGCATCGGCAGGCGGACTCTTAAGCACTGCGCCACCAGGGAAGCCCCTTCCTCCTTCTTGATCAGCCCTTTCCTTAAGCAAATGACCATCATTTGAAACCAAAAGAATCCAGGGGTTTGTGAGAGAGATGATAAATTAAACAGATGTAATTTAAAACTATTTCTAATACTATTTTCCATTAACAGCCCAAGTTTGTCTCAACATTTTTCTCAACTAAAATTATGTGTGTGTGTGTGTGTGTGTGTGTGTGTGTGTATGAGAGAGAGAGATTTTATGATTTTATGACAAGACAAAGTCCCAAAATAAGGTTAAGAACCAATACTTTCTAATTCAAAGTTGAATGCACTGAATGTTGAGACATAAGATGGTTTCAAATGAATAGCAAGGGAAATATACTACAAATTAAGTGAATCCAACAATAACAATTAATTATAAAACCATCATATATCCACCATTGTTTACTAGAAATGATGAAAAGTAAAAATTTTTAAGAATAATTAAATGCTCAATGAAACCATAATTTATAAGCATGTGTGTATGTGTGTGTGAGAGAGAATATTACTCTAATGTAATCAAACAAAATAGGGAGTTTACTGTTGGGTGTGATGAAAATATGGTAGACAAGGAATTAGGCAAGTTGAGTTCAAACTATATCTTTGGCGCAGGTCTTTATGAGCTGTGCCATCTTGGAAAAATATTTTAACTTCCTCAAATATATATATATATATGGGAAAAACAAAACCAATCTCACAGGGTTGCTGTGAGTGTCCAAAGAGATGTGTGAAACATCACTCAGCACAGTTTCTACCACATGGGAGGTAACAGATATGTCAGTCAAGTTTCTCTTACCAGAAGATTCCTCTTTTCCACCCCTTCACCTCCTTATTACTTCTAATCTCTCCTCTTTCATCCACCTATATGCCCAAGGTGAGTCAAGCCTGACAATCTGTCCCTCTCCTCATAGGAAACACGTTATCGTAAAAGAAACTAATCCAGGTACAGGTCTTCTTGATACTGGCGGCTTATACTTGTGATACAGAGTTCTTGCCTGCATTCTTAGCCTGTTCCTATTCATTTCCCAGAATCCCTTGGTGGTACCCATCTCACTGGATTCCCATATGCTACTGCTCTACATCACCAGTTGCCAAATGACAGTCATCCCAGGGCTTGTGCAAGATGGCCTCCAGCATGTAGGAATAAAATACAAGAACTTCAATTTGCATTGATGTTTTAGGATATCTTTTAAGAGGTTCTATTGTATGCGTAATTTTAAACATGTAGAGCAAATGTGTAGCAGATGTATACGTAAAATAAATATTGTTATAATAATAAAACAGAACTTGTCACATTCTAAGCATTCATCTGAGTGCTTTACTGATATTGCCATTTAATCTTTATTACAATTCTGTGGTCATCCCCACTTTATAGATGAGGAAGCCAAGTTACAGTGAGAGGTTAAGTAACTTGCCTAGGTCACATAGCTACCACAGGCAGAGCAGATTCAAACCCAGGCAGCCAGACTCCAGCTTCCAGTTTGCATTCTTTACCGCTGGGCCACATTGTCTTCATGTACAAAGGTCATAGAGGTAAAAACCATACACATACATATGTATTACATGTAAAGAGAGTATATGCATACTCTGAAGGGAGGACTTGATCATTGCCCCAGCTCTCTACTGGCTGAGGAAAAATAATAAGAATATAAGAATTCCAAAAATGTTTAGCCATCAGAGAACTGAGGAGACCAATGACTTGTTTTCGTTAAAGCTCTAGGAGGTGGCCCTACCTCCCTCCTTTTTCCTTTCTTTCCTTCTTTTCCTTTCCCTCCCTCCATCCCATCTTTCCTCCCTCCCTTCCTCCCTCATAGCACCTTGCTCTGGTTTTATGTATACAATATTTCCTTAACTGTCTCCACAGTCACAAATTAGATTTAAAAAATTATCTTCTTCGTTTTTCACTTTGTTTCCTCTGAGGTCATGTTTTCTATTTAGCTTTGTCTGTTTTTTTTATCATGTTATCATATCTCTTCAAATATCTGTTGTTCATTGATTATCTGTTATAAAAATAGGGGGTGGATTTTAGAACATAGGATATAGTAGAGATAGCTGGCTTATTTCTTCAGCAGCTGTATAAATTGCCTACAAAAGGCCTTCCCTGAATGGAAGTTCTTTCTTACAGTGTATTTTAGTCAGGTTTCTTATTTGCAAAGAATAAAATAGCTCTGGTTGATCTAGCAAAAGAGTAGTTTGATAAAAGTGTATTGTCTCTTCCTTTTCCTTTACCCCTTTTCTTCCTTTCCCCTTCTTTTCCTTTCCAGACAATTCAGCCCAAAAGACATTTTTAATGCTAAGCAAGGGGGGCTGGTATAGGGTGTCAAAATAGGGTGAGGTGGGCATTGGCCCAGGAGAGAAGTAACCTGAGCAAGAGTGAGAATCTGTCAGTGTGGAGGAGGAGTGGGGTTCTGGCATGAGCAGAGTAAGGAGGGTGACACATCCAGGTAGCAAATTATGAGTGAAATGAGAAGAGTATCCATGAAGGAGTGGTGGATGGTGTGAGAACCAACCCAACGTAGAGTTTAGAGCTTACGTAAAGAGACGAGGGAGTCCATGTGTGGGCAGGTGTCCCAGGCATGTCTCCAAACATGGTTTTGGTGACTAAATATAGAGGGCACTTATAGAAGGGTGAGGTGTTGGAATCCAAGCACAGTGAGGAGGTGTAGGTTCCACACTGTGGCCAGGGACTAAGATGTGGTGACAGTGACAGGAGGTTGGTAAAATATATGGAGATTGATTTCAAAATTCAATATATGGAGAATAATGGGAGCCAGAATTCTCACTGCCTGTTAGCAGAACATGGCAATAGAAATAAACACATCTGGTTCCCAAATATTGGTGTCTAAACACCATTCTCACTAAAGGGAATGAGAGCTCATTAGAGAAAGGGCCGATTCCAAGGTTGGAGCAGGGAAAGTACCTGATGAGCCTGAAATACTTTCTTATTCAAGAAAGGAAGGAAGTGCTTAAAAAGTAAGAAAATCATATGCCATTATTGAAAAGGCTCCTACTGGCCAAACCAGAGACAACTTGACAGTCAAAACGAATAATAGTAAAGACTTAAAACTCATCAAATAAAATTAAAATCCATATGTCCGTATTAAATTTAATAAATAAATAAAATGAAAGTCTGAAGGTATACACAAGGTCTCAAGACACTATACCATGAAGTACTTATTTATTTCAAAAGGTAAAAGAGTAACTTCATAATGCCTGGCAGACATCACCTTCCTCAAGTGATCAAAGTTAACCTCAGCAGTAGTAGAACACATTGAAATTGTATGCCACCAACCAGGATTCAATTAGAAACACAGCATCATGATATCCTGAGAAACAGACACTACCTGAATCTAATCATAAGGATACATCAGACAAATCGAATTGAGGAACATTTCTACAAAATAACTAGTTTATTGAAAATATGAAAGTCAAGAAGAGACTGAGGAATTGTTCCAGATTGAAGGCAAGGCCTATATTTAAGCAAGTTATTTACTTATAAGTTCCCACAATAGGCAATTCTTCTGAATTAAGAAAAAGAGAACACCAAAAATACCTCAAAATTGATTAGGTTGTTATTAAGAAAAATACATTGGCACAACATACTTGGAGAGTAATGGTTTGTAGTTCATGTCATAATGGGATATAACACATTTAAATGTTGGCTGTCACAGTAAAATGGTCAAAGCTTTTCATCAAAAGCTTTTCTATTTATTTTTCCCTATCATTTATCTTGTCAAAGTTCACTTCTTATGAAAGTAAACCAATGATTTCATCATTGTTGCTTCTTTGAATTTCAAAGTTCAAATTCCATATGGCTAGTAATTAATGATGTGAGATTCTCATATCTCCAGGAAATTTTTTTCTGTAGCATGCTTTTGCCCAATCTTAATCCTTCTTTTCTAAGAGATTTTAGTTATTACCAATAGTCTTTTCTGTTATTTATCAGCAATCATTTTTTGATAACTATTCCCTACCTCTGATTAAAAGAACAATTCTTTCTAGACTATAACATCTCAATTTTTATTAGTTTAAAAATTACATGGGGAATTTATTAAAATTCAGACTCTGATTTAGTAGGTTGTGGGAGGGGCCTGAGACTCCGCATTTCTAAAAAAATCCTGGATGTTGCTGTTCCAAGGACTACACTTTGAATATCAAGGTTGTGGTTGTAAGTAAAGAAGGATGGGGGTTGTATTTGTTATATTTGCTGGGTAACAAATTACCCCCAAATTTAACAGCTTAAAACACCAAACATTTATAATTCCACAGTTTCTTCAGCTCAGGAATCCAGGAATGGTTTAGCTGGGTGCCTAAAAGCCTCAGTTATCTCTTAATTGCTACAAGCAAAATTTTGGTTGGAGCTGCAGTTATCTCATGATTCAACGGGAAGAAGATCTCACTTCCAATCTCACTTAAGAAACCATCACTGGCTATTGGCTGGAGCCATCAGTTCCTTTCCAAGGGCTCTCCCTAAAGTTCCCTACAACATGCAGATTATTTCCCCTTGAGTGAGGAATCTGTGAGTGAGAAAGAGTGCCCAAAAGAGATGCCCCTGACCTTTTACAACCTAATAACCTCTGCTGCATTCTAGAAGTTATTAAATACATCCCACACTCAAGGGGAGGATATTTCACAAGAGTATAAATAGTGTGAGGAGCATTTCTCCTAAAAATCATTTCCAAGACTTAAAAAAGAGGAAATAGTAAAAAAGAACAAATTATAAAAGAGTAACATATGAAAGATATGTGTATTTGGTATACTCTGAGGTGATACCCCATGCCAGGGGACAAGAAAAGATATACACGTTCAAGAAATGTTGCTTGTAAAATAGCTTATCCAAACACAAAACAGTATATCCTTTACTTAAAGCCCACCAAAAAAATCAATCCTAGTCTATTAAACACCAAGAAGGGAAAGGAAAACTTTTAGAAATTTAAGAAAAGTTATAGAAGAAAATCTTTAAAATTTTTCATTAGTAAGAGTGCAGAGAAAAAAATCTATGAAGGCAAAGTATACTGAATTAAATTTACTACACAGGAGACAGGAGAAGATGGCGGAAGAGTAGGACGCAGAGAACACCTTCCTCCCCACAGATACATCAGAAATACATATACACGTGGAAAAACTTTTACAGAACACCCACTGAACACTGGCAGAAGACCTCAGACCTCCCAAAAGGCAAGAAACTCCCCATGTACCTGGGTAGGGCAAAAGAAAAAAGAATAAACAGAGACAAAAGGATAGGGACGGGACCTGCACCAGTGGGAGGGAGCTGTGAAGGAGGAAAGGTTTCCACACACTAGGAAGCCCCTTCGCGGGCGGAGACTGCGGGTGGCGGAGGGGGATAGCTTTGGAGCCGCGGAGGAGAGCGCAGCAACAGGGGTGCGGAGAGCAAAGCGGGGACATTCCCACACAGAGGATCAGTGCCGACCAGCACTCACCAGCCCGAGAGGCTTGTCTGCTCATCCGCTGGGACGGGCGGCGTTGGGAGCTGAGGCTTGGGCTCCAGTTGGAGTGCAGGGAGAGGACTGGGGTTGGCGGCGAGAACACAGCCTGAAGGGGTTAGTGTGCCACAGCTAGCCGGGAGGGAGTCCGAGAAAAGTCTGGAGCTGCCGAAGAGACAAGAGACTTTTTCTTGCCTCTTTGTTCCGTGGTGCGTGAGGAGAGGGGATTAAGAGCGCTGCTTAAAGGAGCTCCAGAGACGGCCGTGAGCCGCGGCTATCAGCACAGACCCCAGAGATGGGCATGAGACACTAACACTGCTCCTGCCGCCACCAAGAAGCCTGTGTGCGAGCACAGGTCACTCTCCACACCTCCCTTCTGGGGAGCCTGTGCAGCGTGCCACTGCCAGGGTCCCGGGGTCCAGGGACAACTTCCCCGGGAGAATGCACGGCGCGCCTCAGGCTGGTGCAACATCACGCCGGCCTCTGCCACCGCAGGCTCGCCCCGCATCCATACCCCTCCCTCCCCCCGGCCTGAGTGAGCCGGAGCCCCCAAATCAGCGGCTCCTTTAAGCCCGTCCTGTCTGAGTGAAGAATAGATGCCCTCAGGCGCTCTACATGCAGAGGGCAGGCCAAATGCAAAGCTGAACCCCGGGAGCTGTGAGAACAAAGAAGAGAAAGAGAAATTTCTCCCAGCAGCCTCAGGAGCAGCGGATTAAATCTGCACCATCAACGTTATGTACCCTGCATCTGTGAAATACCTGAATAGACCACGAATCATCCCAAATTGAGGAGGTGGGTTTTGGGAGCAAGACAGATTATTTTCTCCCCTTTTCCTCTTTTTGTGAGTGTGCATGTGTATGCTTCTGTGTGAGATTTTGTCTGTATAGCTCTCCTTTCACCATTTGTCCTAGGGTTTCTGTCCGTCCGTTTTTTTACTTTTTAAAATTTTTTTCTTAATTATTTTTTAATGACTTTATTTTATCTTACTTTATTTTATTTCATCTTCTTTCTTTCTCCCTTCCTTCCTTCCTTCCTTCCTTCCTTCCTTCCTTCCTTTCTATTCTTTCTCTCTTTTATTCTGAGCCATGTGGAGGACGGTCTATTGGTGCTCCAGCCAGATGTCAGGGATGTGCCACTGAGATGCGAGAGCCAAGTTCACGAAACTGGTCCACAAGAGACCTCCCAGCTCCACGTAATAACAAACGGCAAAAATCTCCCAGAGATCTCCATCACAACACCAACACCCAGCTTCACTCAACGAACAGCAAGCTACAGTGCTGGACATCCTATGCCAAACAACTAGCAAGACAGGAACACAGCCCCATCCATAGGCAGAGAGGCTGCCTAAAATCATAATAAGGCCACAGACACCCCAAAACACACCACCAGATGTGGACCTGCCCACCAGAAAGACAAGATCCAAACTCATCCATCAGAACAAAGGCACTAGTCCCCTCCACCAGGAAACCTACACAACTCACTAACCACCCTTAGCCACTGGGGACAGACACCAAAACAATGGGAACTACGAACCTGCAGCCTGAGAAAAGGAGACCCCAAACATAGTAAGATAAGCAAAATGAGAAGGCAGAAAAACACACAGTAGACGAAGGAGTAAGGTAAAAACCCACCAGGCCTAACAAATGAAGAGGAAACAGGCAGTCTACCTGAAAAAGAATTCAGAATAATGATAGTAAAGATGATCCAAAATCTTGGAAACAGAACAGAGAAAATGCAAGAACCATTTAACAAGGACCTAGAAGAACTAAAGAGGAAACAAGCAAAGATCAACAACAATAAATGAAATTAAAAATACTCTAGGGCTTCCCTGGTGGTACAGTGGACTCTCCCTGGAGAGTCCACCTGCTGATGCATGGGACACGGGTTCGTGCCCCGGTCCGGAAAGATCCCACATGCCGCGGAGCAGCTGGGCTCAAGAGCCATGGCCGCTGAGCCTGCGCATCTGGAGCCTGTGCTCCACAACGGGAGAGGCCACAACAGTGAAAGGCCCGCGTACCACAAAAAAAAAAAAAAAAAACTCTAGAAGGGATCAATAGCAGAATAACTGAGGCAGAAGAACGGATAAGTGACCAGGAAGATAAAATAGTGGAAATAACTACTGCAGAGAAGAATAAAGAAAAAAGAAAAAAAAAGAACTGAGGACGGTCTCAGAGACCTCTGGGACAACATTAAACACACCAACATTCGAATTATAGGGGTCCCAGAAGAAGAAGAGAAAAAGAAAGGGACTGAGAAAATATATGAAGAGATTATAGTTGAAAACTTCCCTAACATGGGAAAGGAAATAGTTAATAAATTCCAGGAAGCATGAAGAGTCCCATACAAGATAAATCCAAGGAGAAACAGGACAAGACACATATTAATCAAACTATGAAAAATTAAATACAAAGAAAACATATTAAAAGCAGCAAGGGAAAAACAAATAACACACAAGGGAATCCCCATAAGGTTAACAGTTGATCTTTCAGCAGAAACCCTGCAAGCCAGAAGGGAGTGGAAGGACATATTTAAAGTGATGAAGGAGAAAAACCTACAACCAAAATTACTCTACCCAGCAAGGATCTCATTCAGATTTGATGGAGAAATTAAAAGCTTTACAGACAAGCAAAAGCTGAGAGAGTTCAGCACCACCAAACCAGCTTTACACAAATGCTAAAGGAACTTCTCTAGGCAAGAAACAAAAGAGAAGCAAAACACCTACAATAATAAAACCAAAACAATTAAAAATGGGAATAGGAACATACATATCGATAATTACCTTAAATGTTAATGGATTAAATGCTCCCACCAAAAGACACGGACTGGCTGAATGGATACAAAAGCAAGACCCATATATATGCTGTCTACAAGAGACCCACTTCAGACCTAGGGACACATACAGACTGAAAGTGAGGGGATGGAAAATGATATTACATGCAAATGGAAATCAGAAGAAATCTGGGGTAGCAATTCTCATATCAGATAAAATAGACTTTAAAATAAACACTATTACAAGAGACAAAGAAGGACACTACGTAATGATCAAGGGATCGATCCAAGAAGAAGATATAACGATGTAAATATTTATGCACCCAACACAGGAGCACCTCAATACATAAGGCAAATACTAACAGCTATAAAAGGGGAAATCAACAGTAACACAATCATAGTAGGGGACTTTAACACCCCACTTTCACCAATGGACAGATCATCCAAAATGAAAATAAATAATGAAACACAAATTTTAAATGATACATTAAACAAGATGGACTTAATTGATATTTATAGAACACTCCATCCCAAAACAACAGAATACACATTTTTCTCAAGTGCACATGGAACACTCTCCAGGATAGATCATATCTTGGGACACAAATCTAGCCTTGGTAAATTTAAGAAAATGGAAATTGTATCGAGTATCTTTTCTGACCACAACGCAATGAGATTAGATATCAATTACAGGAAAAGATCTCTAAAAAAAACAAACACATGGAGGCTAAACAATACACTACT
Source organism: Leucopleurus acutus (assembly GCF_964270905.1). NCBI lineage: Eukaryota > Metazoa > Chordata > Mammalia > Artiodactyla > Delphinidae > Leucopleurus > Leucopleurus acutus. The sequence goes on from NC_139146.1 coordinate 12,622,481, forward strand.
TAATAACGAAGTGATCACTGAAGAAATCAAAGAGAAAATCAAAAAATATACCTAGAAACAAATGACAATGGAGACACGACGACCCAAAACCTACGGGATGCAGCAAAAGCAGTTCTAAGAGGGAAGTTTATAGCTATACAATCTTACCTTAAGAGACAGGAAACATCTCAAATAAACAACCTAACCTTGCACCTAAAGCAATTAGAGAAAGAAGAACAAAAAAACCCCTAAGTTAGCAGAAGGAAAGAAATCATAAAGACCAGATTAAAAATAAATGAAAAAGAAATGAAGGAAACAACAGCAAAGATCAATAAAACTAAAAGCTGGTTCTCTGAGAAGGTAAACAAAATTGGTAAACCATTAACCAGACTCACCAAGAAAAAAAGGCAGAAGACTCAAATCAATAGAATTAGAAATGAAAAAGGAGAAGTAACAACTGACACTGCAGAAATACAAAGGATCATGAGAGATTACTACAAGCAACTCTATGCCAATAAAATGGACAACCTGGAAGAAATGGACAATTCTTAGAAATGCACAAGCTGCCAAGATTGAATCAGGAGGAAATAGAAAATATGATCAGACCAATCACAAGCACTGAAATTGAAACTGTGATTAAAAATCTTCCAACAGACAAAAGCCCAGGACCAGATGGCTTCACAGGCGAATTCTATCAAACATTTAGAGAAGAGCTAACACCTATCCTTCTCAAACTCTTCCAAAATATAGAAGAGGGAGGAACACTCCCAAACTCATTCTACGAGGCCACCATCACTCTGATACCAAAACCAGACAACGATGTCACAAAGAAAGAAAACTACAGGCCAATATCACTGATGAACATAGATGCAAAAATCCTCAACAAAATACTACCAAACAGAATCCAACAGCACATTAAAAACATTAAATACATTATGATCAAGTGTGGTTTATCCCAGGAATGCAAGGATTCTTCAATATACGCAAATCAATCAACGTGATACACCATATTAAAAAATTGAAGGAGAAAAACCATACGATCATTTCAATCGATGCAGAGAAAGCTTTCGACAAAATTCAACACCCATTTATGATAAAAACCCTCCAGAAAGTAGCCATAGAGGGAACTTTCCTTAACATAATAAAGGCCATATATGACATCCACAGCCAACGTCATCCTCAATGGTGAAAAACTGAAACCATTTCCACTAAGATCAGGAACAAGACAAGGTTGCCCACTCTCACCACTATTATTCAACATAGTTTTGGAAGTTCTAGCCACAGCAATCAGAGAAGAAAAAGAAATAAAAGGAATCCAAATCGGAAAAGAAGAAGTAAAGCTGTCACTGTTTGCAGATGACATGATACTATACATAGAGAATCCTAAAGATGCTACCAGAAAACTATTAGAGCTAATCAATGAATTTGGTAAAGTAGGAGGATACAAAATTAATGCAGAGAAATCTCTTGCATTCCTATACACTAATGATGAAAAATCTGAAAATGAAATTAAGAAATCACTCCCATTTACCACTGCAACAAAAAGAATAAAATATCTAGGAATAAACCTACCTAAGGAGACAAAAGCCCTGTATGCAGAAAATTATAAGACACTGATGAAAGAAATTAAAGATGACACAAATAGATGGAGAGATATACCATGTTCTTGGATTGGAAGAATCAACATTGTGAAATTGAGTCTACTACCCAAAGCAATCTACAGAGTCAATGCAATCCCTATCAAACTATCACTGGCATTTTTCGCAGAACTAGAACAAAAAAATTTCACAATTTGTATGGAGAGACAAAAGACCCCGAATAGACAAAGCAATCTTGAGAACGAATAATGGAGCTGGAGGGATCAGGCTCCCTGACTTCAGACTATACTACAAAGCTACAGTAATCAAGACAGTATGCTACTGGCACAAAAACAGAAATATAGATCAATGGAAAGGATAGAAAGCCCAGAGATAAACCCACGCACATATGGTCACCTGATCTTTGATAAAGGAAGCAAGAATATACAGTGGAGAAAAGACAGCCTCTTCAATAAGTGGTGCTGGGAAAACTGGACAGGTACATATAAAAGTATTAAATTAGAACACTCCCTAATACCATACACAAAAATAAACTGAAAATGGATTAAAGACCTAAATGTAAGGCCAGACACTATCAAACTCTTAGAGAAAAACATAGGCAGAACACTCTATGACATAAATCACAGCAAGATCCTTTTTGACCCACCTCCTAGAGAAATGGAAATAAAAACAAAAATAAACAAATGGGACCTAATGAAACTTAAAAGCTTTTGCCAAGGAAAGCATAATCAAGACCAAAAGACAATCCTCAGAATGGGAGAAAATATTTGCAAATGAAGCAACTGACAAAGGATTAATCTCCAAAATTTACAAGCAGCTCATGTAGCTCAATAACAAAAAAACAAACAACCCAATCCAAAAATGGGCAGAAGACATAAACAGATATTTCTCCAAAGAAGATATACAGATTGCGAAGAAACACATGAAAGCATGCTCAACATCACTAATCATTAGAGAAATGCAAATCAAAACTACAATGAGATATCATCTCACACCAGTCAGAATGGCCATCATCAAAAAATCTAGAAACAATAAATGCTGCAGGGGGTGTGGAGAAAAGGAAACCCTCTTGCACTGTTGATTGGAATGTAAATTGATACAGCCAGTATGGAGAACAGTATGGAGGTTCCTTAAAAACTAAAAATAGAACTACCATATGATCCAGCAATCCCACTACTGGGCATATACCCTGAGAAAACCGTAATTCAAAAAGAGTCATGTACCAAAATGTTCATTGCAGCTCTATTCACAATAGCCAGGACGTGGAAGCAATCTAAGTGTCCATCAACAGATGAATGGATAGAGAAGATGTAGCACATATATACAATGGAATATTACTCAACCATAAATAGAAATGAAATTGAGTTATTTGTAGTGAGGTGGATGGACCTAGAGTCTGTCATACAGAGTGAAGTAAGTCAGAAAGAGAAAAACAAATACCATATGCTAACACATATATATGGAACCTAAGAAAAAAAAAAAAACAGGTCATGAAGAACTTAGGAGTAAGACGGGAATAAAGACACAGACCTACTAGAGCATAGACTTGAGGATATGGGGAGGGGGAAGGGTAAGCTGTGACAAAGTGAGAGAGTGGCATGGACCTATATACACTACCAAACGTAAAACAGATAGCTAGTGGGAAGTAGCCACATAGCACAGGGAGATCAGCTAGGTGGTTTGTGACCACCTACAGGGGTGGGATAGGGAGGGTGGGAGGGAGGGAGACACAAGAGGGAAGGGATACGGGCACACATGTATATGTATAACTGATTCAGTTTGTTATAAAGCAGAAACTAACACACCATTGTAAAGCAATGTTACAATAAAATGTTACAATTTTACAATGTTACAATAAAAACGTTAAAAAAATTTAGTATAATTATGTGATAAAGTTTGTTTATCAAATATCATAAATAAAATAAAATGACATGCCACAGAGGATGAAAATAGTAACAGTGCAGATCCTGACAAATTATTAATACTAAAGATATACAAAGAATCTCTATATATCATTAAGTAACAATTAAATTCAATAGAAAGGTGGGCAAAACATGAGACCAGCTAATTCATACAACTCCATTTATTGGTGCAGATATAAAAAGATAGACAATCTCACTGGATGTCAAGAAAATGCAAATGATAAACAATGATATCCTTTGTCAGACCCATATGATTGGCCAATTTTGAAAACTTTAGTTCAGAAAAATTTCTGCTTGAGATTTAGTTTATGCAATGGATTTTTCATTTGGAATTATTGAAACATACATATGCTGAAATTGGGAAACTATGTGGATTAAATTTATTTATTTGAACTGACGTAATTTTTCCTTTTATGTGAAATGGTGATCATTGGCATCTTAATAGAAAACATTAAAAATTGTGTAGGATCAATATCTTCTCTTGAAAAAGAGCTAGTTGCATTTTATTTAATATAGACAAACTGGGTATTTTGTAAATATACTGATTCTTTTCTACGCAATGAGTTATATTAGTGAAACATATATGAAACTAATGATTAAATTTGTCTTATTTAATAATTGTATTTATATTCCTAATTATAGATTTTGCCTATTATATATTAAGGCATATATATTTATTAAGGCTTAAATATGAGGTTATATTTTTTTATAAATTACTGAATAATATTTTTATTATTCTTAGGAAACCCAAATAAGTTACTTAATAACTACTAGGTAATTAAACATTGACCTTCATACTTAACTGATAATTCCTAATAAATTTTAAATTACATCTGCAGTATATCTTAGTTAAATTCTATGGAGAGTATCTTTTAAATAAAGGTCTTAAGAATGTCTGCTGAAATAAAAGTTTATTTTGTAACAAATACCATAATCATTTAGACATTATTATATCCCTTATTTATCAACTATTTGTTGCACTAGCAGCCTGAAGAGTAAGAAGATATTGCTAATCATAAGATCTAAGATCATAATAATACAAGAAAAAAAATATTTTTGCAGTCAACTATTTGTCTCTTCATTCTTCCTCCAAGTACTCAAATTTATCTCTTTTAAAAGTTATGGTCTTATTACTCAAGTAGTACATGAATGTGTTCTATTTATACAAAATTGAAACTTCACACTTAAGGATTAAAATATCCTTAACCACCATATCTAATCTTTCCCCAATTTCTTTTTATTTTTTTTTTGCAGTACGCGGGCCTCTCACTGTTGTGGCCTCTCCCATTGCAGAGCACAGGCTCCGGACGCGTAGGCTCAGCAGCCATGGCTTATGGGCCCAGCTGCTCCACGGCATGTGGGACCCTCCTGGACTGGGGCATGTACCCGTGTCCCCTGCATCGGCAGGCAGACTCTACCACTGCGCCACCAGGGAAGCCCCCCCAATTTCCTGAAAGAAGTTTATCTACCATTTTGCAGAACATGTCATAAAGCGGATCTCTTGAGTAAAGTTTAGGTTTATTTCTCCTTTCCATAATTCTGAGATGTGTTAGTCTGTAGTCTTCTAGACTATTTACAAATAGGGTCTCATCTATGGACACATTATAGGGTTACAATCTCTGGAGATATGCATGGCCATATGCCTACAATAAGTGAAAGAAATGTGAATGAAAGTAACTTGTGTTACTGTCAAGCAGAAACTTTAAAAAACAGGGCAGATTTCTTATTCCGTATGATGGAGTAAGCTTCTAAAACTCTGTATGAAATATTAAAAGAAAAAACAATTAACTAAAATCTCTAGAGAATGGGAAAAAGCAGAGAAATTTTAAAGGAGTGAAAACTTAACAGAAAGGATTACAATCAGGTAGGTCCCCATTTTTCTTGCTTTATATTGAGGGCATAACACAGTCATGGCAAAATACAAGAAAGCTAAAATTATGAGAGAAAACCCACAATCTTTCTAGCCTGAGAATCCAGAGGACAGAGCCTAGACCAACCATTAACAATTAAAAGTAAAAGACAAATCCAGGGAAGGAGAGAAACAAATAAGGGAAGCTCTAGGTTCTGAGAATAAATTCCATCCAAATCTTTGTCTAATCTTTGAACCATGAATGATCAGCATAAACTCAAATCTATGAGTCTGTATTGAAATCTAAAATATGAGATTATACTGATATCTAAAATAAGAGATTATAATTCAAGCTGCCCCAAAATGTCAAAAACAAGACAGAATTTTTGATTAAGTACATGAAAATTATCTTCTGATAAAAAACATCAACATTTTTGAAGTAATACAACAACATTCTAGTTTTGACAACAGAGCAATTTTACTATTAAGGAAACAATAAAAAATTACTTGAAATACAAAGAGAAAAAAAAAGACCCATTCTTAAGGAGAAAAACCAAAACAAAACAGAGAGAAATATGGATATGATCCAAAGGTTGAAATCATCATACAAAGTCTTCAAAGCAGCTATTATTGACTGTAACCAATAGGGTAAAGGAATATGCACTTCCAATAAATAGAAAAATAGAGATTCTCAGTGAAAAATGAAATATATAATAGACCAAATTTCATAACTGAAAAATACAAGATCTAAAATTAAAAGAAAAAATTAATGGATGAGTTGAAAAGCAGAATAGAGATGACAGAAGGAAAAAAAAATACTTCAAACATGAAGATGGATCATAAAATATCCAAGTGAAAGAAAATAGAGAATAAACAGAGCTGCAGAGACTGTGAGACAGTATTTACAAAGTCTAACATGCATGTGAGTCACAGAAAGAAAAAATGGGAATGAAACAATATCTTTGAATAAATAATGGTGGAAAACTCCTCAAAATTTAGTGAAAAACATAAATTTATCTATTGAAGAAATTCACTAAACATCAAATCATGTACATACAAAGAAAACCAAAGCTAGGCTCTTCATGGTAAAACTACTGACAAAAAGAAAATCTTGAAAGCAGTCAGAGAAAATCAACACACTGTATACAGGGAATTAATTATGTGAATTACTGTATACTTTTCATTAGAAACTATGGAAGCCAAAAAACAGTGGAATGATATCTTTAAAGTGATGACAAAACAGAAAACAAACAAAAACACCCCTGAAACCCTAGAGTTCTATACCCATCAAAAATCTCCTTTATGAATCAAAGGCAAGTAAATATATTTTCAAGTAAAATAAAATTAAGAAGATTTTTCACTAACAAAACTGTACCAGAAAAAGAAAAAAATACTTTAGGATGTTCTTTAGGCTAAAGAGAAAAGATAAAGCAAAACTTGGATTATCAAGAAGAAATGGAAAGTAACAGAAATAATAAATATCTGGATAAATAAAAAAACATATTTTACGTTTAATTTCTTTTAAATACATTAGAATGTTTACAAACAAAATTATAATATTTACATAAGAAAAAAGAGCATATATCCATACAAAGACTTGCACATGAAAGTTCATAACAGCTTTATACAAAATCGATAAATACAGAAAATACTCAAAGTTGAAAAGAAAAACAAAATGTGGTACATCAAGACAAAGGAATACTATTAAGCATAAAAAGGAATTAACTACTGATACATGCAACTACATGGGTGAACCTCAAAATCATTCTACTAAATGAAAGAGCCAGACACAAAAATTGCATTCTGCATTGTTGCATTTATATAAAATTCTAGAAAATTCAAATTAATCTATACTAACAAAAACAGATCAGTTTTCTGCAGGACATGGGGAGTGGAGGGAGAGATAGACTACACAGGGTCAAGAGGGTTTGATGGAAAAGCTAATATAGTTCACAACAGGCTCCTCCAGATAGGAAAGATGCTCCTTTAGCCTGACTCCCAGAATGAGTAGACCAAAATGATATGGAGATAGCAAGTGAGGAACTTTTGTTGCTTTAAGCTCCTGAGATTTTTAGAGTTGTCTGTTATCACAGACTTTAACTGCTCCAAATTACTACAAATTTGTTTATTTACTGTCTCTCACAAGTGAATCCAGGGAATTTGTCTATGGAGTAGATCTGATTCATCTCATGTTAATCCCATCCTGCATCCATTTGGGGTGCTTATTAGATGCAAAGGTGTCCAGTGTGACCTGAAAGGAAGTTTTCTAGAGACTTCATAGAAACCATGCCTGATCTCAAAGGCAAATACAGTTTTCTTCCTGTGGGTTGTGCTATGCATGGATATAAAGCCAGATTAACTAAATCCATCTTGCTGTCTGCTTAAAGATTAAAGAATATCTAAGAAGTAAAACTGAGTTATAGCCCTAATTAAGACAATTAGGAAGGCCTAACACCGGACTACCAATTTTTTGAGGCAATAAATGTCTTTATTTTAAAAGTCAGTTTAAAAATATTGGCTTTTATATTACTTGTAGCAAAAGGCATCCCAACCGATACATACATACATTGCTAACTAACACTATTAGAGTCTCAATAAAATGCCTTACATAGTCAGATTTTTCTTATAGAATGCTCCTGTCTTTAGCATAATTTTCATTTCTTCATATGTCCTAATTCCTTCCTCCCTCAAAATGTCTAACTCTGGTTGAAATAGTATTTACCTCCCATGCTTTCTAAAATGATAGGTAGCTATCCAGTCATTTTTATCACCAGTACTTTTCAGACAACCCTCATAAGACTTGTTTGCTCTAGCCTGAACACTTATTCCATTTATTCATTGAAATTCTGCAGCACAAGATGAAGCCAGTTTTCCCTCCAAGGTTCACCCAGGCCAGCTTTAACTTTCTTTGTTCCTTCATTCATTGCTACCACTTGACTCCATTCAATTCGGAGTATCTTGCCATTATTCCATGTGTTGCCAACTTTTCCAGTTCATTGTCACTCTATAATTCAGTTTTAACAAATTTTGTTGCGCTACTGTCACACATATTTAGACCTATCTCATTTCCTACTGACTCTGAGCTCTTCACTAACAAAGCAAGAGGAAGTGTAGGCATTTTCTGCTTCATATTTATATTGCTTGCTTAAATTTGTAGCTAAGCTGGTTATTACTTCGATTCTATTTTCCGTATCACACTGACACTCTTCTGTCACCATTGCCTACGCAGTTGTGATTCTAGGACAACTTAAATGAAAGCAAAGATCAATCTGGATGGGAGTAACCTTGGAGATTTTATCGTCCTCTTGCGGCCTATCAGCCATCTGCAAAACAGACAATACTACACCTCAGCCTGTCTCAAAAGTCAGCATTTTTTATGAAGACATATGGGTTCCAAGAAACCCTTTTCTCCTCAACTCAGCCTTTCAGAGTATTATCCAATTTCAGCCCTTTCCCAAAACAACACATTAATCTATATGATAGGACAGGAAGGTGAAGAAAATGTTACCAGGAGAGGAGGTATTCATCTTCTTCTTGTTTACTCTTGGCATCCTATGACGTTTTAACCATTAATAAATGGCCTTAACTGGACATTTAGGAATGTGAAAGCCTCTCCCATGTCCAAATAAATTTTAATTTCAATTCAAAGCAATTAATACAAATTGATAAAGCAGAACCTTATATATATGTATTATCCCAAGCCCCAGAACCAAAATAGTAAAAGGCATCTGAGCCAGTTATCAAGAGAAAGTTCACAATCACAGCCAGCCCAAGGTTATAGAACTTAATAATAACAGGTTATATAATAGCTCTATCAAAACCAATAGCAGTAGATAAAGTGGCATTCAAAAGGCAGCAGGGACCTACCAAAAATCAACTCCATTTCTTCTGAATTTAGCTTCAGGACATTTTAGAAATCCAGGCCTAAGTGTCAGCTAGGCACCTCATCAAACCAAAAATTGCTTCTCTTCCCCCTCCTCCAGGTCCATTAAGATGAAAAAGTAAACCTGCATGTCATCAAGCCAAAAATGTTAGTCGAAATTATGGCTCAGCATGATTGTCTCTAATGGAGGTACAAGCACACAGGACAGCATGGGTCTGGAATTTTACCCTGTGTGACTCCAAAGAGTAGTTCAGCCATTCTAGAGACCTCCACCTATAAAATAAAGTCAGGTATGTGAAGCATGAAATAAAATTGACACTATTTTAACAGTGCACTGGAGTGAAACATATCCAGTGAGGTCTTATTAGAACAGATGAATGCAGAAGAAAAGTCAGATATTTTCCTAAAATGTACTCTTTCTATCTTTATATTCAGTCTGATAAAAACTAGGGATACAGTTGAAGAAAATTCAAATAGTTAACATTTTGGTGTTGAGACCCTGGTAATTCTAACACTAGCGTATAAAATGAGATCTTTATGCAGTCATAACATCATTAAAAGTCAAGAATTTCGTCACCATTGAAGAGGCAGAACTTGCACAGCTAATCTGCCATTGAAGAAATCTCAAACTCGGTCACCTCAGTATGTTTGAAGAGAACAATGGATGCATACACCCACTTAAGGAATATGGAAAAATTACTTTTTGTGAAATTCCCAACATGCATAAGCTGTGTGTGTGTGTGTGTGTGTGTGTGTGTGTGTGTATACATTATAGAGAGAAATAGAAGCTTTAGTGGTATTAAGGCAATTTCTCTGCAACCAATTGCACATATAACTTTATTTTCCCTTTCTCAGAGTCTTTCCAACAGACATGGCTTGTTTACCCGTTTCTCATTTTCCCTTCTTAACAGAAATCTACTCTCTTACACTTGACCATGTTTTTCAGGGAAGAAAGGTACCAGCCTGAGCCAGGAATGAATTATGGTTGATGTAATTCAACTACGGCTGTCCCATTTACCTTCACAGGAATTGATTAAACTTTAACCTCATCACAGTGAAGCAAAGATTTCAGGTCATTTTAAATATAGTTTTAATGAACTTTCAGGATTTTACCTTAGATTATAACTATGCACACCCTAACATGAATGCCCAGTGTTTTACACATTATAGTATCAGTCTTTGATTTTAAAAAATCAAGATCAGCTGTATTTTATCTGAATGATCATTTAAATGCACTAATACCTGACAATTTTCCTAAAGAAAAAATATTGATATAAAGGGGGGAGGAGCTTCAAGATGGCGGAAGACTAAGACACGGAGATCATCTTCCTCCCCACAAATACATCAGAAATACATCTACACGTGGAACAACTCCTACAGAACACCCACTGAACGCTGGCAGAAGACCTCAGACCTCCCAAAAGGCAACAAACTCTCCATGTACCTGGGTAGGGCAAAAGAAAAAAGAATAAACAGAGACAAAAGAATAGGAATGGGACCTGCACCAGTGGGAGGGAGCTATGAAGGAGGAAAGGTTTCCACACACTAGGAAGCCCCTTCGCAGGCGGAGACTGCGGGTGGCGGAGGGGGGAGCTTCGGAGCCTCAGAGGAGAGCACAGCCACAGGAGTGAGGAGGGCAAACCTGAGAGATTTCTGCACAGAGGATCGGTGCCGACTAGCACTCACCAGCCTGAGAGGCTTGTCTGCTCACCTGCCGGGGCGGGCGGGGGCTGAGGCTCGGGCTTCAGTCGGAGCACAGGGAGAGGACTGGGGTTGGCGGCGTGAACACAACCTGAAGGGGCTAGTGTGCCACAGCTAGGTGGGAGGGAGTCCGGGAAAAAGTCTGGAGCTGCGGAAAAGACAAGAGACTTTTTCTTGCCTCTTTATGTCATGCACAAGGAGAGGGCATTAAGAGCGCTGTTTAAAGGAGCTCCAGACACGGGCACGAGCCGCGGCTAACAGCGCGGACCCCAGAGACGGGCATGAGACACTAAGGCCTCTGCTGCTGCCACCAAGGAGCCTGTGTGAGAGCACAGGTCACTATCCACACATTCCCTCCCGGGAGCCTGTGCAGCCCGCCACTGCCAGGGTCCTGGGATCCAGGGACAACATCCTGGGAGAACGCATGGGGCGCTTCAGGCTGGTGCAACGTCATGCTGGCCTCTGCTGCCGCAGGCTCGCCCCGCATCCATACCCCCCTTCCCCCTGACTTGAGTGAGCCGGAGCCCCCGAATCAGCTGCTCCTTTAACCCCATCCTGTCTGAGCGAAGAACAGACACCTTCCAGCAACCTACACGCAGAGGCGGGGCCAAACCCAAAGCTGAACACCGGGAGCTGTGCGAACAAAGAAGAGAAAGGGAAATTTCTCCCAGCAGCCTGAGGAGCTGCGGATTAAATCTCCACAATCAACTTGATGTACCCTGCATCTGTGGAATACCTAAATAGACAACGAATCGTCCCAAATTGAGGAGGTGGATTTTAGGAGCAACGATATATATATTTTTCCCCCTTTTTCTCTTTTTGTGAGTGTGTATGTTTCTGTGTGTGATTTTGTCTGTATAGCTTTGCTCTTACCATTTGTCTTAGGGTTCTGTCTATCTGGTTTTTTATGTTTTATTTTTCTATTACTTAAATTTTTTTCTTAAAAATTATTTTTTATTTTAATAACTTTATTTATTTTACTTCATTTTATCTTCTTCTTTCTTTCTTTTTTTTTCCTCGCTTTTATTCTGAGCCGTGTGGAGGACAGGCTCTTGGTGCTCCAGCCAGGAGTCAGGGCTGTGCCACTGAGGTGGGAGAGCCAAGTTCATGAAACTGGTCCACAAGAGACCTCCCAGCTCCACGTAATATCAAACGATGAAAATCTCCCAGAGATCTCCATCTCAATGCCAAGACCCAGCTCCACTCAACAGCCAGCAAGCTACAGTGCAGGACACCCTATGCCAAACAACTAGCAAGACAGGAACAGGAACCCATCCATTAGCACAGAGGCTGCCTAAAATCATAATAAGGCCACAGACACCCCAAAACACACCACCAGATGTTGACCTGCCCACCAGAAAGACAAGATCCAAACTCATCCATCAGAACAAAGGCACTAGTCTGCTCCACCAGGAAACCTACAACCCACTGAACCAACCTTAGCCACTGGGGACAGACACCAAAAACAATGGGAACTACAAACCTGCAGCCTGCGAAAAGGAGACCCCAAACACCGTAAGATAAGCAAAATGAAACGACAGAAAAACACAGAGCAGATGAAGGAGCAAGGCAAAAACCCACCAGACCTAACAAGTGAAGAGGAAACAGGCAGTCTACCTGAAAAAGAATTCAGAATAATGATAGTAAGGATGATCCAAAATCTTGGAAATAGAATAGACAAAATGCAAGAAACATTTAACAAGGACCTAGAAAAACTAAAGAGGAAACAAGCAATGATGAACAACACAATAAATGAAATTAAAAATACACTAGAAGGGATCAACAGCAGAAAAACTGAGGCAGAAGAACGGTAAGTGACCTGGAAGATAAAATAGTGAAAATAACTACCGCAGAGCAGAATAAAGAAAAAAGAATGAAAAGAACTGAGAACAGTCTCAGAGACCTCTGGGACAACATTATACACACCAACATTCGAATTATAGGGGTCCCAGAAGAAGAAGAGAAAAAGAAAGGGACTGAGAAAATATTTGAAGAGATTATAGTTGAAAACATCCCTAATATGGGAAAGGAAAGAGTCAATCAAATCCAGGAAGCACAGAGAGTCCCATACAGGATAAATCCAAGGAGAAACACGCCAAGACAGATATTAATTGAATTATCAAAAATTAAATACAAAGAAAACATATTAAAAGCAGCAAGGGAAAAACAACAAGTAACACATATGGGAATCCCCATAAGGTTAACAGCTGATCTCTCAGCAGAAACTCTGCAAGCCAGAAGGGAGTGGCAGGACATATTTAAAGTGATGAAAGAGATAAACCTACAACCAAGATTACTCTACCCAGCAAGGATGTCATTCAGATTTGACAGAGAAATTAAAAGCTTTACAGACAAGCAAAAGCTGAGAGAGTTCAGCACCACCAAAACCAGCTTTACAAAAAATGCTAAAGGAACTTCTCTAGGCAGGAAACACAAGAGAAGAAAAAGACCTATAATAATAAACCCAAAACAATTAAGAAAATGGTAATAGGAACATACATATATAATTACCTTAAATGTAAATGGATTAACTGCTCCAACCAAAAGACATAGACTGGCTAAATGGATACAAAAACAAAACCCATATATACGCTGTCTACAAGAGACCCACTTCAGACCTAGGGACACATACAAACTGAAAGTGAGGGGATGGAAAAACATATTCCATGAAAATGGAAATCCAAAGAAAGCTGGAGTAGCAATTCTCATATCAGACAAAAGAGACTTTCAAACAAAGACTATTATAAGAGACAAAGAAGGACATTACATAATGATCAAGGGATCGATCCAAGCAGAAGATATAACGATTGTAAATATTTATGCACCCAACATAGGAGCACCTCAATATATAAGGCAAATATTAACAGCCATAAAAGGGGAAATCGACAGTAACACAATCACAGTAGGGGACTTTAACACCCCATTTTCACCAATGGACAGATCATCCAAGATGAAAATAAATAATGAAACACAAATTTTAAATGATACATTAAACAAGATGGTCTTAATTGATATTTATAGGACATTCCATCCAAAACCAACAGAATACACATTCTTCTCAAGTGCTCATGGAACATTCTCCGGGATTGCTCATATCTTGGGTCACAAATCAAGCCTTGGTAAATTTAAGAAAATTGAAATCGTATCAAGTATCTTTTCCAACCCCAACACTGTGAGCCTAGATATCAATTACAGGAAAAAATCTGTAAGAAATAGAAACACAGGAGGCTAAAAAACACACTACTTAATAACAAAGAGATCACTGAAGAAATCAAAGAAGAAATCAGAAAATTCCTAGAAACAAATAACAATGAAAACACAACGACGCAAAACCTATGGGATGCAGCAAAAGTAGTTCTAAGAGGGAAGTTTGTAGCTACACAAGCCTACCTTAGGAAACAAGAAACATCTCAAATAAACAACCTAACCTTGCACCTAAAGCAATTAGAGAAAGAAGAACAAAAAACCCCCTAAGTTAGCAGAAGGAAAGAAATCATAAAGACCAGATCAGAAATAAATGAAAAAGAAATGAAGGAAACGAGAGCAAAGATCAGTAAAACTAAAAGCTGGTTCTTTGAGAAGATAAACAAAATTGATAAACCATTAGCCAGACTCACCAAGAAAAAAAGGCAGAAGACTCAAATCAACAGAATTAGAAATGAAAAAGAAGTAACAACTGACACTGCAGAAATACGAAGGATCCAGAGAGATGACTACAAGCAACTATATGCCAATAAAATGGACAACCTGGAAGAAATGGACAAATTCTTAGAAATGCACAACCTTCTGTGACTGAACCAGGAAGAGAGAGAAAATATGAACAGACCAATCACAAGCACTGAAATTGAAACTGTGATTAAAAATCTTCCAACAGACAAAAGCCCAGGACCAGATGGCTTCACAGGCGAATTCTATCAAACATTTAGAGAAGAGCTAACACTTATCCTTCTCAAACTCTTCCAAAATATAGAAGAGGGAGGAACACTCCCAAACTCATTCTACGAGGCCACGATCACTCTGATACCAAAACCAGACAAAGATGTCACAAAGAAAGAAAACTACAGGCCAATATCACTGATGAACATAGATGCAAAAATCCTCAACAAAATACTACCAAACAGAATCCAACAGCACATTAAATACATTAAATACATTATGATCAAGTGTGGTTTATCCCAGGAATGCAAGGATTCTTCAATATATGCAAATCAATCAACGTGATACACCATATTAATAAACTGAAGGAGAAAAACCATATGATCATTTCAATCGATGCAGAGAAAGCTTTCGACAAAATTCAACACCCATTTATGATAAAAACCCTCCAGAAAGTAGCCATAGAGGGAACTTTCCTTAACATAATAAAGGCCATATATGATAGATCCACAGCCAACGTCATCCTCAATGGTAAAAAACTGAAACCATTTCCACTAAGATCAGGAAGAAGACAAGGTTGCCCACTCTCAGGACTATTATTCAACATAGTTTTGGAAGTTCTAGCCACAGCAATCAGAGAAGAAAAAGAAATAAAAGGAATCCAAATTGGAAAAGAAGAAGTAAAGCTGTCACTGTTTGCAGATGACATGATACCATACATAGAGAATCCTAAAGATGCTACCAGAAAACTATTAGAGCTAATCAATGAATCTGGTAAAGTAGGAGGATACAAAATTAATGCAGAGAAATCTCTTGCATTCCTATACACTAATGATGAAAAATCTGAAAGTGAAATTAAGAAATCACTCCCATTTACCATTGCAACAAAAACAATAAAATATCCAGGAATAAACCTACCTAAGGAGACAAAAGACCTGTATGCAGAAAATTATAAGACACTGATGAAAGAAATTAAAGATGATACAAATAGATGGAGAGATATACCATGTTCTTGGATTGGAAGAATCAACATTGTGAAAATGACTCTACTGCCCAAAGCAATCTACAGATTCAATGCAATCCCTATCAAACTACCACTGGCATTTTTCGCAGAACTAGAACAAAAAATTTCACAATGTGTATGGAAAGACAAAAGACCCCAAATAGCCAAAGCAATCCTGAGAACAAATAATGGAGGTGGAGGACTCAGGCTCTCTGACTTCAGACTATACTACAAAGCTACAGTAATCAAGACAGTATGGTACTGGCACAAAAAACAGAAATATAGATCAATGGAACAGGATAGAAAGCCCAGAGATAAACCCATGCACATATGGTCACCTGATCTTTGATAAAGGAGGCAAGAATATACAAAGTGGACAAAAGACAGCCTTTTCAATAAGTGGTGCTGGGAAAACTGAACAGGTACATGTAAAATAATTAGAACACTCCCTAACACCATACACAAAATAAACTCAAAATGGATTAAAGACCTAAATGTAAGGCCAGACACTATCAAACTGTTAGAGGAAAACATAGGCAGAACACTCTATGACACAAATCACAGCGAGGTCCTTTTTGACCCACCTCCTAAAGAAACGGAAATAAAAACAAAAATAAATGGGACCTTAAAAGCTTTTGCAAAGTAAAGGAACTGATAAACAACACGAAAAGACAACTCTCAGAATGGGAGAAAATATTTGCAAATGAAGCAACTGACAAAGGATTCATCTCCAAAACATACAAGCAACTCATGCAGCTCAATATCAAAAAGCAAACAACCCAATACAAAAATGGGCAGAAGACCTAAACAGATATTTCTCCAAAGAAGATATACAGATTGCCAACAAACTAATGAACGAATGCTCAACATCATTAATCATTAGAGAAATACAAATCAAAACTACAATGAGATATCATCTCACACCAGTCAGAATGGCCATCATCAAAAAATCTACAAACAATAAATTCTGCAGAGGGTGTGGAGAAAAGGGAACCCTCTTGCACTGTTGGTGGGAAGGTAAATTGATACAGCCAGTATGGAGAACAGTATGGAGGTTCCTTAAAAAACTACAAATAGAACTACCCTATGACCCAGCAATCCCACAACTGGGCATATACCCTGAGAAAACCAGAATTCAAAAAGAGACATGTACCACAATGTTCACTGCAGCTCTATTTACAATAGCCAGGACATGGAAGCAACCTAAGTGTCCATCAACAGATGAATGGATAAAGAAGATGTGGCACATATATACAATGGAATATTATTACTCAGCCATAAAAAGGAACGAAACTGAGTTATTTGTAGTGAGGTGGATGGACCTAGAGACTGTCATACAGGGTGAAGTAAGTCAGAAAGAGAAAAACAAATACTGTATGCTAACCATATATATGGAATCTTAAAAAAAAAAAAAAAGAAAGAAAATGGTCAGAAGATCCTAGGGGCAAGACAGGAATAAAGATGCAGACCTACTAGAGAATGGACTTGAGGATACGGGAAGCAGGAAGGGTAAGCTGGGACCAAGTGTGAGAGTAGCATGGACATATATACACTACCAAACGTAAAATAAATAGCTAGTGGGAAGTAGCTGCACAGCACAGGGAAATGAGCTCGGTGCTTTGTGACCACCTAGTGGGGTGGGATAGGGAGGGTGGGAGGGAGGGGGATGCAAGAGGGAAGAGATATGGGGACATATGTATATGTATAAGTGATTCACTTTGTTATAAAGCAGAAACTGATACACCATTGTAAAGCAATTATACTCTAATAAAGATGTTAAAAAAGAAAAAAAAGAAAAAAGAAAAATAAAAAAATAAAGGGATTGTTTGAAAGATCACAATTCTCCTGCCATTATAGCATATTTTTGTTTCTATCTATACTTTTAAGGTACAACATATTAATAAATAATATATTCACAAAAATATTTCATCTTTTTTATTCTAAAGTTAGTGATTTTTTTAGAAAAAAAATGTCTGCCCTTGGGCCAGTACCATCATTTAATGACTGCTTTTATGACTCTGCTATATAGCATATTCTCAAAATGCTTTTACTTTTTAACATCTTTATTGGAGTATTATTGCTTTAGAATGGTGTGTTAATTTCTGCTTTAAAACAAAGTGAATCTGCTATACATATACATATATCCCCATATCTCCTCCCTCTTGCGTCTTCCTCCCACCCTCCCTATCCCACCCCTCTAGGTGGTCACGAAGCACCGAGGTGATCTCCCTGTGCTATGTGGCTGCTTCCCACTAGCTATCTATTTTACATTTGGTAGTGTATGTACGTCCATGCCAATCTCTCACTTCGTCCCAGCTTACCCTTCCCCCTCCCCGTGTGCTCAAGTCCATTCTCTACGTCTGCATTCCTGTCCTGCCCCTAGGTTCTTCAGAACCATTTTTTCAAAATGCTCTTAAATTATAATAGCTTTGCTTTAAAAACAGCAAATAGCAAAAACACAGATATCTTGATATACATAAACACAGTTTGAAAATATTTCTGCCATGTGGCAAAAGCATAAATATAGCTTATAATTTACTCAGAATTCTAACCTTGAAATTATGAATTTTTAAATTTTTTAAGTGAGAGATTTGAAGAATTTCATTTTTGCTTAAAATAGAAATATATTCATATTTTATAGTTTGCTATTTCAAATTAATTCTATTGAATTTTTATAATTTGTGACACTATGAAAATCAGTAAGATGCATTGCACAACTAAAGAATTTTTCTTGAGACTTTGCAAAATGTAATAGAAGAACTATGATATTGCCGAATAACTGGAAGTATAGCATTTACAGTTGAAAGAAGATAAACTTTCCACAAAGATTAACAGAAGAAAATAACATACTATTTTTATATTCTGGTTGACATTTAAGTCCATTTTATTTTTTTCTGAATGTTCATAAATATTTCATGACTGATTTCATAAAACAGTTATATACCCACTTCCTGGTTTCATGTGACACGAGACACCAGAACATATTCAACAGGGGAGTACATCTCACTGAAACGCTTTCTTATTAACTGCATCTATTCAGGTAATGAGAAATTGCCATATACGTTAAAATTACAAATATCCCCTTTTCTTCTGTAAAATTCTCATGGTAATTTCTTCATCATTCTTTCCCTTGGAAAACTCCACTATTCTTTTAGAAGGCTGATACCTGCTTGAACATGTAATTAATCAAGAAAAAATACGTTTTCAACTGTGGATTTTGTTTTGGGTTTTGTTAAAAATATTATTTACATATATATGTATATACTTTCCACTTCCAGCAAGTTCTCACAGTGAATATAAGTAATCTATCATTTTAGTACGTATATTAATTTAAAAAAAAACCCTTTAGTTCCTATGAGGAAAGCCATACATAAATGTAAGAAGTAGATTAAATATTTTAAAACTTAGACCATTCAAGAAAATGAAACATTTCAGAATTTTTCAGTGGAATATGTTGTCAAAAGCCTGATCAATATACTGCCAAAGGACATTTCTCAAGAAATCAACTCACCTACTTTCACAATATAGATCTCCAAAGTCAGGTCAGAATTTTCAATTCATCTGTTATATTCTGTATCTCTTCAGGTAACCCTCCTGTAATTTGCCATTATAGCCCATTCTTCCTAATCTGAAAAGTGGTTGGTCTCTAGTCTTAGAATTTAAGGCATCATTTCCACGAATATAACTCTAGCATGCAAAACTTCCTTAAGAATATGGGTTATGTGTAGTCTGCCATTGGTAAGAACACACAAACCCACAGCATGGATAACTGGCTCCACCCAACCCCATCTCTGCCTCTCCGTATCAAGTTACAAAGTTACAAACAAAGTACCAAGTTACAAACAAAGATCTCATACCTTTGTTACAAAGGTCTCAGGTGGTGAGGATAAAGCATATTCCATTCATTGTAGTATAGCTGCCTTTTTACTATCATTTTGCCATGTGCTTTGTGTTGGGAAACAATTAATGGTAATGATTAAAAGAATGGGCTCAGGCTTCCCTGGTGGCGCAGTGGTTGAGAGTCCGCCTGCCGATGCAGGGGACACGGGTTTGTGCCCCGGTCCGGGAAGATCCCACATGCCGCAGAGCGGCTAGGCCCGTGGGCCATGGCCGCTGAGCCTGTGCCTGCAACAGGAGAGGCCACAACAGTGAGAGGCCCGCGTACCGCAAAAAAAAAAAAAAAAAAAAAACAAACCATGGGCTCTTCTGTAATTCTACTGCTTATTGGCTGTATAGTGTTATTAAATCTCTTCAATCCCCAATTTCTCATCTATAAAAGGAGATAATATCACTATCTCATAAAGTTACTGTGATGATTAAACAAGACAATACTAATACAGGGCTTGAAAGAATATCAGATACATTATAAGCATCCAATAAATTCTTTGGAGAAGTCATGTAAAGAATTTAAAATGTAGCCAATCTTTTCCTTTTGGATATGTCAAGATGCTTTTCAAAAAGGTGGCAGCTTCTGAGGTTCCTCGTGTTCTTTGCAGTGCAACTAGATAGATGGAAGGAGGCTCTCTCAGGAAACAATATCTATGCTTTTCACACTTTTATTATTCTTAGAGTTCCTGACTTATCAAAAAATGTAAGAACAGAATAGCATGTTACAGGTTAACACATCATCTGTAATTCTGTCATTTGGAATACGTAAGGGCGAACTTTTTCTCTCATTCTTTTACTATTTGATTCCACTTGAAGTTTACCTTTCTGACCAGAAATGTAGCTCTCTGAATGAAAATGCTGAACTATAGGAAATAAAAATTAAATGATAATTGAAAGGCAAACAGGAGATATCAGTCAAATTCTTTTTAAAATACAGTATTTATTTCAGGCTACTTGTTGGCGACAACAGGGGAGAAAATCTCAACTCCAGAACATTTTTTGTCTGATGTGAAGAGCCTGCCCTACTTTGACATCTCATTGAAAGAGGGGAAGAAAATAAACTCTGATTCCTTAATTTACACTGTACTTTTCCTCAATGGAAAGAGATTTGCAATATTTCCCTTCATTTTGATTTTTGATGCCCCATTATTCCCCTGGTATGCATTTAAAATTAGTCTTCTCTTAGGCTAGAAATTATCTTTGCTTCCCTGACAAGTTTGACAGCACTCAATTCTGAAACCAGTCTTAAAGGAAAGGGGAAAAAATGTATTCTGAAACAAAAAGGCCCCATATTTTCCATATTAAAACCTTTATTTTTCATTCTTCTTTGGAAACTAAAAGCTCTAAAATGGATGGAGTCTCCAACTTTTCAATGTAGCTAAATCACAGACCTTTCCTCACAGGAAGTTCGTGTAGGAACCGAGCAGCCTAGGGAACTTCAGTGCCAAAGCCAATGCTTTCACAGGCTGTAAGTGCCTGTTGTAATTTAATAGCAACAAGTTTGGAAAAATAGAAAAGCAGTAACTAGAATTCTCCTTCCTGGGAAAGTTCAATTAATTCAATTGGGGCCTTCAGTTGCTAAATTTTTACCAGAGCTGGAGTCTCTAACCTTATTTCAATGAAAATAAGTAGAATACCATTAATTCCTTTTCGGCAGTACATTTGATTGTGTGAAGAGGTTTTCATGCTTCAGCATGTAACCTATTTCCCTTGATGTATGAACATTATTTTCCTCTTATTTTAATGCAGAAGCTTAAGGCTAAGGTGTCAAAATTGTCTTGTATTTCCTAATTCTTTTTCTTATACTTCACCAAGTGAATACCATAATCAAAACCTGAAAATAGCTATTTTTTCCCCTGACAATACTTCCAATTTCTACATTTAACCAGATTACTTCTTGTCCCTTTCTTTTCCCCATGAAACACAAGTAAAGGTGGTCTGAGGTACTGACCATGAATGGTAAACACTGTACACTAAATAATATTAAGATTTTCTAAGTCATTGATTGAATTTTTTTAGGGAAAGAATTCAATAATGGAATACTCTATAGTCTTAGAAACTGTTGTAGAAGAATAATTAATAACATAAAAAGATTTGTCATGTATTAAGTGGGAGGGCAGGTTACAAAACACCATCTGCTCTCTAGTAATGTTCGTTTAACCACTCCATCTGCATCATTCTTCCATTATTTCCTTATTCCCTGTGCTCAGAGTCCTCTGTAGCCCTCAAACTCTGAGGAAGCCCCTGAATGGCCTAGGCAACCCACACTTCCAGCCCTACTCCCAGATATCATCCAGCTAGAAGTGGCTTGTGGCATATTTGCTTTTCTAGTTCAGGAATCACATTTCCCAGACCATCTCTTTCCTTCCACCTCCATCCCAACACTTCACCTTTTCTTTGACCTTTTGGAATTCATACCTGGAGCTGCAGCAGACATTCTGCTACCATGAAGAAAAAGTCTCAAGAGCAATCATGTGTTATTAAATGTTTAACAGCCAGTTTTTTGTGCAGGAGGTGGGGAGTGGGGCAAGTTCTTATGTATCACATTTGCTGACTTCCCTGGTGTAAATACCCCATCTTGTTCTATGTAAAGGCCACAGTGAGACATCACTTAACATCAACTTAAGAAAATACATGCAGTAAGCATACCATTATATAGTATTTCCACCATGCAGTTACAATAGATATAAATAACCTTAAGTGCATAGATAATAGCAAAATGTAGTAAAATAATTAGGAAGTGATGAGTTTTTGAGTATGTGTTGCCTTTTTAAAATAATGTAATTGTTCATAAAATTTAATTTTTAATGATGCCTGTTTCACCACCAGCTCACCGATTCCTGAAAATTTAACAACTGGCTCTTACAGGCTGCTCCAGCATACCACTACTCAAGAGAATCCCAGAGACTTGGTCCTGAGTATATTAAGCCAAATGTACCTGTTAAAATCCCTGTTAAAATCTGTCTACTCCAAACTCTGTGTTATCTCGAAAAGTAAACCTAGGTTTGATCAAGCTACTTAGTCAAGTGTTCTGTTACTTGTATTAATAAATCAGGCACTCCTAACCCACTAAATTCTTTTCTGCCTCAATCTTTTTGCTAATTTCACACCTCCCACTGACAGGACCCCTGGTATTCAGGAGGCTGGCTCCTTCTCAAAACTGGAGTTCTAGGCCAAAGTCATCCCCCCAGATATGGCTTCCCTAATCATCTATTTAATGTTTCTAGCCTTTTATCACATTCCTTTTTTTTATTTCACTATACTTGTAACTATCTGAAACTATAACGTGTGTCTGTGTATATATATATATATATATATATATTTTTTTTTTTTCCTTGCTTATTACCTGTTTCTCTCACCAGAGGGAAAACTGTTTGAGAGAAGACTATCACACTTGCATGGTAGACAAGGTTATAGGGAGGATATAGCCAGTGTGGTTGAGAGATGGATTTTACTGAACAAATAAATAAAATATTAAGAATAAAGGGAGTCAAGGTTCTCATTAGCAGAGAAGATATTTGTAAACATGGAAAGAGGGAAGGCTGAAAAGAGCTCTGAGGTACTGGAATAGAATAGTAAGTATTGGTATAAACTCATGATTTTATAATACACATATATTACAGATTATCTTAGTCCATTTGGGTATATTGTAACAAAATACCACAGATTGGGTATCTTATAAACAACAGAAATTTATTTCTCACAGTTCTGGGGGCTAGACATTTGAGATGACAGTGCCAGCATAGTCAGATGAGGGCTCTCTTCTGGGCTGCAGACTTCTCATATCCTCACATGGTGGAAAGGCTAGGGAGCTCTGTGGGGTCTCTTTTATAAGAGCCATAATCTCATTCATGAGTGCTCTACCCTCATGAACTAAACATCTCCCAAAGGCCCCACTTTTTTACACTATCACATCGGATGTTAGGATTCCAACATGTGAACTTGAGGAAGACATAAACATTCAGACAACAACATAGATACACACAGAAATATTATAGATGCATACTGGTCAGATATTTACATGTATGAATGTTATATACATATAAATATTTCCTACCTCTGTTCGCTGAGAGGGCATAAAAGCACAATGTCATGGTTTGAATTTCCTCAAATCTTTTTAATGTCTTGCTTAATACAAGATGACTAGTTCCTCACATGTGCTTCTGCTTTTAATCTGTTATAATCTGTTATTGTTTTTTAAGAATGTGATGAAAATTCAGCCTCACATAGGTATGTAGTTATAAATGGTAGCAACATTTCGATAGTCTTTTCAGATAATTATAGATATTCTTCTTTGATATTATACCAAAACTCAATACATGTTATTTCTTAATGAATATTTGCAATGTGGAATCTGAACCTCTCTCACTGAATTTCTGTATTTTGTTTCATTAAAATCCATTGGTCTAATTTGCACTTTAAATAAGCTTTCAATCATGTATGATTTTGTAACACCATTTAAATGTTGGTCATTTGAAATATATTGCTTTATTGAGTTAAGGAGATCTTTTAAGTATTGACACATTTTATAATACAATGTCAAAAAATACATTTGTGAATATCACTACTAACTTTGACAGAGAGGTCAAGCTGGAAAGCTATCACAATGGTGGATGACAGATAATTAAATTTTCCAAAGGTTTATAATTTCTAATTAATGTCAAAGTTTGAATTTTATCATTGGCAAGAAATTGTTGCCACAGTTGTTTATGTTCAAGCAGCAAGATCACTTCATTTATTTTCAAGAAAAATCTTTGCCAATACCTTAATCTGAACAATGAAATTTTACTGTCATTCTTTCAAATAAAAGTCGTATTTCACAAAAAAGTGGTACTATCCACTTTTGATGGTTGTGAAGACGACCATCATATTATAATATGCAGTCAAAATGATACACATATATATACTTTCTATTTTATTCACCAAGTTTTAAAAGGATGTGTATTCAACTCCACATGCAAAAGACTGAAGTTGGACCTTTATATTATACCATATATGAAAATTAACTCAAATGCATTAAAGACTGAAATTTAAGAGCTAAAACTGTGAAACTCTTGGAAGAAAACATAGGAGAAAAGCTTCATGATACTGGATTTGGCAATGATTTTAGATATGACACTGAAAGAACAGGCAACAAAAGAAAAAGATAAATTGGACTATATAAAAATTGAAAATTTCTGTGCATCAAAGAACACAATCTATAGAGCAAAAAAGGCAACCCACAGAATGAGAGACAATACTTGCTAATCATGTATCTGATAATTGGTTAATATTCAGAATATATGAAGAAAAGAATTCTTACAACTCAACTATAACAAACAAACAAACATGGGCTTCCCTGGTGGCGCAGTGGTTGAGAGTCCGCCTGCTGATGCAGGGGACACGGGTTCGTGCCCCAGTCCGGGAAGATCCCACATGCTGCGGAGCGGCTGGGCCTGTGAGCCATGGCCGCTGAGCCTGCGCGTCCGGAGCCTGTGCTCCGCAACGGGAGAGGCTGCAACAGTGAGAGGCCCGCGTAATGCAAAAACCAACCAACCAACCAACCAACCAACCTGGATTTAAAAACTGGGCAAAGGACTTGAAAAGATATTTCTCCAAAAAAGATATACAAACGGCTAATAAATACATGAAAAGTTGTTTAACATCACTAATGATTAGGAACATTCAAATCAAAAACACAATTATATACTATCACATACTCACTAGGAGGGCTACAATAAAAAAAATTTTGATTATAAAAAACTGAAATTAATCTGTATTGAGGATGTAAAGAAATCAGAACCCTTGTGCACTCTAAGTGGGAATGTATAACGGTACAGCCACTATGGAGATAGTATGTCAGTTCCTCAAAAAAATTGAAGACAGAATTACCATATGAGCCAGCAATCCTGTTTCTGGTTATACACCCAAAAGAATTGAACGCAGAGACTCAAAGAGAAATGTGTACACCTGTATATGTAGCAGACGTATTCACAATAGCCAAAGGCAGAAGCAACCCAAGTGTCCATCAACAGATGAATGGATTAAAAAAAGTCTATATGTAAAACAGAATATTAAGATCTCAATTCAAATGTAAATAGTGACTATTGGTGATATAAAATGCATTCTGTATACATTTAGTGTTTAAAATAAATACATTAAAAGAACGCAAATATCTTTTAATTATTTGGCTGCCCAGTCTTGCTAAAGTTTTTTTCTCAATGGTCATCCCCCAAAATGTTCATCTATATATAACGTTAACTCTGAACCATTTGTTATTCAAATTTTAAAAAATTTTCTTTTGTTCCTGAATAATTGCTGCTGGTTTTTCTTAATCTGTTAAATGACACAATTCTTAGCAGGTAGCGAAGTCCCTTCCTTATCTCTCCCCTGTTTACTTCTCAACAAAACCCCAATTTTGTGATCAACAGTGGACAGAAAGACTTGTCTCTCAGCAAAGGTAAACTTCTCCCATAGCTCAGGAATTAAATCATTATTTATGTAAGCCTGTCAAAATAAATCCTATTTTGTTCATATCCTTTCTTTTTCAGGCTTATTTGCAACTAAATACAGTCATGTGCCTCAGCCCAGTCAATGGAACTGAAGTAAAAATCTTCTGTGAAATTTTGGGGAAGGCTTTTTTATCCTCACTTTATCTGAAGGACAGATGTAAGAAGAAAACTGCTGGTGTCATCTCTTTCTTCTTCCCTTAAACATTGATGTGATCCAAGAAGCTGTGTCAGCCATCTTGTGACTCAACAGTGAAAGACATGAAAATAAAAAGCCAACACATTAAAATAGGTGAAGCAGAAAGATAGAGCTTTTCATGATTATGTTATTGAACCATAAGACCAACCTTGAGACTTCCTGCTTTTGCATTTCTTATTATGTAAACAATAAAGAGCTTTATGATTTAAGACACTATTTCTTGAATTTTCTGTTACTTGAAACTGAACACATTTTGATGGATAAAAAACTCTTCAGTTAGCAATTTTGAAATATTAAATCAAGAATCAAGATGGATAACCATTATCCATATATCAAATTTCCAGTAGACCATCTACTATTAGGAAGTTAAGTACCTTAGGCAGGTGTCCCAATTATCCTGAACTGCAAACTAAATTTAACTGAATCAATTACATACTTAAAAGAGAAGGCTAAATACATTTTTGCACTTTCTACAGTGATAAAGCTAACCCAGATCTGAAGGACTCTAGGCATCCTTCCACTCTCTGGCATCTATTATATCTTTTCACTTTCTTCCAAAGGTGACTCACCCTAACAGAAAGACCATTAACACCTGCAAAGATGGAATCCAACAGGTTCTATTTAAAAAATTACTGCAACATGACTGCAAGGTGAAATATGTAGTCAAGTTTTATTAATCATTCATTGATAAATTCAATAAAAATTTATTGAAGCCAATTATGTGCCAAGCATAATATGGTGAATGAAATAACATTTCTGCCCTCATAATGGGGGAAAGAGAAAACTGAAAATGGAGCAAACAGTAAAACACATTTTAACTACGATGAGTTCTCTAAAAGAAACACTTGTAGTGAGTTCACAGAGTATGACCAATGGGTATCAGATAACCTCCCTTTGACTGAAGGGGTCAAGGATAAATTCTCAGAAGAGGAAAAAGACACACAAACTCTTAACAATGAGGAGACAGCTGTGCAAAGCACGGGGAAAATAGTGCTCCAGGCAGAAAAAAAAAAAAGAAAGAGTAGATGCCAAGATCCCAAAGTGGGGAACGTAAAGAGAGCTGCTATAGACAGAATTGTGTCCTCCCAAAATTTATATGTTTAAGCCCTCACTCCCAAAGTGACTGTATCTGGAAATATGGTCTTTGGGAGGTAATTGAGGTTAAAGGGTGTATGGGTGGGCTCTAATCCAATAGGACTGATGATCTCATAAGAAGAGAAACAGAAAGGGATCTCTCCTCTGCCATATGAGGACCTAACAAAAAGGAGACTATATGCATGCCAGGAAGAGGGCTCTCACCAGATCCTGACCACACAATCACCCTGATCTCAGACTTGCAGCCTCCAGAACTGTAAGAAAATAAGTTTCAATTATTTAGGCCACCTAGTCTATTGTGTTTTCCTACGGCAGCCCTAGCTGATTAAGATAGATTTTGACATCAAGAAGTGGTATGCTGCTGTGATAAACAGCTAAACATGTGGAAGTAGCTTTGAAACTGGGTAACGGGTAGAGGCTGGAAGAGTTTTGAGATGCATGCTAGATACACGGATGTTTAAGGTGATTCTGGTGAGATCCCAGCTAAATATGAGGAATGTGTCGTGGCAAAGAACTTGATTGAACTGTTCTAGCGTTTTATGCAAGGTAGAACTTGTGAGCAACAGAAATGGATATTTAGCTGAGCGGATTTCTAAGCAAAGTATTAAAGAAGTGGCTTGGTTCCTCCTGACTGATTAGAGTAAAATGCAAAAGGGGAGAGATGAATTGAAGAAGGAATTGTTAAGCAAAAAGGAACCAAAACTCAGACTTAGCAAATTCTTAGCCTATCCAAATTATAAAAAATCAGGAAGCTTGCTCCGAAGAGAACACTAAGGGTGTGGCTGACAAACCATTTGATAAAGAGAACATGGGTGCAACTCATGGACTTAATCAATCATCATAGCAGAAACCAGGAATAGAGGTGGGGTTATACCAGGAAACACATTACAAAGGGGTCAGATAAAGTGGGATGGAATAAGGAAGGCTGTTGGACTCCTTGGCTTCTACAGGACCAGACCATAGAACTATTCTCCTATAAACATGTGCTATTCTTCAAGGAAAGTGCAAAATGATTCTGAAGACAATTCAGAGATCATCAGGGCTGCCCCTCCCATCACAGGCTCAGGGGGCAAGGCTGTTTCTTCCTTCTCAGTTTCAAAGGGTGGGACCACATCTCAGGCTTCTAGAAAGCCAGCATGACTTTGCCCAGTGCCTCAGGGATGGGGCTGCCCTTGCAGAGAGCTGTGTGGGCAGGGTCTTGGCAGAGAGCAAAGAGGCAGAGGCCCTTGCAGAGAGCTGAAGCAGTAAGGATGTGACACTGCCACCCCAGAGGGCCTGGAGGGCTAAACTTCGAACCACAGAGGATTATTCTCAAGCCTTAAGATCTTCTTAAGATCTACTGGAATTTGGTCTTGCTAGGTTTTGGACTTAGGCGTTCTGTCACTCCTTTCTTCTTTCCAGTATTTTCT
Organism: Leucopleurus acutus; assembly: GCF_964270905.1. Taxonomy (NCBI): domain Eukaryota; kingdom Metazoa; phylum Chordata; class Mammalia; order Artiodactyla; family Delphinidae; genus Leucopleurus; species Leucopleurus acutus. The sequence goes on from NC_139146.1 coordinate 12,651,371, forward strand.
TTGTGGAATGGGAATTCCTATTTTATGCCTGACCCACCATTGTATCTTGTAAGCATATAAATAGTCTGGTTTCATAGGTTTGCAGCTGATGAGGAATTTTGCCTCAAGAGGAATCTTACCTTGAATCTCATCCATATGTGACTTGGTTGATATTTGGATAGACTTTGTACCTTAGGCTTTAGAGCTGATGCCGGATTGAGCTAAGACTTTGGGGGCTGTTGGGATGGAATAGATATATTTTGCATGTGATAAGGACATGAATTGGGGGACCAGGGGTGGAATGCTATGGACTGAATTGTGTCTCCCTAAAATTCATATGTGGAAGCCCTAACCCCCAATGTGACTGTACCTGGATATAGGGTCTGTAGGAAGTAATTCAGGTTAAATGAGTTCATAACTATGGAGCCCTAATTTTATAAGACTGTGGCCTTATAAGAAGAGGAAGAAAAAGATCTCTCTCTTTCTCAAGGTGATCATCAGCAAGCCAGGAAGACAGCTCTCGCCAAAACCTGACCATGTTGGTCATCCTGATCTCATACCTCCACTCTCCAGAACTGTGAGAAAATAAATTCCTGTTGTTTAAGTTACTCAGACCGTGGTATTTTTGTTATGACAGTCCAAGATGACTAATACAAAGGCCTTGCATCTGAAAGATAACATGTGAGAAATAAATCCACAGTAGATGAGGTTAATGACCAGAGCAAGTATCTGGTTTTGTAGGATATAGTAAAGAGTTTGGAGTTTATTTAAAGAGAACTGTGAAGCCAATGAAACATTTTAAACAGAAAGACAGTAGTCCTCTTTCATTTTTTAAGAGATCACATCATAGAAGAAATTTTCCACTTCATAGAGTTTTCAAGTATTTTCTGTATTGTCACCACTTCATGCTTCATTCATCAGATGGTAGAGGTACCTGGGCCAAGTTGCTAAATCTCAACTGAATCCTAAGAGGAATCCAAGTGGACCCTACAGACTATGGAAAGGTCACACAGAGGTTATCAAACCTGCCACAGCTTTTCAAATGATTTGATAATAAACAGATATGTTTGCTGCTCACAACCAACACTCTTCCACACTGTAGACACATTCTCTTAACTATGCTTCTTATAAACAATGTCAAGACCTTCATGAACTTCTAGGCCAGCAATACTTATGATCCCGAGTATACCCTTTCTCTACCATTCCCAACATGTATATTCAAACTTAGAGTTTATTGTGACCGTGTGTGTGTGTGTGTGTGTGTCCAGTGAGGAGAGAGAGTGGCATAAAAATTTTAAGTAAATAGAAGGATGATCTTTCCAAATGTCATACATTTACTAAATGTATAAGTGGTTTGCTAGGCAAAACTCATTCTCAGGTATAAAAAGGGTATCAGCATCTCCCTATCTTATTTTTGAAATAATGCATCCATCTCCCTATCTTATTTTTGAAATAATGCATATTCTTTGTGGATAAAAAGAACAAAGTAAAGTATAACATTACCTAGGAAGTTGGTTTCTAAGGCTGACTTGTTGGTTTGTGTTGTACAGGGACGTGGCTGATAGACCCTGATTTCAGAACCTCATTCCATTTTCGTTAGACGGGACTGGAGATAGCCTCTTCACCATATGTATGAACATGCATCAAACACAAAACCACAGCAGCCCTCTTGCTTTGCAGAAACTGCTTTTTCTTATGGCTCACTTGAATCAGCTGCAGTTCATTTTGCTCCACACTCCAGGGATTACAGTTGGAATCACAGTGGCATTTCCTCAGTTTAGTTAACAACAGAGTGCCTGAGGCTTGTGTTCAGTTGTCACAATAGTGGACTCACCAGGGCAAATATAAGTTTTCATAAGCAATCTCATCCAGGAGTGTCTGGGGACCACAGAGCCAGAGTAAAGTCTGAGCAGTATACTACTCTCTTCCTTTTCTCCTAATTTCCACCAGTAATTATAAAACCATATAAGCTAAATGCTCTCTGTCAAAGAATATTTTTCTCTGATAAAAGGCTTTTTATCAGATTTATCCCTTCAAAGCCATCAAAGAAAATTGGCTTCCGTTTTTTTCTAATTTTAACATCCCAGCTACAGAAACAAGTTCATTAGCTCTCATGTCCAATAAAAATTTCATCTAACAGACATTTTTTCAAGACACACTTGGAGTCTAGATTGATGGTAAATTTTTTTTAAGTTTTTGTTTTTCGTTAAATTGCCCTGCATGTTTTGAAAATATAATTTTTCAACTTAAATAGTCAGCACTGCAAGCACACCATCTTATAATAAATAACCTAAGGAAGAATCAACCCACCCTGACTGTGTGCTAATTCATATAGCCTGAGTAATGCTGAGAACCCTCACTAGTAACAATGGAGAAAAATACATAATTAAGAAACATTACATACTCGGAATTACATGGAATTGAAAACAAATAATATACTTTGGTGCTTCCTAAATGTTTTATTTTTCTTTCATTTTTTTCTCATTTTCATTATGTAGAAAGATCTAAAAATAATGTAAGCCAGGTTGGAAGGAAGACTAAGTTACAGAAATACCTAAATGGTTTCCTTTTTACTCCCTTGGAGGATAACCTCAGATAGGAATACTGACTTTCTGAGTATGCAGCTAGCTGTCTTCACCTGTATCTATTTTTTCAGTAGCACTAAAGTTAATCCTATGTTTGCAGTTTATTGAAGAGGTAGTTGCCTGACAAAAGAAAAACCTCACCACCTTGGGAAAGTCAGTAGAAAAAAGTTATAAATCTTTGGGTAGTTATCTAAAAGCCTTGAAGAATATTAATACCTCCTGTATCCAGGTTACATGAAAACACCATTGTGTTTCTGATAGTGAATGGATTACTATGACTGATTACATATCAATTATATTTGAACTTTCTGCCATTCAAATCCATAAATTTACTGAGAATCTTTGAAGTCCTGAAATTACAAAGATGAGTAAATAACCATCACTATTATTATCTACTATATTTTGAGCCCCTGATATATGCCAAGGTAAGTCCCTACACATACTGTCTCTTTTGATAGTCACAGCAACACCATAATATAGATATTATTTCTATTTTACAGTTGAGGATACTGCAATGTCTTGGCCCTCAAGAGAGTTAGTTCTCAGGCTATCAAGAACTGACAGTGAGGTAAGTGTTGTAGATTAATCATACTCAGATATTCTCAAAAATTTGTTTTTAAACATTTAAAATATTTAAAATTGAATCTAAAAATATTCAATATATTGAATTTTGTCAAATGCTTTTTTAGTACCTATTAAGACAGATCATGTGCTTTTTATCCTTTGGTCTATTAATGTATTGTTATCACAGGGATTGATATTCCTATGTTGAACCAATCTTGCATCCCAGGGATAAATCCCACTTGGTCATGGTATATGAGTCTTTAAGTGTGTTGTTGAATTCAGCCTGGTAATATTTTGTTGAGAATTTTTACATCTATATTCATCAGGGGTATTGGCCTATAGCTTTCTTTTCTGTAGTGTCTTTTTCTGGCTTTGGTATTAGGGCAATTCTTGCCTCATAAAATGAGTTTGAAAGTGTTTTCTGCTCTTCAATTTTTTCAGAAGAGTTTGAGAAGGAATTCTCCAGTAAAACCATGTATCCCTTGGGCTTCCCTGGTGGCGCAGTGGTTGAGAGTCTGCCTGCCGATGCGGGGGACAAGGGTTCGTGCCCCGGTCCGGGAAGATCCCACATGCCGCGGAGCGGCTGGGCCCATGAGCCATGGCCGCTGAGCGTGCGCGTCCGGAGCCTGTGCTCCGCAACGGGAGAGGCCACAACAGTGAGAGGCCCACGTACCGCAAAAGAAAAAAAAAAAACAACCATGTATCCCTGGGCTTCTCTTTGTTTTGGGAGGTTTTTGGTTACTGATTCAATTTCCTTACACCTAAGTATAGGTCTGTTCAGATTTTCTATTTTCATGATTCGAGCTTGATATGCTGTATGTTTCTAGGAATTTATTTCTTCTAGGTTATCCAATTTGTTGGCATATGTTGTTCATAGTAGTTTCTTATAATCCCCTCAAAGCCATAAAATTCTAACTGGGAAAATATTTACTATCGTATATCTCCTTTCTTTCTCTCTGTGTCTATCTGTCTCTCTATCTCTCTCTATCTCTGTTTTTTCTCTCATGATCTCCTCACTGTCACTGGTGTAAACCACATTTACACAGTTACGAATATTCAGTTCTGAGCCTTTGTGCTGAGAAGTAAGCCTCTTTCTTGAGAAAATTTGTGGTATCTGAGAGCCCTATGCAATTCAGCCTAACTATGAGACCTTATGATGTTTTTAAAGGTAAATAAAGGTAATTTAACAATAATGTTAAAGCAATCTACATTGCTTTCATTTCTATGAAAAGTACCTAAATTCATCATGTTTTATCTATAGTTTAATATCTTGAAAGGAAGGACTTTTACTGAGCCATTAAACTCTTCTTTTAGTAAGGTAAAGACAGTACTTGGGGAGGCCTTAATAAACAACCTGAAAAAGAAATTAAGCAAGCAATCTCATTTACAATAGCACCAAAAAGAATAAGATAATTACGAATAAACATAACCAAGGAAGCAAAGGTTTGTATACTGAAAACTACAAAACATTGCTGAAAGAATCAAAGACACAAACAAATGAAAGATATCCCATGTTCATGGATGAGAAGACTTAATACTATTAAAATGTCCATACTACCCAAAACAGCAGATTCAATGGAATTCTATCAAAATCCCAGTGGAAGTTTTTTGGGCATAAAGAGACAATTCTAAAATCTATATAGAACAACAAAGCACCTCAAGTAACACAATCTTGAGAAGAAAGAATAAAGCTAGATAGCCCAGAGATGGAAACAACCTAAGTGCCCATCATCGGATGAATGGATAAAGAAGATGTGGCACATATATACAATGGAATATTACTCAGCCATAAAAAGAAACGAAATTGAGCTATTTGTAATGAGGTGGATAGACCTAGAGTCTGTCATACAGAGTGAAGTAAGTCAGAAAGAAAAAGACAAATACCATATGCTAACACATATATATGGAATTTAAGAAAAAAAAAGAAAAAAAAATGTCATGAAGAACCTAGGGGTAAGGCAGGAATAAAGATGCAGACCTACTAGAGAATGGACTTGAGGTTATGGGGAGGGGGAAGGGTGAGCTGTGACAGGGCAAGAGAGAGTCATGGACATATACATACTAACAAACGTAGTAAGGTAGATAGCTAGTGGGAAGCAGCCGCATGGCACAGGGATATTGGCTCGGTGCTTTGTGACAGGCTGGAGGGGTGGGATAGGGAGGGTGGGAGGGAGGGAGATGCAAGAGGGAAGAGATATGGGAACATATGTATATGTATAACTGATTCACTTTGTTGTAAAGCAGAAACTAACACACCATTGTAAAGCAATTATACCCCAATAAAGATGTTAAAAAAAAAAAAAGAATAAAGCTAGAGGTCACATACTTCCTGACTTCAAAAGATATTACAAAGCTATAGCAATTGAAACAGTATGGTAATGCACAAACTATAGACCAATGGAATAGAATAGAGAACCCAGAAATAAACCAACGTATATAGTACCAAATGATCTTTGACAGGGTACCAAGAATATTCAATGGGGAAAGGACAGTCTATCCAATAAAATGGTGTGGGAAAACTATACCCACATGCAAAAGAATGAAACTGGACCCTTATATTAAACGATATACAAAAATCAACTCAAAATGAATTAAATATAAGACCTATAACTGGAAAAATTCTAGAAGAAAACAGAGAGAAAGCTTCATAACATTGGTCTTGCAATTATTTCTTGGATATGACACTAAAAGCACACATATGACACTAAAAGACAACAAAAGCAAAAATAGATAAGCTGAACTACATCAAAGAAAAACCTCTGTGCAGGCAAAGGAAACAATCAGCAGAATGAAAAAGGAGGCTATAGAACAGGAGAAAATATTTGCAAACCATATCTGATAAGGGGTTAATACACAAAATGTACAAGAAACTCCTATAATTCAACAGCAAGAAAACAAATAACTTAATTAAGTAATGGGAAAAGGACTTGAATAGACATTTCTTCCATGAAGACACAAAAATGGCCAAGAGGTATTTGAAAAGATGCTCAATATCACTAATCATCAGGGAAATGTAAATCAAAACCACAATGAGGGGTTTCCCTGGTGGCACAGTGGTTGAGAGTCCACCTGCCGATGCAGGGACACAGGTTCATGCCCCGGTCCGGGAAGATCCCACATGCCGCGGAGCGGCTGGGCCTGTGAGCCATGGCCGCTGAGCCTGCGCGTCCGGAGCCTGTGCTCCGCAACGGGAGAGGCCACAACAGTGAGAGGACCACGTACCGCAAAAAAAAAAAAACAAAAAAAAACACACAAAAAAACCAGAATGAGGTATCACCCCACACCTATTAGAATGGCCATTCTGTATATTTTAAAAAGGAAAGAAAATAACAAGTGTTGGCAAGGATGTAGAGAAATTGTAACCCCTGAAAATTGGCACTTTCAATAGCGATTGACAATGTAAAATGGTGCAGTCACTATGGAAAGCAGTAGGAGGTTCCTCAAAAAATTACAAACAGAGTTACCATACGATCCAGCAATGTCACTTCTGGGTATCCATCCAAAAGAATTGAAAAAAGGATCTCAAGGAGATATGAGCACGTCTATGTTCATGCAGCATTATTCGCAATAGCCAAGAGGTAGAAACAACCTTAATGTACATTGATGGATAAATGGGTAAAGAAAATGTGGTAAGTTTATATATTAGAAGATTATTCAGCTGTAATAAAGAAGGAAATCATGTCCTATGCTACAACATGTATAAAACTTGAAGGCTTTATGCTAAGTGAAATAAGCCAGCCACAAAAGGAAAAATGCTGCCTGATTCCACTTATACAAATATCTGAAGTAGACAAACTCATAAAAGCATAAAGTAGACTACTGGTGGTTGCCAGGGGCTGGGAGTGGGGTGTGGGGATTGGGGAGTTATGGTTCCATGGATATAGACTGTTAGTCATACGAGATTAAAAAAAAGTTCCTGAGATTTGCTTTACAACAATGTTCATATAGTTAACAATATGGTACTGTATACAACAATTTAAGAAAGTAGATCTCATGTTATATGTTGATTTTATTTTTTTTTTACCACAATAAAAAAAAAGAAGGTACATGGCATGTGAGAGAAACAACGAGGAGTTTATCCTACTGGAGTGAATAGTGAACAGGAAGGTTTCCAGAAAGCTAAGGTGTGACTGACTGTTAAGGGCTTTGAGTTTGGAAAATATTTCCCTTGTAGCCAGGAACTCTCAGGAGCTCTCTCCTCAGTTCCTTTGTGATACTCTTCTTCCTCTACCCATTATTTTAAAGATGATGTTCTTCAGAATTTTTTTTTTTTTTTTTTGCCAACTACACACTGTACTTGGTCAATCTCTCCCACATTTGGAAACTCAGTTCCTTTCTATACTCACAAATCCAAAATATATTCTTCTAACCAAGACCCATTTCTTAAAATCCAAGTCTGTATATCATACTGCTTATGAAATCTACACTTGAATGCAGCAGAGGTACCTCAAGCCCAACATGTTAATCTGAACTCCTCTTCTTCCTCCTCCCACTATCCCTATTCCTCTATTCTTCTCTATCATTTCCCTTCTATATCCTCCATCTCACTAAATGACACTGCTTTTCCTCACTGCTGAACAGTTAGCATCTACCTCGTCTCCCATATCCAATCAGTCTCCAAATCCTCCTAAACTTCCTCCCAAATATTTCCATTTAGTCTATCCATCGTGACAGCCACCACTGGAATTCAGATTAATATCAACACTCTCAGTACTCCATTTGTTACCCCCCAAAACTATACTTATTGAACAAATATTAAAAGGTTTAACTGGGAACAAGGTGAGGGAATTCATGGATAATATTCATCTTATATGCTTAGTCCCTGAGATATCAAGGATTAGCTGAATGCATCATCAGATTGCATAGCATTAGATGTGAGAATTAAATATGTCTGTTGAGAAAAGTAAAAGTCATTTGGGGAGTAAGGATTTTATTTTGCTAAGTCTGGAAGTCCCAATCAGATAAACACGAGTAAGTGCATTGTTTTACATTCTCATTCTATCTCCTTATTTAGCAGGTGCTCTTGATGCTCTTGTGATTACATTCCTCATTTAAAAGCCTCTATTGTACATACTAGACCTGTTTATGACTAACTTCTGTGAACTTAAAGCTTTATTTTGAGAAAAAGAGTCTAATTGTCAGCTCAGCAACTGGGGAAAGGGGATTTTATGGCACTTATATACCACTTTTTAGAGAAGTTATCAATGTAATTTTTAGAGAGTTATCAATATAAGTAGAAAGGAACCTTGAAATGAGGCTAAAAGTAGTGTTTATGTTATTATTATAACAACTAGATGACAGAGAGCAGCTCTTCTGCTTCTGTACTAGCTTTCTGGCTTAAACTCCAAGAGAAGATTACCTGAATTACAAGTACAGCCAGAGAACAAAAACTGTTGGCTGGAATGAACAAAAATGTCACCTGAGCATAACCCAAGAGCAGATTACACTCTAGCTATCTGTTATGGAAGATAAAATTAGCTACATTACCTTTTATAACATTTACAATATATTTAAACCCTGTGAAATGTACAAGACCTTGTGCTCTTGTGTCATGTCCTTTGAGATTAGTGAGTCAACTCTCTCTAAAGCAATTCCTCAAAAACTGGTATCTGATAGATTTTCAAAATTGCAGAGCACTATGCTAAAGAATCTGTCTAAATTGATAATACTTGAATTCAAACATCAATTTTGAAATTGCAATTGCCTTTTCACTATAATCAACTTGGTCGTCTCAAGTGAAGACTCAGCTCAAAATCAAGGGAAAAAAATCTAGTTTACTTATTATAAAGTTCTTTGTAAATATGCCTTGGAAACCAAATAAAAATTGGATCTTCAATTTAATTTAATGTTCAAGAGAGAAAATAAACATAGTTATCCATTAAGGCTGACCATCATATTCATTTAAATTCAATATTTAACTCTTTCCTGTCATTGGGACTGAATTCCAAAGTATCCACGCAGGGGTTTTCCTCTGCACTAACCACAGCATTAGAAAATATTCATGACTGATTTCCCACAATCAAAACCTGGAATATCTTGGTTCAATTTAACACTATGGCATAATATGTTATAGTTCAGTTGTTAGGCTGATGGTACATTAACTCAGTGTTTAATATAATGCCAAATTAACTTTTATAAATTTAAATATTGTACTCTTAGAAATATTCACCTCAATATCTTGTAAGCATTTTACTACTGCCATATATTTTGCAGATGGTTAAAAGGCATAAGACATTCCATCTTTTCTCCTTTGAAGAATCCAAATTTGTGTTGTGTATCTCCCCAATTCATGACAATTGAATGTCATTATTTCCTTAGAAAAAATAACAATGAGAAATATTAAGGGTCCTGCTATCATATGCTTCTGTATGCCTAGCATGTGAAATACCATGAAAGGCTATAAATTATTGTCATCATATCTAATGATACTGAAAAGCTTAATTACTGCCACTGATGTGAGCACATAATGCCAGATCATTTTCTCTTTGTCTCTGTTCTCTTTCCATTTAAAGTCTAAGCCATATTGTCCTTTACCCTTTGGCCTCAATCTTTTATTTTTGGCTGCAAAATCTGAAGACCTCTTTCACAATCTAGATCTGTTCAAAATATTTAAACTCATTCCAAGCCTTTTAAAATGGCTAATAGGTTGAGAGAAACCTTTTGTCCAAATCATTTAAATGCAAAATAAAAAATGAATGTACTATTGATTTTCTGAGAATGTCACTTCTAACTGCAAAGAAGTACTTTATCAAATACCTTATGCTTTTCATCATAGATGAATCTTTTAATCATCTATCGATTGGCTGAAATCCTAGTAGTCTTTTCTATGTATCAATATAATTGCATATCTATTTTCATATTGTTATAACTTCCTTAGTCTTTCTTCTAAGAATCATAAAACATAACTCTGGATGAATAAGTTCACTGTGATTCCCAAAGACAAAGTAACTTTACATTACAAAAACACAAAAGACACAGGGATGATATTCTCTAACATTAAACATTAGAATATTCCATTGTATCCCAGTTCTTGCACAAATGCATACATCCTTTAAAAGTAAAAATTCTGGCAGGTTGCCAGTATTAACTTGCTATTTTTATTATAATATTTCTTAAATGAATATAAGCATAAAGTCAGCAGTGCTTATAGTTCATAGGTAAAAATATGAAAATCAAATACAAACACAATAATGCACCTAATAAAATTTAAATTAACAGTACTAGTTTAACATTTTGGACAATATTGTTTTGCTGAAACTAAATAATGAGCTTCTTTTATATGCTAATTCAATATCATGATGAACCAATCTGAGAATGTACACCAAAATATACACATGAAAATTCTGAAAGAAATGTTCAAAATATCATCTCAAAAATTCTTCACTGGGAATGTGCTATTACACTTACTGATAATAGAACAATTATACAGGTGAGTACCCACAAAGACAGAATTCATGCAATGCAAATATTGGTACTAAACGCTAAGGCAAAGGTCTTCTGAGCTCAGCATAACTAATACTTCTCTAGTTATTCTTTCACTGCTTTTCACTATTCATACGAATGTGAAACGTCCTTTTATAAAATTCTTTGTGGAGCTCTTTGGACTTCTCTGGCTCACATGCATCATTTCTTAGACGAAATTTGCCTCTCTTTACTCATTAGCCTGTTACAGTTACTCTGTTATACTATGCTATTTTTGTGGTATTAAATCAAAGTCTGAATTGATTGAATAACTTAAGAATCAAGCCATAGTCTATGAAGATGACTGCCCATTGTAAATAACTGCCTAAAAAATAATGTGTTCAAATAACTGGTCAAAATAATTCTATATGAATACAATAGTAGATGTAGAATATGTATTAGCTTGTTAATTTTAGGATATATCAATTTAGTGGCAGCCAATAATGTCCTCTAATATATAAAAGTAAAAATGCTGTCACTTCAGGTAACCACTGGGTCCCAGTGTAATCATAAAGGGGAAAACAAATGCTGGGACTGAAATCAGAGTGGAGTATTTAGTTACAAAGTAGCCATTCACATACCAAAGTATTCTTATATAAACATTTTAAGTATCATTGAAATGAAAGCCCAGATACAAAATTACTCAGCCAAAATATTTTTCCTACAGTGTAAAAGTCTTTGTAATACAAATTGCCCCAAACAAAATAGGTTAATTCTGAACTGGAATTTGTTTTATAGAGGCTGCTGTTAGTCATTACCTGATAATTGAGAACATTGGTGATGAGAGGCTGAGTGATCAAAGTGTAAATTCATGATTTTTGTCTACCTTTGGTGAGTCTGGACTGTGCTGTAATAGTAATAACAATGTATACACGTAATGATGTATTTATGCTTGTGCTAATGGTAATTGTAAAAACCCGTAACATTTTTTAAAATTTAAAATTTTTGTAAAATACACAACAAAAAATTTATCATCTTAACCTTTTTTTTTTTTTTTTGCGGTACGCGGGCCTCTCACTGCTGTGGCCTCTCCCGTTGCGGAGCACAGCTTCCGGACGCGCAGGCTTAGCGGCCATGGCTCACGGGCCGCTCCGCGGCATGTGGGATCTTCCCAGACCGGGGCACGAACCCGTGTCCCCTGCATCGGCAGGCGGACTCTCAACCACTGCGCCAGCAGGGAAGCCCCATCTTAACCATTTTTAAGTGTACAGCTCAGTAGTATTAATTCCATTTCATTCACATTGTTGTACAGCCAATCTCCAGAACTCTTTTCACCTTGAAACACTGAAAACTTCATACCCATTAGAAAACTCCCCATCCCTTCCTCCCCCAGTGCATGGAAACCACCATTCTACTCTGTCTCCATGAATTTGACTGCTCTAGGTACCTCACATAAGTGGAATCATACATTATTTGTTCTTTTGTGACTAACATATTTAACTTAGCATAGTGTCCTCGAGGTTCATCCATGTTATAGCATGTATCAGAATTTCCTTCTTTTTAAGGCTGAATCATATTTAATTGTATGTATATGCCACATTTGTTTTTTCATTCATATGACAATGGCACTTACGGTGCTTCTGGTTTTTGGCTACTGTGAATAATGCTGCTATTAACATGGCTTTATAAGTATCTCTTTAAGTCCCTGCTTTCAGTTCCTTTGGGATATACACAGAAGTGAAAATGCTGGATCATATGGTAAATTCATTTATTTGTTTGTTTGTTTGTAAGGAATTGCCATACTCAGTGGTGCGCCAGTTTTCATTCCCACCAACAGTGCACAAGTGTTCCAACCCCTGCACATCCTCACCAATGCTTGTTTTCAGAGATTTGTTTTGTTTTGCTTTTGTTTGTTTGTTTTGTAATTGTACCCATCCTCATCGTTATGAAATGCCCATTACTTTTGATCGAAGACCTCATTAGAGTTATTTTCAGGATTTTCTTAGTGGCGCTTAAGTTATTTTCTTGTCAGTATTGATCAACCAGAATGTTAATTGTAAATTATGATAACAAAATAGAACCACAAATTATACTTAGTTGATGTTTAAAAGCTAAACAGTTGTATTTCAAATCTGAAACTCTATCTCATAATCATTTTTTTCTCTTAAAAATGTTTATAACAGAACTTTGATAACGTGTGGTTTCTTAGGAATGTACTACAGCGTTATGAAAGAATAGGCTATTTTTCATTATCTTTGTTCTGCTTATATCCAAAGTATAAGAATGAGTGGCTTATTTCTAATTCTGCTTCTGCCATTGATTTGCAGTGGTGTCACTTATTAACTATTCCTATACTACCTTAGAGGAAAGCATTGATTTTCATTTTCTCATAGATAGTTTCGATAAAATATTGTTAAATCTTTCAGAGGAGTTTGGTAACGTCATGTTATGATTGGCCTTTTTCAATTATGTGCTTACCATTCTCTTACCTCTTTTGTTGTCATGATATTTCCTACATATTTCTGAGTACTGAACATACACGGGTTTGTAGGAGTTGAAAATTTGTCAGACAAGATACATATTCATGGTGGTGAAATTAGCTGAGAGATGCTGAACACTTCAGAATGTAGCTGACATTCTAAAATTTCCACACTGCAGGACTATGGCCCAATTCTAGAGGAGGAAGTACCCTTTCATTCCTTCACTGGTAGCAACTAAGTGACCAGCAGAAAACATGAGGTCCTTCTGTTTGATAAAGTCCTGGGAGCTTCTGCCCCACAGATTTCACCTCTATCTGAACAAAAAAACCCATCCCTCCCAGAGCTGATGAAACTTCTAGAAAAGTTAAAACTAAAATAAAATAAAATGTCACTTCTGGACCAATTATGATCAAGCTAGTATAACTTTATAATGCATTTGACAGGGAATAAAGAAGCCTTTACAATCTTCCCTGTAGATAAATTATTAGAGAAGTAAACTGCAATGCATGACCAATTATGTACATTTCACTTGGTCAAAATGAGAAAGTTATTTCCCAAATACCTGAGAGTTCTAGCAATTACTATTTTGCATAAAAGCTAATTATTCATAGGTGTTGATCATTTCAATTCTACCTTTTGAAAAGAAATTTGAATCTTGCTACAACTGCTAAACTTGCAAATTGTTCATTAATTTTGGCCCTGGCTCTAACCTTAAAGCACTAAATATTTTAATGCTTCCTGATAAAAGAATAAATTCCTCTCTATACTCAAGTGTATGGTACACAGATTTTCCTGAATAAGCTAAAGAAAACAATGCATTAAAGGTCATTGTTAAACTTATTTGTTACAATTGACCCTAAATTTTCTTGTATTGGCAACAATTACATACTGATCCACATTACATACTTGATATACAAATAAGACCTTTGCCCAAAAGCTTTAAAATAATGGATGAACCATAATTTTTCATGGTGGTATTTATCATAGCAGAGTTAACAATGATGAATCAGTCTGTAATGTGTTAAGGTCATAAACTTTTTTCTAGAATTTCATTCTTCATTAAAATATACTTGTAATTTTACAGTTCTATAATATCAATACTTTTCAGTCATCTCCCTTTTATTTTTACTAATATTTCATTTAAAACTCATCTTTTCAATATAATAACACATGAAGGTTTATCTGTGTTGCTCCTCATTTTTCTCTCTAGGATTTTCTATTTCAGATCATTTTCCATTATAGCCATATTCTTTTCTTAATAAATTTACTTATTTATTTTATTTTTGGCTGCGTTGGGTCTGCATTGCTGCATGCAGGCTTTCTCTGGTTGCAGCGAGCGGGAGCTACTCTTCGTTGCGGTGCTCGGGCTTCTCAATGTGGTGGCTTCTCTTGTTGAGGAGCACAGGCTCCAGGCATGCAGGCTTCAGCAGTTGTGGCTCACGGCCTCTAGAGTGCAGGCTCAGTAGTTGTGGTGCACGGGCTTAGTTGCTCCGCAGCATGTGGGATCTTCCTGGACCAGGGCTCGAACCCATGTCCCCTGTGTTGGCAGGCAGACTCTCAACCACTGCACCACCAGGGAAGCCCCAGCCATATTCTTGTTAATACTGAATACAAACATTTTTATTATTCTCACTCTACTTATTACAGACTAGTGAATCACCTGCTCAGTACAACAGTTTTTCATTGACTGTCCTCTATTCATCAATTCCTCCTTTCAAATTTTCTACGCAGCTGGCTTTTCCCAATACATTTCTTATTCTGTCAAGGTTGACTGAAACTATTTTCTGGTTTTATATTTAATGGGGTTGATGGCACTTTTCCCAGAGTCCTTTGACTATACTGCCATGTCAGAAAATACACCCTTATTATTTCATACTTTTATTTATACTCATTTGTATTAGTTTAATTAGTATGGCTGGTACTACTTCATTCCTATCATTTTATCCACGTGCAAGAATTTTTTCTTCTTCTGAACAATTAATATGGTCTACCCTGTCTATCTCTATGCTTGCAATAAATAAACATAAATATGGGGATAATATATATGAAATAATATTTTCTAAATTATATTATTAATATATAGTAATAGGACTTATAAATATTTTCTTAGGCTAGTACTTATAGTCACAGGCTCTTGAGTTACACTTCAAGCTGGGAGTTGACAGACATCACCTGATATTACGGAAATAAGGAAGCTGATTGGTAGTTATATTACTCTACTTCTCAAAACAAAAATCATATCTTTTTTTGGAAGGGAGGTTAAGACTGATTTCACCTTTTTACTCAAAATGATAATTAACAGTGATGAAAAATTACAGGGTTTCTACGTTGCTTATTACTAGCAGTCAATTATTAAATCCAAGCCTTAGCCATTCAACAGCAATCCTGGGTAGACTCTCTGTGCAAACTCCTCACAGAAAGGGAAAAAAGCAAAACTTACATATGCAGTGTGCTTACAGCCCCTACAACGACATGGGAAAAAAGGACATCCCACAAAAGTAGAGAGCATTCTGAACGTTTCAGTTGGACCTTTACCTCCTTTATCCCTTATAGATTTCCACTGTTATGATTCTAGCAATACCTCAATTCCCAGCTAGTACATTCCAACCACTGATCACCTCATATCTGCCTTTCAAATTAAACACTCTGTCACAGAAAATGAATAATTTTTCAGCATTCCTGTATCTTGGCTTGAATTTCTGCTCCTTGATTTTGATCTCTGCTCATCCTTACTGTGTCTTGAGACCAGATTCTGGTCACTCTCTGACTCCTGGCTCTTCCCCAACTCAGTTTCCTGACTGGATTCCTATTCTTATATGTTAGCTTCAGTTTTTAGTCTTCCTGAACACAGGATTTATCTTCATATAGACTCAAAATTTGCTTGGTCTGTATCTGGAAATATTTTTTAAAAGTCAGTGAGGAAAATGGTCAATTTAGTACACATGTCTACTCTCCCATGTGTAAAAATAATAGAAAATAAGAAAATAATTCTCATTACTTGCAGATGATATAATTTATATTCCTTGAAAATCCACCTATATGAACAAAAAAATATAATAAAATAAGAGACTTCAGTAAGACGGCCTGATACAATGTCAACTTACAAAAGCAATAGTTCTTTAGTACACCACATCTCCTACACACTCCCCAACAACTAGAAACTGCAATAGAAAAGATCACATTAACAAACTATGCAAAAAGAAATAAAACCCATAAAATACACGTAAACCTTACAAGAAATATAAGTATGCAGAGTAAGAAAATGAGTAAGTGAGCAAAACTGTACTAAGGATCAAAAAGAAACCCTAAGTAGATTAATACCTGAATGGGAAAGTTCAGTACAGAGGCTATACATCCACAAATCAATATATAAATTCAATGTGATATCAATAATCTCAATCAAAAACCTCAAAGGGATTTTTAAATAGAATTTGTAAAGCTGATAGTAAGGTTTATATTGAACAGAATGTGTACAGAAATGGTCAAAGCAATTGCGAAAAAATAAATAAAGCACTAAAACTAGAACTTGCCCAATCAGATATCAAAATATACTATACATAATTAAATACTGTGATATGAGCACAGTGATATAAATATAGACCAATAAACCATAATAATATTTATGTAGGAATCGTGTATACTATACAAGTGACATTCAAAATCAATTTGTAAAGGGAATGAACTATTCAGAAAATGGTGAGAGGATAGTTGGCTATATTTATTAAAGAATAACACTGAATTCATATCTCATAAAATAGACAAAAGTTCATGATCGATCAATGGTTAGACAACGTACTGTAAAAGTATTAAAAGGAAATATTAACAAATATTTTTATAATCTTAAAGTAATTAGGGCTTCATAAGCAAAGCACAACACACAGAAGCAATAAAGGAAAAGAATAATAGGTTTGACCACACAAAAACTGTTTAAACTTTAATATTTCAGATGATACTGCCTTAGTTTGAATTACTGCGAAGGAGAGCATGAGAAAGAAATTTCAATGTAGGTAATTTACGTTGAAAGTGATCACAGAGAACCGGAGTAAGGAAATGGGACACAGAAAATGAGGAAAAGTGAATGTAAAGGGTATGGAATTTTTGTAGGCTGATGTGGTAGGCAATGGAGTCTCAATTTCCCATGATGCCTCCCCAAATTGCTCATGAGAAAAGATAGGAAAGTGAACATTTATATACCGTTTCCTGCCCCACTTTGGTTGAGGGTCACCCTCAGAGCACTAAGTTCCCCATATTTCTGGGCTGACTTACACACTGACTGTGTTCCAATGACTTCAGAAAGAAGAGAGAAAAGCACAGCTTGCACTTACGGCAGTGCTATGTCCCTGTGAGTCTGAGTGTGCACAGAATTTTCCAACATGCTAGGGTTGAAATCAGATGTCGATCAATGAGATGTGCCAGCACACTGAAGCACTGGCTGCAGTTTACTCTTTGTACCATTTTTGTCATCAGTGTCCCACGTTAAAACCACTCTGTCACTAACTTTTCAAACTGGTGGTTAGCCACAGTCTTTAAAAAATGCTTGATACAAAAGAGTTAGTGGAGTAAGTTACGGTACCCAGAGCGATAGCCAAGTGCAAGTCATAATATTCTTTCTCTACCACCAATTCTAGAATTCCCAAGCTTAAATCCTAGGGTTCTTGTCAGGCCCTAAAAACGGGAATTATAAATTGTCCATCGATAGTCAGAACATTAGTGAAGGTAGAATCCTAACTGTATCCTTGGTAGAAGCTTGGGAACCAAAAGTTCTAATCCAGAGACCTTAGATTTGTGGGGGGAGAACGCACAAATTTCTAGAGTGGGTCACTGATGTCATATTGAGAAGGATCAATCATACTTCCTCCCCTTTGACCTTGAATCCATGTATTCTAGCTACTGAAGATATGGCCTCAAATATTTGGTCAAATCATATAATGCATCCTGAGGGACAGTAGTTTAATTTTACAGTACATCATTTCCAAGCAGCCATTGCTGAGATTAAAATAGATTATTTCAAAGAGTAGGATCTACTCATCAGATTGGCTGCTTGATGAAGAGATCCCACAGTCATGTCTGAGGATTTGTTTTGATGTATCCCACATCAGTAAGTCTGACTTTCTCCAAACTCACGTAGTGGTGTTCTACACTACAAGTACACTACACTACCGCAGAACAGGTAAATTCATATAGGGATTGAGTGTCAATTTTAGTAATAATGAATCACTCCCTCCACCAGGTTGGAAAGGATCTTCTATAACAACCTGACACGAAATGGAGAGCTGGTCTGCTCAGTGATGTACCATGTCAAGAACCCAGAATTGATCCCTGCTGCTGATACATCAGGCATTTAGTAGTGACAGCAGCTACAGCATCCTGGGTAAAAAGCCCGTGCTGTTGGCGCCATGCATAGCCTTCATCAGTACTACCATGGCTATTCAATTTATGGGCCCTTATGGTAAGCAGTAAGGCACCTGAGGACAAAGGCTGGCATACATCTATCAGATGAAACATCCTGTCCGCTGGTTGTTCAATGTCTCCTCCAGAGTGAATTCTTTTTGCTAGGCATTGGCATGAGACATCCATGCATCCATCCCCATGAGTTCATCCATATATTAGCTCTTTTAAAAATATCCTTGCCTGTAATATTCTAGTCATTCTTCTCCCAAGCCACCGACAGGGAGTCCATAAACTTTTCCTATAAAAGGTCCATATAGTAAATATTTTAGATTTGGTGAATCATACAATCTCTGTTGCAGCTATTCAAATCTGCCTCCATAGCACAAAAATAGCCATCAATATTACATAAATGAATGTGTGGTTGTGTTTCAATGAAATGTTATTTATGGACACTGAAATTTGAGTTTCATATGATTTTCACACATCATGAAGTATTATTCTTTTTGAATTTTTTCCAACCATTTAAAAATATAAAACCAATTTTTAACTCACAGGCTATGTCAAAACAGACAATGGAGCAGGTATAGCTTTCCGGACATGCCAACCCCTGCCTTGAACCAACAAGCAAGGCCATGCTCTGCTGCATGGGAAATCACAGTCTAACTTCGGGCCAGTTTTCTTTCCAGATAAAGTGGAAAACTAGGTATACTCCTCATGGTTCTGCCCAATGAAATAATTTCCTCACATCAATGTCTTTTAGAACTACCCTTGAGTGGGCCTGTAGAGCACCAGTATTCCATCTGGTTCACACTAAACTACTGAGCCAGTCTACAGGGCCAAATTTCTCCAGTACTCCATCAGCTAGCTAAAAGGAATGTTCCGTGAAGTATAAGCAGAGGAAGAGGCATCAGTTTACCTGTCCTTTGATCTTGTTTGGGTCCAATCCCTACTATAAAATTTCCATCATGCAATAAATTGCTATGTATCTGCCAGACCTTATTACTTGGTGGGTCTGACAAACCCTTCTACTAGGTCACTTCAGTCTCATGTTTGTTTGATGCATCATGAAAAGGGACTCAGTCTCTAAAAGGGCTCAATAGCCTCCCCAAATCTGATTTTTAAAGTTTTCTGCTGCTGAAGGCATCACCTTCTTCTAGGTGTCTGGGTGAATTGCAACAGCTCTCTCATGGGGCTCTTTACTTCTAGTACCATTGGATCTGCTGGGTCATACATCCTGAAGGAGAGGACAGTTTATACAATGGCCTAGAGCCAGTGAAGAAGACTTTCTTTCTCTGGATCTCACACAAAACCAGCATTCTTCCAAGTAATCAAACAGTCGTTAGAGGGATTATTCCCAAGTATGGTGTTGCCTCCAAAATTCAAAAAAGTCCAAGTGTACCAAGCCAAGCACTGTCCATTTTTCTCAGAGTTGAAGAGTAGAAGATGCAACAATTTGTTCTCTAATTTGATGGGATGTTTCACACGCCCTCCCCACCCAAACCATTCCCCCAAATTTCACCTATTTGACAAGTCCTTGAATCTTACAGGATTCATCTTCCATCCTCTCTTACACATGTGTTTTCGTGGAGCATCCAGGGTACTGGCCACTTCCTTTCTATCAGGTCTGATTCTTGAGATAATCAATACAGTGATAATTTTGTAGAATGTCGAAATTATCAAAGATTTTTCAGACTATGTTGTGGCAGAGGACCACGTACATAACATAGCCCTGGAGAAACAAAGTGAATATGTACTGTGGTCCTTCCCATTTTTACCCTCATTAATGATACAGACTGAAAAGAACATATTTACCAGATCGATAGTCACACATCAAGTACCAGAGGTTATGTTTCTGCTCCAATAAAAACACCACATCTGGTGCAACAGCAGCAATTGCTGATACAATTTGGTAAAGCTTACAGTGATTTACCTAGATATGCTATAATTCATCTGTTTTTGTATAAACCACATAGGTGAACTGAACAGGACTATGTTAAAACTACCACCCTTGTATCTTTTAAGTTTAAGGGAAGTGTCAATCTCTGAAATTCCATTTGGGGACCAGGGATAGAATGGCTTATAGACTCATTTGATTTTACTAATCAGTGAGTCCATTTATTACCTCTAACCAAGGAGGTATGATAGCATTCTGCATCTCTCAGTATCAGTGTCAACTGAAACTCTGCATCCCACATCTCTCAAAAACCTAGGAATTTCTCCTTCCTCCTATATGCAGTCAACCTGATTAACTGCCACAGGTCTCACTGGAAAATAAGGGAATATTTTTTGTATATTCTTGTAATGATGTTGCAAAATCCTCCTCATGGAGACCTGGCCTTTTCTTCAATTGATTACATCTAGGAGTGAGAACAGGCTCACTCTCTGAACCAGGGTAAGGCACTGGATTTTTCATTGTGTCAAAAACAGATTCCTTCCATCCTGCTATTTATTTTATTTTATTTTATTACTATATTTTATACAAGGCAAGAAATACCCTAATTGATTGCCCATCTCTCTCACCCTAGAAACACCAGGGTCTAACAGTCATTGCCAGAGATCACTGTAGATTAAGGCAACCAGATTACCACTCTAACCCTGCTGACCATCATAGTAATTATATCCCACTCACCTCCAGTGCCTGAGAGATGCCTCCTGGCCTCTGATTTCCCACGAATCTATCGTGAGTCCAGTTCCATGGCAGCCTACTCCACTGTTAGTACCAGCCTTCAGAAGATAACAAACACTGAGCTTCCCAGACCGTATTAGTGTTCTCCTCAGAAGTCCATTCTTCATTACTTCATTGAAGGAAGGGTCCTCTGGACTTTTTTGGTAAAGTAGTGGGTTTTTTAATCTCCCATAAAAAAATACATTCTAATACTCTCTCCTCCCTCTCCTCTGACCCCTTCTTCAATATGCTGACAAGATAGTTAATGCATCTCCAAGTCATTTACTGAAGACCATCATCATGTTTAAGTTTCAAGGGGCCACACTAGAACCATACAAGATGGGCTTCAAGTGTCCTGGCGCAGCAGAGTGTTCTTAAGCCAAGAAATTCCTCTTGTCGTGTGTTAGCTTGAGTGCTTACTACATGCCAGGTACTCTCATAAATGTTTTACATATATTGACATTTTCAGCTCTCACAGTATTCCTTGAAAGTCAGATTATTATTATTTATTTCTAGTAAGCTAAAATCCATAAATAGAGGTGGTTAAATAAATTATGATACATTAATACTATTGTACAAATGTAACCATTTAAAATGAAGTAGCTTTATACGTTTTGGCGTCGAAAGATCTATAAAATATATCACTAAGTGAAAAATTCAAGTTAAAAAATATGCCGGTATTACTTTTCCATTTATGTGAAAGGAGAAGGAAGAAGAGAAGGGGAGGTGGAGGAGGTGGAGGGGGGAGGAATGTGTTTATATATATATAGCTGGATACAGACCAATGCACAGAAAGGAGACTAAAAGCATTTTGCAGACGTTACCTCTGGGAAAAGCAGTTGAAGTTTGGGAAGGAAAAGGAGAGAATAACTTTCATATTCTACTACATAAATTTTTATACTGTCTGCATCTTTTGAAAATAAAGATGTGTTCATGTATTATTTTTATAAGCAAAATATTAAAAATATCAGTGACATCTAGCTTCTGATAATGAATCTGCTGAGAACGAGCCCAGAGAGGAAGACTGTAAAGATACAAAATGAAAATCATTTCTTGTCTGCCTGCTCTGCCTTAATTTTTCTTCTTCTTAAAAGAAAAGAAGTGTCTTTTTCAGAAATCCTATTTCTAAACAGACCTGTTTTTCTTTTGTTTGAGCAATTTTACCTTACTAATGCACGTACATAACTGTATGCATACATATAATACATTAAACGTAGGAAATTGCCATTTTATAGGTTAAAGATAGTTGAATATTGGCAATTTTGTATGGTTCAACCCTATAAAATATCAAACATCAAAATTAGTGTTACTTTCCAGCTCTTCATTTCTAGGAAGAAAATCCAGATATCCTATTTCTTTCCCTAAACGGATGCTAACAGAAATTTACAGCCTTACCTCAATTCATACATGATGATATTAAAGAGGTTTCCAATTTTATCTTTCAAAATTAAAAGTTTATGAAGTTATAAAATAATCAAGTTTCAAGATTTTTTTAAAAATTCAGTTCCCTGAACTCCTCTCTTATTGTCCTGTCTTCCACCCCACCTTAGCTACTTCACTCCTGCGGTTATACTTGAGGTAACCATCCCCTATCTTTCCAATTCATTCCCTTTAATATCCTAAATCCTACAATCTTTCTATCCAAATGGGATTTTCAATTCATTGGTTCTTTTTATCTCACCCACTCAATATGCCTCCTTCTCTCTTTACTCCATTTAATTCCATGGACATATGGACATACGGACATATATTCATCTCCTCAAATTCTCACAAAATTGTTTTGGTCATTTCTCCCTTCCTCATACTCCTTTGGCTAAACCACAATCCAGGTTAAATCCAATTTTCAGCCTACTTCATGCCTGCACCCAAGCAGCTGAAAGTGACTCAAGAAAAACACATAACCATGCTGACTGGCTTCACTTTAAATTTATGACCACAAGCCTCAGGTGGACCCTTAGTGCTTCTTGTCATTCATATTGTGTTTCCTTGGTCCATTCACTCTCCGCTATCACCAGCTGATATTTCACACTGATCCTTTTTCCTCAAACTTCAAACATTTCTTTGCTTACCCTCACTCCCCAGTTGATGAACTTGCCTCTCGATTCACTGAACATAACTGAAGCAATCAGTAAGGAGAGTCTGCTAACAAGCACCCCTATATCTACCACCTACTGGTATCTGTTATATCTTTGGCTTAAGCCTCTCTCCTGAATTCCGAATTCATATCTATCTTCCCATGCTACATCTCCACTTGGATTTCTAAAAGACATCTCATTTAACATACTCGACTAAATTTTAGAGTCGTGGGGAATACTGTCAATAATATTGTAATATCTTTGTATGGTGACAGATGGTAACCAGACTTATTGTGATGATCATTTTGTAATGTACAGAAATATCGAATCACTATGTTGTGCACCTGGAACTCACATAGTGTTGTAGGTCAATTATACTTCCATTTGTTAAAAGGACTAAATTTCAGATATGCTCCCAAATTAAGTCTGTAGGATTCTTTCTACACTTACCACTCTCTATCAGATTTTATACTTCCAGTTGCTCAAGCTGAAAACCTTGGAATCGTCCTTGACTCCTCTATTTCTTTCACACATCTAGTTCAGGTTACTAGTGCTTCACCAGTAATTTTTACAGGGAAAAAATCCAAATTTTAATAAAAAAGTGAAAAAACATGAAGCTAACATGTAGTCAAATTTTTAACATTTCAGAATAATACTCTTTTGTTATAAAGCAAGAAAATAGCACTTTCTTTATGCCACTGGCTTCAGGGCAAATCAGATTAAATCACTGTAGATACTGATTTGCCAAAATGTATGAAAAATCATTTTAACCCTGCACTTCTAAGTGGACTACTTTTTTATGAGGAAGTGAGCAACAATGTAAATAAATTTTATGTACAAAAATGTTCTTCACAGTGTTACTTATTCATATTCATTTTAGAAAATTTTAATAAAACAGAAAAGTATAAAGAAGAAAGTAAAAATGATGAGTTGTCAGCAGCTTGGTTTATTTGTCTGTTAATTAACAAATTAATTTATTTACTTCACTTAACATACAACCTTAATTTCCCCATGCCATTAAATATCCTTTAAAAACAGGATTTAAATGATTATATTACATACCATTTGGGAAGAGATTGGGCCACGTGCAAAAAATAATAACAACAGTGTTTCAAACAAAATATAAGTTTATTTTTCTCACACACAAAAGAATTCCAGAGGTTGATAGTTTGAGGTTGGTAGAGCATTTCTGTAAAGTCGAAAAACACCCTGTACCCCTTCAAGCTCAATTTTTTGCCATTTCTGAGATGTTGCTTTCAGCCTTCTCAACCAAGATGGATCCCAGAATGCCAATCATCACATGTATATGACAGAGAATGAGTTGTTCAAAGGGCAGAAGAGAGGCAAAGCCGCTCCTTTTTAAGAAAAGTTTTCAGAAGCACCACAGAACACTTTGTTTATACCTCATTGGCAAGAACTTAGTCACACCAGTTTAAGGTACTCTGAGAAATGTCACTACGTGTTTGTATCCACTTAGTATCTGGGATTCTGTTACAAAGTGAGAAGGCAGGAATAGATAAAGGGAAGGAGCTAAGAGTCTGTGCCTCAAAGAGTTTTATGTGTAAGGAGTAACTTATTTAACAAAAGCCCTGTCTTTTAAATATGTTGCTTTCTTCTAAATTTTTGCTTTTATATATATTATTATGTAATATTCAATTTTTTAAAATGTGTTTTCATACCTAAACCACCTGGTAATCCTAATTATACTGAAATCCTCAAAATTCAGTATAGATATTAAATCACAGAGAGTTGGTTCATTATTTTTTTTTAATTTTAGGGAAAATGTATGTCAAAATAGAGAACCAAATGTAAATTTTATACCTGGTACCATTATATGATATTTTAATTCTCTGAAGAATTGTGAAACAATCAGTAAATATAGAAGTAGTTCCTGTCTATAATTGTTATATATACAGGTGTCTATATATGTAGTCACATACTAGCTTTGCTCACAATTTGTTTAAAACATTTTTTATAGAAATTCCAAACTGTTTTATATTCCCATCTAGGCAGACTGACTGACACTACTACAAGTGATTATTCTAATCACATTCAATTTTCAGATCCATTTCTCACTCAGATAAATATGCATAGTGTCATAATGAAATCAATATTTGCACTGGTACAAGATACTTCCAAAATTCTACATGCTAACGTATTTGAAGATAGAGGGAAAAAATGCCAACTGAAATATCAGAGTAAAATAATCTACCAAGTAAAAATAAAAACTCAGCTTCTCCAAGTTTTTAGACTGAAAGAAGACAAACACAAACACATTCCCTGCATATTAAAGGACATACTTCCATCAGGGAAAAATTCAAATCAAAAACTACTAATATTTTTTACGCTTGTTGATAATGTAAGAAAAAATGTGGAAACAAAGACTATAGTTCTGGTTTGGTAGCTGAAATACTAATTCAGAGCTCACAGGAAAGTTCCATTGTTCAAACTTTGCACAAATGCCTAAATTTGATTTGTTTTGTTCCCAATATAATATCTAGTAATGCAGCCTGTCATGAACATAAACTGTTCGTTCCATGATACACGCTTCTCTGGAGCTGCGTTTGATGTTTAAGGATATACGACATGAGCCACTGCTCTTGATTTTGACCTAGTCTAAAGAAATATTTAGTTCTCATTAAGCTCTTCTCACAGGTGAAATAGTGAATTATATTACTAACTCATATCACTTCTCTAAAGAGCTATGATATTTTTTTACATATTTAGAGATTAGAATTTCTGATGATAAACGTGAAGTCAACACATTATTGTATTCTTCAGTGCTCGCCACTAGGGAAAGTTCTCATTATAGAGTGACAGCCAAAGGCCATTTTCCCTGTTAAACTCAGAAGAAAACTAAGCTATTTTGATCCAATCCTTTTGAAAAGATAAGACTGGTGTTATGGTTAAGACCTCAGCTGACAGATTTCGAATAGGACCATAGTTCGAAGCTATGGGGTTTAAGAGAAAGAACAAAGAGCTTCTGAATCTGCCTACAATGAAGTAGCTCATTTAATGGAATAAACTGCATGTAACCTACTCTTTTCTTATCAAATGAGACATCCTTTACTTTTCCTGGACAGGTTTAATTGCTCAACCCACTTGGTTAGAATATTTTTGAGGCTAATTACTTGTCAGCTATCATTAGAGACATTAATGACAATTTAAAAAGTCACTATTCCGGGCTTCCCTGGTGGCGCAGTGGTTTAGAGTCCCCCTGCCCATGCAGGGGACACGGGTTCGTGCCGCAGTCCGGGAAGATCCCACATGTCGCAGAGCGGCTGGACTCGTGAGTCATGGCCGCTGAGCCTGCGCGTCCAGAGCCTGTGCTCCGCAACAGGAGAGGCCCCAACGGTGAGAGGGCCGCGTACCGCAAAAAAAAAAAAAAAAAAAAAAATCACTTACTCCTCAAAGCTTCCTTTGTGGACTATCTCACAAAATGACATACAGTTGCTGACCCACAATCAAATGTCGTGGGTAACTGGTGAGGGGTAGGGGTAGTATAACCCAGCCATAAGAAATTATAAATAGTCAATATTATGCAAAAACATAGTATTTGGGGTGTTAGTGATGTCTCAGGATCCTCCCCCTCTCTCACCAGGCCCACCACTCTCCCTGCTTGATGGAGGAGATGTTTCATTCTTCTTTTCCAGACAGGGCTCTGCCCCCAGTCCCTTGATTAGCTTTGACCACAAAAGTGGACTAATCATCAAACTAATGAAGCTTAAGCTTTAGGGCCTCTCATCTAATTGTCATTTGTAATTTTACATTTTTAATAGCGCTCCACCCGCATTGTGTAATCTTAAGGCCATACAAAACCTGGATTTGCCTAGGAGATTCATGTGTATGATGTGAAAATAAAACTAAAGTGAAGGTTTTGCCCCTTTAACTTAAGTCTAGATTAGAGAGAGCCCTAAGAACTCTGACCCACATCCACACGTCGTTAGGTCTGTACTCAGATGGCACTACTGGCAGAAGTCTTCCCAGCCACATTGTTTAAAGGGTTACCCCAGTCCACTCCTGGCACTCCCTCGCTCCATGTTTTGCATTTTTATGACACTTGTAACTAACCAATATCGCACAACACATTTATTTTCTTCCTCCCCACTTGTAATATGAGCTCCAAATGGGTATGTTTTTACCACTGAATTTCCAGCATCTAGAATAGTGGTCGCTACATAAGCTAAAGTGACCATACAACTTACTGTCCAAACAGGAACACTTTCGAGAATAAAAAGGAGCATTATTAATAATTATACCAGAATATCAACTGTAAACTGCCGGTTTCAGGAAACTGGAACCAAAGTCAACAATAAGCACGAATTGCATATATTGCCCCTAAGCAGGAGGAAGTGAGAGGAAAAAGGACTTAATATCAGATAGCCCCCTTCTTACTCATGTTACCCTAGGGCCCAGCCTAAATCACGTTTTCTTCTAAGGTTGGTAGGACATCCTTTTATTGGGAAACTCTCTCTAATTCATCCCATTGTCGCAGTAAATCAGTGTTCCTGATCAGTTGGGAGTTATTTCCCACCACCTCTATCCCAATCCCACCAGGGAATATTTGGTAATGTCTAAAGACATTTTTGGTTGTCCCAACTGGGAGGGTACTCTGAGCATCTAATGGGTAGAGGCTAGGGATGCAGCTACAGATCCTATAATGCAAAAGACAACCTGAAACTGCAACAAAAAATTATCCAGCCCAAAATAAGGTCGAGAAACTATGAAGTAACCAAAGAAGAAATGGCCCCAGAAAATAATTATTCCCATTCAATTCCATCTTTAATCCCATTATTCTTCCCAATAAAATAAATATTCCACTCCTTAGTACTATTACATAATGACCCAAAGAATAAGAAGACGGGCGGCTGGTGGGGACTGAATAAAAAACTAAACATTTATCTAGTATCCGGTATGTGCCACATATTTCATGCTATTTCACTTAATCCTGGCAACAAGTTCTATGAGGTATCATTGTCTCCATTTTACAAATGAATGAACAAAACCTGTGGCTTACTTATCCTGACCACGTTTTAAGACCCATATCTCACACATCATATTTAAAACTCCGTCCGGAAAACAACCTTGCTTCTCTATTTATGTGAACTCCTTTTGCTAATTTTAACTCATTTCTTCACTCATTTACTTAGATTTATTTTTAGCATATCCACAAAATGCAAGGCACAATCCTAGGCCCAGGGAATAAAAAAGCCTGGAACAAAACAAAGTGTCTGCCTTAAGGGAATTTAACTGCACTGAAAAACAAAACAAAAAAACTTGCTTAGATATTCATTTCCTTCTCCCTGGGAACTGAGCCATTACCCAGCCATTCACCCTGAGAGCACCAGCTGGCACATGGTGTTGAGAGGTGTTGGGAAATTACTGCATAACTCTTTACAAATTGTTTCTGCTATGTTATGTTGTTTTGAAAATGTTATGAGGTTAAAAAGTGGGGTAAACCCTTTTAGAATTTTTCTAAAAGAATCAGACTGGCTTAGAAAACTAAGTTACTGGCAGTGCTGCTGCTCTTTCTTTATGCAAATAAACTTGAAGGGAGCCGTAAACTGAAAGAATAAGAAGAATGAGCCCAGAAGGTTAAATAAGTCTCAATAATTAGGGTAACCTAGGGAAAAAGCACAGGAACAGACATGGAAAAAGAGTTCAAATTTTTAGCAAAATGAGGAACCACATAATCCTACCATATAGTCAATTATCCTTAGGAGTCCACATGCCATCTGAAGAACAGGACACATATGAAAGAGCTTCCAGTTTTTTGCTTTGTTTGAATCATGTATAAGGAAACATAATAGGTTGTCTAAATCTGAACCATAAGTCTGAATTCTAGTTAGAATTCTGATTGAATTCATTTAGGTGCCTATTACGTGCATACTATCTAAAATAAAGAAATATATTATGTGTCAAACATTGTAAGTACTATGATATTAAGGTGGGTAGGACAGAAAGTGAGAAAAGATTCTCTTTTTGATGAGGTATTAATAGAAAGACTCTCAGATAAAGTAACATTTGAACAGAGACTTAAAGGAAGGAGTGAGCCA
Source organism: Leucopleurus acutus (assembly GCF_964270905.1). Taxonomy (NCBI): domain Eukaryota; kingdom Metazoa; phylum Chordata; class Mammalia; order Artiodactyla; family Delphinidae; genus Leucopleurus; species Leucopleurus acutus. Next base: position 12,680,567 of record NC_139146.1, read on the forward strand.
CGTTAAAACATCTGGAGAGTGTCCCCAGCAAAAGAGCAGATCATGTGAAGGGTCTGAAGTGGGAGCTGTTGTGGAGCACTGAAGGGAAGCAAAGAAGTCAACGTGATTAGGGTACATTTTGCCAAGAAGGAAAACAGAATGAGATAAGTCAGAAAGGTAGACTGGGGACAGATCATATAGGGCCTTGAAGGCCATGGTAAGGGCAAAGTGAGCTAAGAAGCCACTGGAGAATTTTGTAAACAGAGGTATTATGATCTGGTAAACTTATGTAAAAAAAAAAATTACTCTGGTTGCTGTGCAGAAACAGGCTTTGTGGGGCATGGATAGAATCGAGGGACTGGTTAGCCTACTTCACCATGGGGAAAACGGTGAGGAGACATTTCACAATCAGAGCATTTAGGATTGGGATAGATGGAATGCGGGATGTGAGAGCAAGAGAGGAGTCAAGGATGGACTTTAAGATGTTTGGATTAAGCCACTGGCAGAAGGAGCTGTATTTACAGAAATGAGAAAGACTTCTGGAGGAGCAGATTTCGGAGGAAATTCAAAAGTTCCGTTTGCTGCGTTACATTTGAGATGTCTAATTAGCATCTAAGTGCAGATGTCAAGTTGAAAATTGAATAGGTGAGTCTGGGGTTCCCGATTGAGATCGGGGCTACACATATGATACTGGAACCCACCAGAGAATAGATGCTTCGCAAAGCATTTGGAGCATTGGATAAAACACACAGTTAGAGAAAAGTTGAGGATGGAGACCCCGGGTCCCTCAATATTTGATGTTTGGAAAGTGGAGGTAAATCTAGCAAAAAAGAGTGAAGAACAGTGTGGTGTGAAGAGAACACAGAGGCCAAAGGAGAAAGTGTTTCCAGAAAGAAGGAAGGATGAACAGTATCAGTGCTCCTAAGTAAGATGTATGGGCCACTGGGTCTGAAACAAGCAGGCTATTAGAGACAATGATAAAAGCAGGTCCTGCTGAGTGGTGGGGACAAAAGCCTCACTGAAATGGGTTAATAGAACATCAGAAGTGAAGAAAATTAGAGACAGCTATTTTGAGGGCTTTTTCTCCAAGAAGAACAGTAGAAATGAAATGGGGGCTGAGGAAGGATGGGGGAGTCAAATGAGTTTTGTTTTGTTTTGTTTTTTTTAATGAGAGTATCACACATGAAGATTCTCACTCCTAAACTTAAATCCAAAATTTCTCAAACTGATCGAAATATCTTTCCCACATAAACTTGTCCATCAATATGGGTAGCACCTGTGGGTGATCATCTGACCCCCCCTACATCTGCCTATCTTTAAATATCTTTTCATTCATTCTATTCATTCATTCATGCAACCAATTTTTATTGAGTGCTTATAATATGGCAGGTACAGTACTAGGCACTGAGGATAGAGAGTTAAAAAAAATACAGATAGAGTCCCTGTCTTCATCGAGTCTATAGTGTGGTGTAGAAGATTAACACTAAACAAGAGCAAAACCAGTTATGAAGAGGAGCATAGGAGATTCTGTGAGACACTCTCTTACCAGGAGATGGGGGTGGAGCTGCCAGTCCAGCAAGGCCAGCCCTTGAGAAGACCGGAAGAATGAGTCTCAACTAGCCAAATAAAGGAGACAGTCCAATAAGGTCATTCCCAGCAGCAAAGGGAAAAGCTTGTGGGAGAGTTCAAAGTCAGAGAGAGCTTAGCACATTGGGGGGACTAAACAAAGCCCCTTGCAAAGTGAACAAAGAGACTGAAGTGCCAGAGCAAGAAGTGGGGCTAGGACAAGTCAGGCTCACAACCCTAAAGGGCTTTACTAACCATATTCAGCATTTAGAGGCTTGAGCACAGAGAGATACAAACAAGTGGTAACTGTTTCCCACCTTAATGCCTTGACACGTTTCCCCTCTGCCTGAAACACTATTTCCCCAATTTCCATAACTGATTTATTACCATCCTTGAGGACTCAGTTTAAGTATCACTTCCCTGAACACCTTGTTTAGTGTTAGACTCTAAATACTTTCATTCACAACATATTTTTCAAAATATCTATCACAACTTGTTGTCTATAACTTACTGGCATATTTGTTCTTGGTTTCTTCCACTCATCTGTAAGCTCTATGGAGTCAGGGATCTGCATGCCTTGTTTGCCACCATATCCAGAGCACTTGGCACACAGCAGGCACTCAGTAAATAAATAAGTTTAAGTGTATGTGCATTTACTGGATGTAGTCATAGAAGAAGAAGAAAAATCAAAGATGATGTCAAACTTTCTAATTTGAACAACAGGAAAGTTGGAATGTATTGGTGAAGAAGCTTAAAGAGAAAATGATGTTAATTTTTAATAACACAAGGCAGATAAGCATGACCTGTGGATAAAGTGCAAAGAGTGAGAATGGGGGCCGGGGGTGGAAGGGAGCCTAAACTAAATAACTGAGAGGAAGAGAAGGCAATGAAATGTCTGACAAACAGTGCTAATAATTAGGGAGGCAAACCAGGAAAATGTAGTGTTGTGAAAAAATGATGTTTCAAATAGTAAGAAATGTTCAACAGTGGCAGATGCTCTGAAACCATCAAAGTAAAGGATGAAAGTGCTTTACTGAACTTGGAGACATGGTAACCACTGGTGGGAGCAGTTTGTGTGAAGAGAGGTGAACTGCTGCTGGTTGAGGGGTGAGTGAGTGGGAAGTGTAATCAGTGCCTTTAGGTGACAATTGTAAGAGTTTTGTAGAAACAGTGGAAGTTCATGGATAGGTGGGTTGAGTAGTTTGTTTTGTTTTGTTTTTTAGGATTGGTGATAACAGAGCATAAATCCTGAAGGGAAGGAACTTGAGAAAGAGGAAGATATTGAAGGTTAGGGATGCTCAATGCCACAAGGCCCCTGATGGAGGGTATGAGGGCTAAAGGACAGGTAGACACATTAGCCTTACATAGAAAAAGAGGTACCTATGCCATAGTAAAAGGAGAGGAAAGAAGAATAGTCAATATGCAGGTAGTTTTGCAGATTTGTTGACAGAGTTACTACCTGATGGCTTCTAATTTGTCTGTGAAGTAAGTCAGTATAAACATTTGCCAACCTAAGTCCCCTAAGGGCTTCCTGCCCCCAGACTTGTCCCCTGCAAATCAGTCCTCCTTACTGCCACTGAATTGTCTACATAGCTGGTTATGTCACTCCTTTATCTTCATCCTTCTCCCTCTGCTTTATGTGTATCTCTAAAACTGTACTGACCTTATATATTGACCAATATAAGTGACATTATGTCATTAACTACCCTTGTTTTAAGCGACATTAGCTTATTAATTTTACCCTTCTTGGTGCCTAGTCGAGAACCTGACACATACTAGTTGCTCAGGAGAGATTTCCTGAATACATTAACTGACATTGAGGAAATGTGAACAAAATGTGTTTTGATTAACTGTTTAGCTTGAGCAACAGGTATATGCCTACATTCTTATGTTTTCTTTAAATCTTGTTCCAAATTATTTGTTTTTTATCATCTAGGAAATGCTTGTGAAAGTTGTGAAATTATATTTTAACAAACTCAGAAGGTAATTTTTAATATCTACTTATGCAGTACATTATCTAGGTCAACCATGCCTGCTAAGGAGGTTTAAGATCATATCTGTTACCCAAAGATAACACCGACATCTAGCGGTTATTAATCTGACTTTTGGTTACATACTTTATTCCCTCAAAGGACAAAGCTGGTTTTAAAATGTTTAAGTACTGTGTCAGCACTAGCTCACATATCACAGGTATTGTTAGCCAAATTTAGAAAAATACATTTAGGATACAGGGTACTTTTTAAAGAAATCATGTTCTATAAAGACGTGAAACAGGCACCTAGAAAGTGAGCTGTCCAAGGTTCTTGACTGAGGATCCAACTCTGCTTCTCAGAGTGTTTTCTGCAGACTCTAGTTCTGCAGGTCTTAATAAGTATTACTCATTTATAATACAGATTCTCTGGTTAAATAAATATCCAACTTTTCCACCTCTAATCCCACTCCTTCATCCCCTCTGTCTCTCTCTCTCTCTTTTTAATCTCCATAGCACTTTGCACTATCTGACTTACTTTTTATTTTTCATATTTATTTGTTACTGTCTGTGTCCTCCACTGGAATGTGAGCTCCATAGGGACAAGGATTTTTACATGTTTTTCTCGAAGAAAGCTTGGCCTGTAATAAAAACTCGATGAGATATTTATGACTGACTGAAATAAATTTGAGAAATATTGAATTAAACAAAGTTAAACAAAATTATCTACTTTAGAAATTCTGAAGGCCATTAATATGCTAATAGTATTACTAATTCCAAAGAGAGGCATATAGCATTTCTCAAATATCCTTCCTCCCTCTCATCCCTGCCCACCCTCTTCATACTACAGGATCTGTTCTGCTGAATACATCTTGGCAAAGGCTGGTCTGACTCATGGTCCTAAGACTCCAATTCATTCACATTAAATTCTGTGGTTCCTGCCATACCCTGTGGTACTCATATTTCAAATTAACATACCATGTAATACTCAGGATACACTAAATTGAAAACAGAGAACAAATTGCACCTTTGATGGTGAGTCAAATAATACAGAGAGGACATAAAACCTACTCCAGTGAATAGCCCATGATGAACTATATTTAAATGATATTTATCTGAATCCCATCTTCTTCTGAACTCAAGGATTATCAAAATGGAAGTCTGAATTACTTGTGAAATACAAGAAAGAGTTTGTCATGTGGAGAAATTAAGGTTGCTTGGAAAAGCATGGCAAAATAATTGTTCACTTTCATTAGAGAAACATAGGCATGATATATAAGAAAAACATTTCAACTGCTACTTATTTAAAGCAACAAAAATCCTGTATGTTAACCTTCAGGAATAACCTTACAAGAATATACAATGAAAGACTATGACCTCTTTCCTAAGAGGTCATATTTATTAAGTAAAAGAGACTATGCGCAAAATGGGACTCGATGCGTCCAGAGTCCCATTTTACTTTAACAAAGCCCTTTCCATTTTGTTCCATTCTTATTTCAGTAGCTGCATCCAGAGCAAAGAGGAGCCATCCTGAAAACTGATTGCATGGTATTGTCATCACAGCATGCTTGCCATCTTTCATGGGGAGAACAAGTTGTTCACATAGCCATGCACAGTTTGTTAAATCCTTAGCAACACTGAGAAATGCAGCATAAAACTAAGGTAGTATTATCCATCACAAGACAGAACCAGAGTCTACACAGCCAAGTTAAATTGCCTGTCATCTTTTCACATATTGAGCTAGTCATGCAGACACTGCCTTACTATTAAAAGCACTGTATATTTAACAGGCAATTTCTTTATAATAGGAATAATTGAAAAAAAAATAAAATACAACTACAAAAAATAGCTGCAGGAACTTCCAAAATATGTCTGCTCAGTTGGCAAGAATTAATCATTATCATTCTAGGCTTGATCTCAAAAATCTTCTCAGGAATCCTAGAAAACAGACTGAACAAAAACAGATCATCTCTTCCTTAGGAATCTCCTCTTCTATAATTGGGTGTGTGGCAGTGTGTAATCCTGGAAAGGACATGTTTTCAAGATTAGATTCAGGACACCTGTGTTGAAGTTCCAGGTCAGTGGCTAACTAGCTGCATGGCCTGCCCAATTCCCATAGCCTCCTTGACCTGTATCTTCACCTATAAAATGAGAATTGTAATTCTGGTCCTACCTTCTTCACCGGGTTGTGAAATAATAGGTATGAAAGCATGGTTTGAAACTGCAGATACTATTCAAAGTTCTGCAGTGGTGAGAGAATAGAAAGAAGAGAAAGCCTGTTGTGAGGGTGAAGATTAGATTTGCTGCACTGGGATTAGGAAAACAATAATATTGCCATTTGCCACTTCAAATTAATCTGTGAGCAGTCTCAACAGCAATTAGAACTTTCCAGTAAGAAGCTCCTATACTTCCTGGATAACTCCTCGGTACATTAAATAGGCAAATGCTCCTTAAATTCTCCCGTGTCCCCCAACTCTTAACACACCTACTGGTGATATCAAGATACTGGTTTGAAGACTATCAAATATGAAGCTGTTCAGTAGTCTGGTTTGCAACACTTGAAAAAGATGGTTACCTTGGAAAGATTTTCAGAAACAAAATGGTTACAATGTGAGCACATTTCAAGAACCGAGAGAAATATTCTTTTCTTCTTGCCCACTCTCCCTTTACTGACCTTGCTCCTTAGCGGGGAGCCAGCCTTTTCTCCACATAACACCAACTCTCTCCCTTTCATACTAATCTGGAGTAAAAGAGACGTGACACTTTTTCCTACACTGCTGGGCACACAAATCTAGTTTTTTCTTACTCTGCCTCTGCACGCTTTCCTAGATGGTACCCTCATACTCAGCTTTCTGCAGCATTTGTGGCTACGTAAACTTGTATGTACTTGTTAGCTCCCAAAGCACTCTTCCTAAAACCACCTTCGTGTCTGGTTCTCTGTCATGAAGGAATGTTTTCTCTGAGCAGCCCCGAGATGTCTTGAACTTCATGGCAATCTGCTCTTCTGTTTGCTACTGGCAAGTGTGCAGTGTACCTGCTAAACATTGTCTCCTCTTCACAAAAGAAAACATTTGCTTGGCATTTTCTTGATTTTTCTAAGGGATATTGAGTTCTGGATGAGTGTGACTGGATATGAGAAGGAGGGCTGCACTAAGCCATGAAGAGCTGGATACACAGATGGCCCTGACAGGATTGCTCACGGTGACAGTGCTTGTTGTGAGGAAGTGCTACATTTGATGGAAGAATGGCAGTTCTAGGTTATGGTCTGGAGTGCTAAAATAACCATCATTAATTTTCATTATCCCTACCATCTTACTCAAATTAATAGCAATTTTTACATTTGATATGGATACTAGGTGTTTTCTTACCTTTCACAAACTGTAAAGACATCCCTTTAAAATCTTTGTACTTTTATTGACAATATAAGTAAAAAACAGTGTGCTTGCTCTATAAAAAACACCTCTGAAACTTCAAACCCTTAATACCCTTAATCTGCTGCCCCTGCAAATGCATCTTGCCAAGTTCATTCTACGTATATATTCATTCTGGAGCTCCCTGTGGATACAGAACTAGATGTATCAATGATCCTCATGCTTTGACCAAGAACTGAAATCACCTTTCACTTTGTGTGGTGTGAGAAAGGTGTCTGGGGTGTGATGCATGGAGGGAAGATGTGACTCTTACCTGCATTTGGAACCAAGGTAACAATTAGAAAAGTTATCAGGATGCCTTTCTCAGCCGTGACCATGCCAGCTCTCTGAATTCCCATCATGAGAGGTGCAGATCAATCTTTGGAGCCCCCAGGTACCTTTCATATAAAAGAATAGAGTTTTTCCCAAAAATATAACAGTTGATGTATTAAAAGCTCAGTGAGTTTAGTCACTTTTTATCTTTCCCTTTAAATCTGAATGATTGTACTGAGCTTTTAAGGTCTGTGCCAGCTAACTAGGGCATTTTAGTAATCTATTTTTAATATGTACCAACTTCTGTTCTTTTTAGTTCTGCCTTAAGACATACTTTTATCTTTACTGGTATGCAGAGATCATCAAAAAATATAAGTTCTCCATTACATGACAACTCATAATGAGTCTTAATGAAGCTTGGGAACAGCTGTTTAAAAACTCCCGTTAAATAGCTTCCTAAGCAGCATTCACTTACGATAGCCTCTCGGCTGCAACACTGCCTGAATCACAGAACTCACCATACATATAAAGAGAAGGGTGAGAATGAAATCTTTCTCCAGTTTCTTGAGGTATTTTACTTTAATCAGAATGCTAATACATGATCATGAATTAGTGCATTATGAACCATAAGCTCAATGCTTTTCACTGTTTTAATTATATTCCTTCATGGAGCAGAAAAGAAGTAAACGTTACCAGGCAAATTTTTTAAGAATTCATGTCCTCCATGAAAATGAGGGTGGGAGAGAGAACATAGAACAAATTTACTTTTTAATTATATTGGAAACACGTTGCAACTGCAAAATGTTGAAAGTTAATCAAAGTCCAGTTGATTTCAAATAAGATCCACAATCTGAAATTTAAAGGGTTTTAACTTCCCTATGTAGGTTAATACGTGTGAAGAACAGCTAAAACAAACTTCCAATATGAACTTAATCTCATTCTTTTTTTTATTCCATTTACACTTTCAAATGGACTCATCTAGCTATCTTAATTTTTTCTCCCTATGTGTCAAGAGCCTTAGAAGAAAAGTTAATGGTCATGATAGTTTCACGATCTTATTTACTTCCAGGGTCCTCATTACTTCAAATACAGTAGTCCCCCCTTATCTGCAGAGAATATGTTCCAAGACCCCTAGTAGATGCCTGAAACCATGGAGAGTACCAAATCCTATATATACTATGTTTTACCCTATACATATAACTATAATAAAGTTTAACTTATAAATTAGGTACAGTAAGAGATTAAAAACAATAACTAATAATAAAATAGAACAAGTACAGGAATATACTGTAATAAAAGTAATGTGAATACGGTCTCTCTCTCTCCCTCTCTCAAAATATCTCATTGTATAAATGTAATGCCTTTTCCATCTTAACTAAGCACTTATTTACTATGGCCTTAACTTTTGCAGTTTGTGGTATGACAGCAAAACTAGCACAAATTTTTTCCCTTCTTCACAATTTGATGGATAGAAGAGCCATTCTTACCATAGATCCTAGCAACCTCGGCATGCGGTATTTTTTCTTTCCTTATTAAGTTGAGAACTTTTAACTTTTCACTTAAAGGAAGCACTTTGATTGGAGAATTTAATCCGTTCATGTTTAAAGTAATTATTGATAGGTAGTTAGCATCACTATTCATGTGCTTTGGGACCACTGTTAAGTGAAATAAGGGTTACTTGAACACAAGCACTACAATACCCCAGTCAATCTGCTAACTGGGATACCTATTAAGTGACGAATGGGCAGAGTATCCTGGACAAAGGGATGATCCACATCCCGGGCAGGACCTCACAAGATCTGATCATACCACTCAAAATGACACACAATTTAAAACTATGAATTTTTTATTTCTGGAATTTTCCTTTTAATATTTTCAGACCACAGATGATTGCAGTTAACTGAAGCCACAGAAAACGAAACTACAGACAAAAGAGGATTACTATTGCAGAGTTTTCCCTGTATATGTTCTTTTTTTTTAACCTCTCACTTTAAGTGATTCATTTTATATCAATTACATCTCTAGTTGAAACCATTTCCTCTTGCCTTTGGTGGAGTGTAATGATCTGCTTGATGCCAAGTATAGAATAAACTGGCATCTAGCACAGTGTCTTAAACAGTGTAGGTACTGATGACTTGCTGATTTACAGAACAAGTCTCTCTAACTCTGATCTTTAGAGTATTCAACTCATTCACATTTTTCTTAAATTATCCCTCTCATCACTTAGATCATTATGTGGAATTTAATTAACCAACCACATAGGGCTTTGAAGGATTTGCCATAGTGCGCAACCAAAATAGCACTTCTTAGATATTTATGAGGCAGTCTGATAAGAATTTACTGTTCATTCACAGTAGTATCAACTTACACTTCTATCATCTTTACTATTTCACTTTACTATCTTTATTCCTCAAAGTTTTCTGACAACATATTCCAAAGTAAAGATATTGTATGTTTATAAAACTGTAGACATTTTATTTTAAAATATATATGGGACTAAGGTACGTGTTTTCCTTTTCTCCGTTGAATAATCATATAAATACAACTAAGAGAATAAGAAATAGAAATCCATTGTATACCTTTGATTTAACGTTTGTACGTAAAATCACAATACATGAGTGAAGGCTGCAAAATGTAGAAAGAGTACAAAAGAAGTGTAGGAACAATCTCTGAGAATACACCCATGGCTGTAGGTCTCAGATAAAAGCATCAGAGCACTCTTTTCCAAAGCAAGTGACATATACTTGTAAGCAATATCAATAATCTTTCATTTGCATAAATGAAATTTGTATATGATACACGGGCTGGTAGCAAAATATTTTCTGACCAACTTTAGCATTGTCTCTAAAAACAGGGAATAAAATAGAGGCTGAAAGATAAATCATACACACACACACAGAGCCATACTTGAAGGAAGCAGACCGTTTCTGAGGCAAGCTAGAGGAGAGATTGGTGAAAGCTCCTTTGCACTGCTAATCTCAATTTCTTGGAATAAATGAAGGCTAACAAACTCGTTAACACATTATTTTGTTTCACAACAAGAACTGTTGTTATCATGAAATAGGAATTGGCAAACTTTTTCGACAAAGGATGAGATAATGAATATTTTATGCTCTGTGGGCCACATACAGTCTCTGTAACAACCTCCTCCTCCCCCTCTTCCTCCTTCTCTTCCTTCCAATCCATTAAAAATAGAAGACCTGGGGCTTCCGTGGTGGTCCAGTGGTTGAGAGTCCGCCTGCCGATGCAGGGGATACGGGTTCGTGCCCTGGTCCGGGAGGATCCCACATGCCGCGGAGCGGCTGGACCCGTGAGCCATGGCCGCTGAGCCTGCGCGTCCGGACCCTGTGCTCCGCAACGGGAGAGGCCATAACAGTAAGGGGCCCGCGTACCGAAAAAAAAAAAAAAGAAGACCTGGGCTTCCCTGGTGGCGCAGTGGTTGAGAGTCCGCCTGCCGATGCAGGGGACTCAGGTTCGTGCCCCGGTCCGGGAAGATCCCACATGCCGCGGAGCGGCTGGGCCCGTGAGCTATGGCCGCTGAGCCTGCGCATCCGGAGCCTGTGCTCTGCAACTGGAAGAGGCCACAACAGTGAGAGGCCCACGTACCGCAAAAAAAAAATAAAGTAAAATAGAAGACCCATTGCTAGTTCATAGGCTGTACAAAAAAACGATATGGGCCATATTAAAACTACAAGCTATAATTTTCTGACCCCTAGACTAAAGCATGGATCTGATATCTCTCTCACCCCTCAAAAAAATTATGTAAATAATCGGTCTAGAAGGAATTAATGATGTCAGTCAAAGATGAGCGATAAAAGGACCCATAATAGACATCTGTATAAGACTGGGCTACTAAAAATTTAAAACGAAAAAGGAAAAACTGATGGTCGAAAAACTGTACTCAAAAGAATCATTTTTCATGGGGCAGATAAAAATATTGGATTGAATTTAATAGAAATTTCATAGAAATTCAAGGAGGTAATCACATATACAAGACAGAATCATAGCAGAGATACAAAAACCAACTATAATGTAAGCTCTGTGAGAGGATAAATTTTTGTCTCCTTTTACACTGCTCTAACACTAGCCCCTAGAATAGTGCCTGGCACATATTAAGTGCTTCATATAAATATTTGATTGAAAACATGAAGGACAGGACAACTTAAGAGGAAAAAAAAATAAGCTGGCACAATTTAGGAAAGGGGTATAATAAAAACTAAGCTTATCATGGAAATGAAGGCTACTTTGGGAGTAGCAAGAAGGATATCAGACAATTGTGAATATGCAGTAAAAGACATGGAAGGCAAAGGATTAAGAAAATGATAAAAGGGATAATAAAAAAAATGCTACATGTGGAGGAAAAGCAAAGGATATATTACATTTGAATAGTTGGAGTCCTCAAAGAAAAAATGTTAAATGATAAATGAGCAAATATACAAAAATAAAATTCAATAAACTTTCCTAAAAGAAAAGGAGATTTAAATTTACAGGTTTGAAGAGTGCATCATATCCTACCAATAATAGACCAATAAATAAATAAGTGATAAAGAAAAATATAAACACTTATAGATTTACTGGACATCAAAGATAAATAAAGAATTCTCTGGACATCCAGAATAAAAGGTCAAGTCACTTAAATCAGAAATAAGTAAAATTGGTGTCACATTTCCTTCTGTATGGCAAAATCCAATACTAAAATTAGTAGAGCAATTAAGTCTTTGAAGAGATCAGCAGAGTGTGAGCCAAGGATTTAATTAGCATTCATACTGTTATTCAAATATAAAAGGAATAAACAACACTAAATGCACAACACCTCAGGGGATATAGTTCTCAAGATGCCTTCTTGAGGGAACTATTAAACAACCAACTTCAGTCAAATAAGGAGTGAGTGAAGAAACAATGTCAAAAGGACTGATGGTGAGCACCAAGTCTGTTAAACTGTAAGACTAAGCCTGGATCAAATGGACAGGTTATTATTACTGAAGCAAATGTAAATACTATAAATCCAGTATTATGAAATGTTAGAAACTGTAAAAGCTGGGAGAAGAGAAAAGGTAGAAGGTAGTATTAATATAAATATACCAAATTCTTCATCTTACCTCTAGAGGTAAAAAAGCTACAAGACACATGTACAGAAATATTCAGCGTTGTATTATTTGTAATACAAAATACTGGCAGCAACATAAGTGAGCATCAGTAAGAAATTGGATAAATACTTTAAAGTGTATCTATACAAGAGAATACGGTGTCCATTAAAGGAATTAAGCCACTTTATAAACTGATAAGGAACAATTTCCAAGACATAATGTTAAGTTAAACAAAAAGCAAGTTGCAGAGCAGTATGTAGAGAATGATGTCAGGTTAGGCACTCTGCATTTCCTGCCTGCTTTCCTCAAAGCAGGTAGGAAGGAAGGAAGGAAGGAAGGAAGGAAGGAAGGAAGGGAGGAAAGGAAGGAGGGAGGGAGGGAGGGAGGGAGGGAGGGAGGGAAGAAAGAAAAAAGTTGATAGAGTCTCTAGAAAGTTATGGATGAAGTTGATGTCAGTGATGTATCAGTCTATGACAGAGCCTGCTCTTGTAAGAGGAATGTGGGAAATTGGGTTATGGGAACGAGAGAAAGGTAGGTTTTTCAGTATACACAGTTTTATGTCTGTTGAAATGTATATACTGTGCATGAATTTTCTAATCAGAAAAGATGAATTAAGTAATTTTGCTGGTCAAACATCAGGGAAACATTACATGTTTTGGCCTGCCTCAGATTAGAAGGAGACAAAGACAACCCAGAAGTCTTCCCTGGATATAATAAAGGTCAAGGAGCCCTGCTTGGGTAAAACTCTGTGTTGGGGAGTTGTGTGCGTGCAAGGGTCCACATTAAGTCACCATGAAAAAGGTCAAGTAATTTCATCCAACAAATATAAAGCAAAGACAAAATCCAAAGGGACACAGTCAGAGGGTTTCAATATTATGGTAAATGGATAATGTGGCCAGTTTGACACTTGACTCCATTCTATACACAAGTTTGACACTTGACTCCATTCTGTACACAGGGCCCAGGTACGTTGCTGCGCAGTTTGAGGCTAAGTGCAGAAAACCAAAAAGGTGAGGGTTCCCTTGATACTAAAATAAGACCCGTTTCCACTCTCACATATTTTCTCCTGGAAAATCAACATGGAGACCCAGGTTGGTCAGGCAACCACCACGAGTCAAAGACAAATTCATTCCAATTTATTTGCTGTTTCCTTGTATCAAACCTAGAGACACCTCTACTCTGAAAGGTACCATATCTCTGGATCCCAGGAGGGCTAGCTTCCCTTTCCTGTTTTGGCTGCTGCCATCCAATAAATGGTTTTTCCTTTAAAGGCTTCTGTGTCAAATATTTAATTTGGTTGGCTCCATAAAGGTTGAAAGGAAACAATAAATGGGGTTTAGTGCTAAAAGTTGTAAGTTATCTCAGTAACTCAGACCTAACTGGCCGTCTGCTGGGAAATGCTATAGTTATCTGACCCCACTCCATCTCTAGAGGGCTGTTTGAGCCAGGACTTTATGGAGGTGCAGGAGTGATTGAAATCCTTTTATGAAATGAAAACCACGTAGAATTTACTATATACTTAACCACTTGGGGTTATAAAATATAAAATAAATATCCTATCTCTATTCATAAAGACCTAATGAAATGCCTTAACTCAGCTAAAGAATTTAGCTAAAAATCTTTTGGTTCCACGTATACTTTTAAATTTTATTTCTCAATAGCATTTTGTCCCACCTTTACCTGCATTAGTATGTCATTTCACTAGTATATCAGTGAACTTATTACTTGCAAAATCACTTCTTCTAAAGATGGTTGCTTATATTTCACTTTAGGTTCAGAGTTTTTACCAACTGTACTTCTAAGGAGACTCTGGTTTCCTTCTTTCTGCTCTCAAAAGTGACTGTCACTGGTTACTTATGAGCAGTGAGTGATCTTATAGCTTTCCAAGTCTAGGTTAGGCACTCTGCATTTCCTGCCTGCTTTCCTCAATAAAATGCTTGTTACTCATTCTGCCCTGGTGGCCAAGAAGGGAAATACTATATTCTGGGTCTAGAACAGAACTGCCTGATTGAAGTCTGACCTAAAACATACTCCCCAGAGGGATGAACCATGACTCTTGCTACACTTGCTGTATAAAAGTATGAAACAGCATTAGTTATAATCTATAAAAAGATACTGTGGCTATTACAATTTAGCTATTTACTATTGTTTAATTTCTTTTAAAAACTTAATGAAATACCCATTTAAGTGTCTAAGTTGTCCATTTCATTCTACATGAATAGATATAACCATAGCCAATATATTTTCTTTGGGAAGCAAAACTAGAAACTTAATTTTTGGTTCTCAACAACTCTATATACTATTATGGTTTTATTTACCAGGGGTAAAATGGAGATTTAGGATGGAGATGGAAAACTCCACTTCACATTTAAGCACAGTAACTAAGCTGCCTCAATGCAACCTTCAATTAAAAAGGAAGTCATGAAAATTACTATTCCCATCTTTGATCATTTATCTTTTAGCTGCAGGGAATGGCGATGGTTTTACAAAAAAAAAAAAAAAAAAAAAAAAAAACACATGTTCACACCTGGCTGCAAATTAAAATGTCTTATTATATTTTAAAAGAGCAAACTATACCTGGGGTGAAAGCATTGAATAATTCCTGAATAGCATGTTCAGTCTTTGTGATGACTTTTTAATATAAATCAGGTATTTTCAAGTGTTCCCTTAAATTTCCATGCTTTCTTTTATTCATTCATGCTTGTTTCATAAGATATAAGACAAACATTTAGCTGTAACGGTTTTCTTAGTGTAAGTTATTGGAATGATCAGCGTCATTCACAAACTGAAAGTTGAAAAGTGGAGTGGGGGAATGCAGGTGTGTGTGTTAAAGAAATTTTGAGCAATGTCACCAAGATGGTAAATTGTTCCTGACTTCACTCCCCCTCACAAGAGGAACAACTAACCACTATTCAAGAACAAGACACGAGACTGCATTAGAAGGTAAGAGAAGCAGCTAAATGTTGACTGCCTTGCCCCTCCCCCAGTTCAGTTGCAGCACCGCATAGAGAGGTCTCCCCAGAGCCTCTGGGAAAAGAGACCCCAGGGGAAAAATCAGCCCTGCCTGGGCTTTGTGGGAGCCACTACTCTGATCTTACCCCACAGGGATTGCAGGGGAATCTGACTGTGACAGAGCAGGGAGGAGGGACTGCAACAACCAGCACAGGGATCTTACAGACTGCGTTTGTACCTGCACTGTCCAAGCAGTAATTCCACCCTGCAACTTTTCTCATCTGCAGAACTAAATTGGCGGCACACTCTGACCAGGGAACTCAGCAGTGTGCAGAGCTGCTTGATTCAGATCCTCAGACAAGTTCTGCCATCCCTAGAGCCCACGTCCAGGCAAGGCACTAAGTCACACCCTGTCCAGCCAGAGGAGCTGGTGAGAACACTTGGGAGTGTGCGGCCCAGTGGTGCTCAGGCACAGAGGCAGACGGGCGAAGCTGATCGCCCCCAGAGCAAAGGCAGTACTGGGTGTGGAGAATTTTCATGGTATGCAAGGGCAAGGGGATTAATTTACAGCCAAGGCTGAGGGTAGCTCCTGGAACCTCCCATCCAGAGAAACCTATTTGAGAAATCGAGAGTTTCCTAGAGCAGCCCCTCTCCTTCCCGCCCAGGCAAGGAAGCTGAGACATAGCTCCAATTACCCTCTGTGGCTCCTGGCCCTATCTGACCGGAAGGGCTGGTAAGAACATGGGGAATCTGTGCATCTCAGCAGCACTCAAGCCAAAAAAGGGCAGCCAGAGCTGAAGGTCAGCAGAACAAAACCAGTGGACTTGTTCAGTCAGGGAATTTGAGCACAGGTCAGCTTGAGTCAAAGCAACAAGGAGCTTTACCAGCATTAAAGCTGCTGCTTCTTCTATTGTGCCTGGACAGGGAAACTAATCCGTAGCCCCACTCATTACAGACTATGGCCTCTAGCATGTCTGACCAGGGAACCTAACCAGAGCACATGGGAAACTGCAAAGTCCATTCAACAGCCCTGCTTACAGTGGCACTTGAACAGAGAACAGCCCATGGCTTTTCCCATCTGCAGAGCAAAACCAGTGGCCTCACCCGACCAAGGAATTCAATACACACTCCTGCCTGATTTGAGTCCCCAAGCAATGAGGTGTACAGGCCCAGGGTTTCATCCTGCTCCCCTGCCAGGAACAGAATCTAATTCATAGCTCCTTCTACAACTGAATATAGCACCCAGTCTCAACCATTAAGCCTGTCCAGAGAACCTAAGCAACTGCAGAGCCTATACCACAGCCTCACTTGGGTAGGGAACCAAGCCAGCAGTCCTGTTCAACTGTTCTCAGCCGGTGGCACACTCCCAATACCCAACCTCAGAGTCTGAACAGTTGTTTCACCAAAATACAGACCATAATAATAGGCCCCACCTGCCCAACAACAATACCAGCAGACACACCCAGAAACCCAAACTGAACCGACTACTGAAGATCCATCTCTGCCAAAGCAAACCTGTAAAGTCTGGAAAAGGAACCACATTACTTACATGTGCAGATTATCAATGTAAGGAATCAAGGATCATGAAAAACAGGGTAAATACGGTACCACCAAAGGAAACTACTTAAGCTCTAATAACTGATCTTAAAGAAACGGATATCTATGACCTGTCAGAAAATGAATTGAGAATTACCCTCATAAAGAAGTTTAATGTGGTATGTGTGGGGGTGGTGGTGGGATGAATTGGGAGATTGGGATTGACATATATACACTAACATGTATAAAATGGAGAACTAATAAGAACCTGCTGTATAAAAAATAAATTAAAAAAAAGAAGTTTAATGACCTGCAAGAACACATAGACAGACAACTAAATGAAATTAAGAAAAAAAAAATACATGAAAACTGAGAAGACTGACAGAGCAATAGAGACCAACAAAAAATAAAAACAGAAATTTTATAACACAATAACTGAACTGAAACACAATGCACAAACAATAAAAATCAAAATTAAAAAGTGGGGCTACATCAAACTAAAAAGCTTCTGTACAGCAAAAGAAACCATCAACAAAATGAAAAGAAGACTTACAGAATGGTAAAAAAATATTTGCAAGCAATATATCTGATAAGGAGTTGATATCCAAAATACATAAGGGACTTACACAATTCATGAGCAAAAAACCCCAAATAACCCAATTTTAAAATGGCAAAGGACCTGAACAGACATTTTTTCAAATAAGATATATTAAAAGGGCAACAGGTACATGAAAATATGGTCATCAGGGAAATGCAAATTTAAACCACAATGAGATATATTACCTCATGCCTGTTAGAAAGGGCCTCATCAAAAAGAAGAGATAACAAATGCTGGCACAGATATAGAGAAAGGGAACGCTTGTATATTGTTGTTGGAATGCAAGAACTACTATATGGCCCAGCAATTCTACTTCTGGCAATATATTCAAAGAAAACAGAAACACTAACTCTAAAAGATATCTGTACCCCCATATTCACAGCAGCATTATTTATAGTAGCCAAGACATGGAAACAACCTAAATGTCCGCTGGTGGATGAATGGATAAAGAAGTTATACATACACACACAATGGAATACTACTCAGCCATAAAAAATGAGGAAATCCTACCATTTGCAACAACATGGAGAACTCTGAAGACATTATGCTGAGTGAAATAAGTCAGAAAGGTAAATACTATATGATCTCACTTATATGCGGACTCTAAAAACAAAAACAAAGAAATAAGTTTATAGAAAAAGAGATCAGATATGTGATTGCCAGATGAGGAGGGTGGGGAGAAGGAAAAGTGGAGGAAGATGGTAAAGACATACAAGATTCCAGTTACAAGATAAATAAGTACTAGGGATGTAATGTACAACATGATGATTCTAGTTAATATTGCTATATACTATACAGAAAAACTGTTGAGAGTAAATCCTAAAGTTCTCAACACAAAAAGATTTTAAAAAATTTTTCTTCTTTCTTTTCTTTATATTGTATCTATATGAGATGATGGATGTTAGCTGAACCTATTGTGATAATCACTTCACACATGTAAATCAAATCATTATGCTGTATGCCTTAAGCTTACACAGTGATGCATGTCAATTATTTCTCAGTAAAACTGGGAAAAATGTTAAGTATTAATGCACAAAAATGTATCTTTAAAGTAAAAATGCTATTCACTTTGCATTCTAAGAGAACTGTTTAAATTTCTGTAAAAAGAAATAAAAACACAAGTTATGGGCTTTCGGCCTCTGCAAAGAAAATGCAAATTCTGTTTTTCTGTCATAAACCTGTAGTTTTTGATAGCATCATTCACATTTACACCTTCTCATAACAAACACAGTGTCTTGCACCAAATAGGCAGCTAGTATATTTGATAAACAGAACTAAATATAAATTATCTGATTCTCAGAGCAAACATTAAGGCAAATTCAGGCAATTATATTCCTTTCCTCTTCTAATTCCAGTGACAATGACAACAAATACACTGACTCCTAGGAGCAGGGAAGGAAAGAGAAAAGAAAACTATGAAGCCATATAGAAAACTAAATCAGAAGGAAGGTTCCATGAGAAAATATTAATACAATCGTAAGAATTAAAACTTCAAAAGTTCACAAATGGATAAATAGAAAAACAATAGCCATTGTCAGTCATTTCAATGACTTGAGAAAATTTAACGTTATAATATGTATTAAAGGAAAATGAGAAATTATTAATGAAGCAATATGAAAATAATCATATTTTACAGAGAAAGTGTTCATTGAATAGGAAGAAAAAAAACAGAGTCAACCAAGTGAATATTGCTAATAAAATTTAGAATTCAAGACCTGTTGGTTTCTGTAATTCCATTACAGGTATTGAAAAACTGACAATACAACATCTGTGTGACACAAATCTGGTTCCGATACTTTTTGCAATGGAAGCAGTAGCTAATGGGATGTAAAATGAATAGAGACACTGCTGCCTGAAAAAAACTTTTTTCATTTTTCAGAATGTTTCTAATTGTAGAAACCATGATATTGGTGGCCAAAGAGAAAAATAAGAATTAACAAGAAATTAATCTTTCTAACATAACTTGGTCCTTGGAGCAGTGGAGGTTATAAGACATTTGCAACTTTTTTCCTGCCTTTAGATTCTACTGAGGAAAAATCTAAGGACCGGAAAACCTTAGTTTTAATCTAGGTTCCATTTAGTCATTGTGCAACACTGAACCTTGCCTCTTTAGTTTTCATCTTTGCTAAAACGAACATATACCAGATAACTCTCTCCAAATACACTTTTCTTGTTATACAACTTTCACAATATAAATTCAAGGATGTGGAAATTACAGTAATGATCCAAGTGATTTGATTAGTATAGTCTGCTTGTCTAGGTGACCTGTGTGAACAATAACTCTTTTTTCCTAAATAGAATTTTTAAATGCGCGTGTTAGTCATGTAATTCTTGAAACTATCCTTTCAACTAACTCTGGACAGATAGCATCAGAGAGTTCAGAGCAGTTCAGCCATTAAAGAGGGTAAGCTTCTGCCCTGCCTGCAACGGTTAGAAATATATTTCTTTTATAAATGTCTGAATTATTTATACTTCCTGTGGTATCTACAGTCCTATCTTTATACCCCCCCATTTGCTTACTTTTGCCATTGAAACCATGTGGAAGTGAATACCTTCTATATTAATTATAATATACTCAACCCATGTATGATTCTCTCTGAAACTGAAGTTTCATTTGTTAAAAAGAAAAATGCCCAAGGAAAAAGCAAGCATCTGTCTTTTAGTAAGTTCATTGCTAATTTTATGTTTAATACAGTGACAGAGAATGCATGCCTACCAGAGTGAAAATAAGTAACTTAAAGAATAAAGAACCATATATAATTCCTAGATATAAAATGGAAACTTAGTCATTCAATTAATTTATTTTTTGAACTGTGATTTAGAAATGGTGAACTCCTGAAGTAATTAGAGCTTATCTGGAATAGTTAGATGATATGTGCACATAAGTTCTTTATTCCCCAGTGCAAAAGAAGGTCAAACTGGAAGTAGACAGTTATTGCACAACAGTGTCAGACCAAGTGACAGGAATATATTCTTGTCCAAGGTATGAAGGTGAGAATAATGAATGTGTCTGAGCAAAATGGTCTAGACCATTCTGTTCAGTGTCCAGTAGAAATATAATGCAAGCCACATACATAATTTTAAAATTTCTGGTAGTCAAAAGTGGAAGCAGTTGAAGTTAATTTAGGAATATATTTATTTAAACAAATATTGATACATGCAAAATATTATGTCAACATGTAATCAATATTTTTAAATTATTTAGATATTTTATATTTTTGTACTAAGTCTTTGAAATCCAGTGTACATTTTATGCTTGGAGCATATTTCCATATAGATTAGATACCTGTAAAGTACTTCATAGCTGCAAGTGGCTAGCAATGATTATAATGGGTGGCAGAGGTCTAGATAACAGTCAAGACCACCCATACTAATTATGTTCCTCCTTACTGAACTACTAACACACACACACACACATCTTCCCACCTTAACACCAAACGAAGATATCCTTCCACAGATTTATGTATGTATAAATATTTAGTTGACTATGGAAAGGTAGTTAAGGTAGTTGTTGTTATATTATCATTATTATTATCATCTCTTCATATGAGGCACATTGTTCCCCAGTGTGTTCCTTAGTGTTCACCAACACTAGGTGGACACACCTATAGAAAAGTTTTCTGCCTTCATTCACTGGTCACTTACTTTAGATACATAAAGACAGATACATAAAGATAGTTTTATGACTTAACGGTATTATTTGACTCTATAGAAGACAGTAATCTTCCGGCCATCAACTCAGATATACAAAAAAAGTTTTTATTTTTCTATAATTCATATCTGTTTGCATAGTTTCATTATTCCTGAGTCATTCGTTTGTTTCAATCAGTAATTATTGGGCACCCGCTATGTGTTAGATTTTGTAATAAGCAATAGGAATGCTTAAAAATTCCTCCTCTCTTGGAGCACATATTCTAGTGGAAGGGACACAGATAATACAAAATAAATATGTGTAATATATGGTACGCTGCATGACAGAAAGTTAATGCTTTCTCTATAGGATGACATCTAAAGGCTTATGTAGATCCAGGCACCTTCTGACAGTGCCTAGAACATACTAGGTACTCAATAAATGTTTGATTTTTCAATGAATAAATAATAGAGGTAACACAGCACTGTAAAGCATTATACTCCAATAAAGATGTTAAAAAGAAAATAACAGTAGAGGAAGGCAGCTCATCCCCTGTCACTGTCTGCCTGTAGAGCATCCACTGAAATATAAATATCACCCCATCTGGATGTCTGCTGTTGTCACTCACTCCAAATTGTTATCAACTGAGGTATCTGCTTCCCTACATCAATTGAGATGTCTACTCTCTGGCTATAAGGTCCATGTAGCCATCCACCACCAAGACCTCACTGCAGCCATGCGTCCACTTCAGGTCTACTGCCTCTCACTCCGTTGCACTTTCCCAGGAGCAGATACATATTTAGGTGTTCTTTCGTGACTATTTGGGGTCACGGCATTTGACGGGGCTGCATGAATTGCCTTCAGGCAATTCTATCCCCTTGGCTCTCTTGCCATGGTGCCTCTAGGTTTCTAAATGAAAATTTGGACAGATTCACTATTACTTTTAGATCCACAGATGTAGTTGGTGTCATCTCCTTCTCCCTTCTCAAGAGTACACTAGGAAAGGAGTGAGTATCAAGGCACAGATCTTCTTAGAACCCTCAACCACATCTAACTTTCTTGCCTCTCCATCTTACCCAGAGAGGATTTTTATCACATCTTCTACAGGGACAGTGTGGGGAGTTGTTGATAAATTATCAAATGAAATATTTTAGTCCAACTTCTTGAATGATGCATGGATTTCCTTTACAATCAATCACATTCAGCTTGGGGAATCTTATGCTTTAGAAAATGGTACTGTTTTTATGCTTACCTGTAATGGATGAATTTGTTAATATGCTGAGGATAAACAGGAGAATAAAACCAGCAAAACAGTTATCTCATACTGATTTTTCACACGGGGCTATACATTCTACTCCAAAGAACACTGTGTGAAAGAGAAACACACTACCCAGTTGAACGCAGTGATCTGCAGAGGCATACACAAAATATTCATATACCTTATATTCTTCCTTAATCTGTTTATCTATATGTATTGCCCTATAAGTATATATTATGCTATACTCCTGGGTTTATGTACTTTTCCTGTTAAAGTATTAAATAACACACTCTAAATATGATAAAGATCAGTGAGTCTTAGATATTGAGAAGTTAAAGTAAGAAAACCTTTTGAAAGAAATGAGAGAGCATGTTACAGCTCCGAAGGAACAGACCTAAGGAAATCCATGATGTGCACCATCAAAGACAGAGCCATCATCTGTTCTAAGGGGGACTGAAGTGTGCTTATGGAAGATTCGGGGTACAGACATAAGGCTGCCATGGAAAGCCACTACCCAGCATCTGGTCTCAGTTGCTGGACCAAGAAAAAACCATCTGTGTCAACTCCAGTGACACAATTTTTGCCTTCATAATAACGATGCCCTTCCTTCCATTTCTTGAAGGTACCACAAATACCACACTTTACTACATTTATTTATACCAATCAAACTTAATGTCTTTTTTCAAAGTAAATTGCAATGCTTATCTATATCTACTGTATTATTCCTGTGTTTATTTGAAATCTAAGATTCTTTAAGTAAGATGTTGTAGTATTTTATGTTTTTATTTAGTCTATTTCCTTATAAAATTGTATAGGATTTGAGTTCCACCCCAATGCTATCTTTATTTCATGAAATTCCATAATGTATTTATTTTTAAGAACACACATACCACATTATGGAAGAAATGACTCTATTTAAAATTCCAATATATTTAGTGATTTCCTTTTTGGCAGCACTATTCCCTTTAGGTCTATCCTGTTGAATTACTAAGTCATTTGTTGGTCTAAAGCAATACTACACAGTAAAGCTATGTTGTTTAAGTAATAATTACCTCACACAATTTAATTTGTATCCTTAGGAACATAAGCCTCAAGATGCTGGATTTAGAACATCCATAATCTATTCTTCCTAATGTTTGACCCTTTATATCCACTCTGAAATGAGTCCTTATTTTCTTGATGATTAAAAGCTACAGACTTTAAGTTTTCCTAAAATCTTGAGGTCACTGAGATGATAAAGATGGTAATCATGATATGCCTGGGGTACAGTCAGGAGAGGTAAAATAGGAAAGAAGAATGTGTACAGAAAAGCAATAATCACAGAGTGAGCAGAATAAGAAGAAATTATTTGCAACAGGAAGAAAAGGGAATGTCAACAACATCTAGCCAAAAAGGAACGAAACTGGGTCAGTTGTAGAGACGTGGATGGATCTAGAGACTGTCATACAGAGTGAAGTCAGAAAGAGAAAAACAAATATCATATATTAACGCATATATGTGGAACCTAGAAAAATGGTACAGATGAACCAGTTTGCAGGGCAGAAATTGAGACACAGTTGTAGAGAACAAACGTATGGACACCAAGGGGGGGAAGCCATGGGGGGCGGTGGGGATGGTGGTGTGATGAATTGGGCAAT
Source organism: Leucopleurus acutus (assembly GCF_964270905.1). Lineage (NCBI taxonomy): Eukaryota > Metazoa > Chordata > Mammalia > Artiodactyla > Delphinidae > Leucopleurus > Leucopleurus acutus. The sequence continues at coordinate 12,704,463 of NC_139146.1, forward strand.
TGGGATTGACATGTATACACTGATGTGTATAAAACTGATGACTAATAAGAACCTGCTGTATAAAAAAATAAATAAAATTAAATTTAAAAAAACCAATATCTAACCAGAGTTCTTATGTACTTGAAATGTCATCAAACTGTGAAAAATGAGAAATAATGGTGACTCACATCCTCTAAGTAACACATAAACTAGCATTTCAATATCACTTTGGAGTTTACAAAGTTCTTTTAACATCCATCAACTCTTTTAATCCTTTCTGGGTAAGATAATATTTTCATCATCCCCAGTTCACTGATGAGGATACTTGGTGAAATTCATACAGGGTCACACACGTCAGACAGGACTAACCCAGATCCACGGACTGCAACCCATGCACCTTCTCCCACACTTTGCTGCCAAATGGATATCAGCTGACCTAGGTACCCTCTTCTCTTATAATTAAGTTACAGTGAAGACTCCAGGAAAGCTAGTAATATCTGTAGTCTAAGAACTTTAGTGATGACTTTGTTTGCTGATAATTTTTTTCCAGAATTTTTAAAGGATATATAGAGATTACATTTCCTTATCTCCTCTGAGAAACTTTGTTATTTCTTTCATTCCAAACAAAATAAGGACTCTTTCAACTAAGAGACACATACTCAGAAGTTTTTTTAATTTAAAACATTAATGTAAGTTCACCATTAGTTAAATATATATATGTATATGTGTATATATATGTGTGTATATATATATATGTATATGTGTGTATATATATATATATGTGTATATATATATATACTTAAAATCTTAGCTGTCCTCTCTTCCTGATGACAGATAGATAAACATAAAATCTGCAGTTTTTTCAGCTCTTTAGTTTTCACCCAGATAATCTGTACTGGCAAGGTCTACACATAACAAAAGACTTGATTCAGCCAACTCAGTAGCAAAAACAAGAAGTCACATTGGTCATGAGTTATGCATACCAAATCATAACTAATGAGAATTTTGCTAATCAACTAGTTGTCAAGGAGTCTTGAAAATACAGCCTAATCAGCACACAGCAAAGTTCCTATATCATAGATGCACTTGCCTATTTCAAAGAATTCTATAGCGATTGTAGGAAAGAGAAGTCTATTTTTGAACGCTAGCATGTATTGGAAAAAATTCCAGAATGATTAAGTCTTCTGGCATGTATTTTAGCTATTACAGCTGTTTGCAATATATATGTGCTACATCTATATTTGAAATGTCTGCTGTTGCCATTCACCATCTGCCCGAAGATGGGTGAAAATGCCTATGTTTTCTGTTCACTGCTTATGAAACTGCACATAGTAATTTGTCAAACCTGTATTATTTTTCCTAGTCTTTTTCAAGCATCTAATCAATAACTTAGAAATGTTCAAGTAAAACTTTAAAGTCTCTTACAGATGAAAGTATAACGTACCTGTTAAATTAGTGGAGGTAGGATAATTCTCATGGTAATTTTGACTATCTGATTATTATTAACTATTTAATAATGCCCTGGCTATCCAGAAAACTGCCTTCTGGATCTCAAACTTCTGGAATATAATGGGGAAAGAAAACTAAAAACACTAAAGACAATGTCACACATCCTAGAGTCATAGAAGAGTCCCTTATTCATTGTCACCCAATAGTGGAATTCTGACCTCCTCCCACTCAGTTGCTTTCCTCTTAAGACAAAATTCTCAAACTGCTGATTCTCTGATATCTAGACTTAAGTGGACTTATCAGATTAAAATAGAAAGGAAATGAGATTCTCCTAGAGGAAAGCATAATAATAGAAGGGAATATGGACAACCCATGGTATGCCAGCAAATGGGGAGATTGAAAAGCTGAAAAACATATCATAAATTTTGCCGAGTATTATAACATAATAGGGAATGCTCCTAACAATGTTCCTGAATTGTTTCTAAAAGCTGTTATATTTGAAGCCTCTATTTTAAAAAGAAAAAAACCAAATTATTTTAAGTCTTTTTTTTCAACAGTATTGTTTAAAATGCATAAACTTGGGGAATTTAAACATTAAGCTCCAGTTACCAGTAAAATTTAGTCATTTATGTGAAAAGCTGGCACTAAGGGTTTATTATAATTTTAAAAATAACTTCTACAATGTAATAACTATGTAAAAAAGCCTATTTTATATCATCTATATCCATAATTTTAAAACATGTAGATTGAATTAGAGTCTAAAATTCCAATCTCAAGGATTTTGCCTAAAATAAAAACTCCCTGACCCATAAACTGAGACAAAGTTCCACACCACAGAAGATGGTTCTTATGTATTTTACACACAAATTATATCTTTATGAAGCAACTGAATACAACTGAATACAACTGAAATTTTAAAATCAGAAGTTTGAACACTTAGTTTCTTCTGTCTCTGTGGAATTGTTTCTGAATAAATGTCACAATGGTATAATTGCTGTACATCTCGAGTTGATTCTGTGTCTTCAGAGTTTTTTTCACATCAGATGAGTCACTCTTCAGACTCACTGGAAGATTGGTCAGTAATCCATTTTTCTCTATATTTATTCTATAATGATTTACCCTTTATTAAGATATTCTCATTCTCAGATTACTTATACCATAAACATTTTCTAGGCCTGCATTTGAAAAGAAATGTCAACACTTGTAACTGAAGACTCAATATGCTTCAATTTAACTTTGTAAGTAGACAATCTCTTTCTTCCTGAGTGTTATAATCAGGTAGTCATAAGTTCCACTTAGCCTAGTGAGATATAATTATACTTTCCAGTAGAAGACAATCAACACTACAGACACATTTTTCTTTCTTGCCAATTTTGCAAGGGTAGAAGGGCTTATTTGACAATCAGTTTACTGACAGGCTATTATCTATCTGATAAAATACGTTAAAACTTGTCTTCCTTTTCAAAGTTCAGGGATTTGCTTTTTTAAAGGTCAAGACATATTTGCCCTTTTAAATATGCATGCATTTGTAAGTATATTGTCTTTATGAATCTTGGCTCTGGAATTACTCAAGATTTGACCAACAAATAAGAGAAAGTTAAAAGACTGAATTAAATATTTCTAAAAAGTGTACATCAAGTGAGGATAATAAAGAGTTCCATTTTCTCATATATATTATACTTGGGTTTTGCTAGGTAACAAATGTAAAAGATTTGCATATCCTATTTACAATAACTCAGTGTTGACTATAGGCCTCTAAGTCACTTAGTACATGATGTGGAAATCTTAGCATAGTGACTACTTCACTGAAAGTGCAACACAAATCTTTGCTGAACCAAACTGAAACAAACTGTGTTATACATGTAAACAGACAAATGATAGTACAGGATAATAACTGGTTAAATAGAAGTCAAATAGATTAGTATGAGAAAACATAAGATGCAGCAACTAATGCTGAATGGGGAGTTAAGAAGATTTTCACCGAAGAAGTTGCATTTGAACATATTCATGAAACATTTATTTAGAACCTAAGAGGAATTTAAAAAAAAAAAAATTTGTAAGCTATGACTTGAGCTGACTTTGTGTGGAGATTTCTTTTACTTTTCTCCCTTCAAGTTTCTGATTACTGTTATTAACCGCTTTTGCATTTGTAGCTTTATTTGGTATTGTTGGAATCGTAATTATCGTTTTCACCAAGACATCACACAGTGACAGGGTCTAAGAAATAAGATGAGGACAAGAAAAGCCTCCATGCCTATAATAGTTGTTTCAAAGCTTATGTGAATTACACTTCTACAGAAGAAACTGCTCACTTTTTATGCTCGATGCCAACCAGAGATTAGAAGCAAATCTCATCACTGACTGCTCGGAATTCACCAAGGCACTGCCATTGCTTGGATTAAAATCCAAACTCTTGAACAGGGATTAAATGGCTAGTGATGAAATGCCAATTGCCTCCCTCTGTGGCCTCTTTGCTTACCTCTCTCAGCTTACTACACTCAAGAAATAACGACTTTCTTTCTGCATTTCCTTTTCCATTTGCCTGTCAAAATTTCCATTTTAGTAGTATCTTAGAGTAAAGAACCCGGGAGCAAAATAGAATAGGTTAGAATAGAATCAGGTTAGAAACCTGATTTCACCCCTCCCTAGATGTGAAACCTCTAAACATTTATATACTCATTCCAAGTCTCAATTGCTCCACCTATAAAAAGGAATCTTATATGATTGTTGTGAGGATTAAATGAGATAATACATATAAACTACTTAAAAACATTACCTGCCCACATAAGTAAGCTTTTATATAGGTTAGCTGTCATGATTGTTTTGTTATTTTAGAAAGTAATCAAAAATATTTATTGAATGAATAAGTCTTATTACTAGTTAGAGAAATGGACTGGAATAGTGAAAGGGCATGGGTTTTGGAGGCTGACAAACCTGGATTTGAGTCCCAGGTCGCATTTTCCTCTCTCTCTCTCTCTCTCTCTCTCTCATACACACATACATGTGCACACCCACGTGCATACACGCATGAAAATACACCCAGGAAATCTAAAGCACAGGTATCTGAAACCCTTTAGAATACAAGTTTGGTGTCCTTCATTAACTCGGAAGACCTGAAGCCTGTCAAAGGAAAGAAAGAGGCAGTCACTGTGACCAACAGTTGCACTATGCTCGGCACCCTCAGTGGAAGAAGGCAGGGGATGTGTAACACATTTCACAACTCCACATAAACGTATTTTAAATGAGTATATTTCAGAACATAAAATAGTAAGCTAGACTGAGGTACCGCCACAACATTGCTGTCATCTCCTCAGCTGTGCAGCCTTCCGGGAACCGTCAGACCTTCCCTGTGCTCCTGCCGCAGAGCTATGACAGCACATACCATGCTTTACATGTGCACAGCACCCCTCCTCCTCTCCTCAAAGCTACACTTCACGTCCTCCAATCTGGTGTCTAGCCAAACCTGTCCCCCAACTCTGGTACTGGTATGTTCACCAGTATCTTGAAATTCCTGAATCCAAAGAATTCACATATCCCATTCTTATCCTACAAGACCATCCAGATGGATTTCTGAGTTTTGAAGCCTTCCAACCTCTTGACTTCTCTCTTCTCATCACACTCTCTAGGGTTTCCCCAAACCATCCTGACTTCTCTCTCCTGAATCCATTCCTTCTTTCCAAACAGCACCTAAATACTGCCCTCCTCAGAATTTGGCTTTGGCTCTCTTCTCTCCTCTCTCCGTGTTCTCTCCCTAGGTGATCTCATCAGCCCCCATGATATAAAACACCATGTGTATGCTGAGGTCAACCAAGAGCTCTGTTGTCAAGATCAGGGATGCTGCAGATCTACCTTGTCCAAAAGTGAACTCTTGATTCCCACCCCCAGAAATGTGTTCCTCCTCTAGGCTTCCCCTTCTACACATGGTACCAGCATTCTTTTGCTGTTCCTTTAAGAAATCTAGAAGTCATTCTTGGTTCTTCAGCACTCCCTACACTTCCCCCTCTTTACTCAATCATTCAACAACACCCACAAATTCTACCTCTAAAATATTTCTCTAATCTAATCATTATCTTCATTTCCACAATCATTCTGCTACAAAACAAAACCATGTTTCACTAGAATTACTGCAATAGTCCTTTTTAATGTTTTTTAAAACAGCTTTATTGAATATAACTGATATTTTTAAAACTGATATACAAAAAGACTGGGTATATTTAATGTTTATAATTTGATCTCTCTTCTCCTGCCTTTGAATCCGCCTCCTACCCATTCTCCATACTACAGTCAGGGTCATCTTAATGTTTGCTCCACATAAGATCATTTTCAATTCACCTCGAATTTTCTTACTGATGCCTTCTCTACACTGATGAAGTAACTATGACATGACGCCTTTTTCCTTTTATTTCCATTTTTCTTCTTGAAATATCTGCATTATTTCTAAATATTCATAAAACGTTCACAGTTTTCCTGGGAGGTCATTAAAGTACTGGTAAAATTAGCAGCAATATTTCAAATTAAGCTTTCCTAAAGAGCCTCTGATTTAGATTTAATAAGACAACTATTATCTTACTATCTAAAAATAAAATCCAATCATGGTTGCTAAGATATAATAATGCATTTCATTTATTTATATTGGATGAGTTAACATAAAGGAAATATAATGACATGTTTGTTTTCCTCTAGTAATTCTAAGTAACTTTTTAACATTTAAGTGAAAGATACATTTAGAAATAAATATTTTTACAGTATGAATTCTTACTGAGAGATGTTCTTTTTCCTTCTGTTTTGAACACTCTATATTTTGGTTTATATGAAATCAATAAATGTAAAAAAAAATCATATTAACTAAGAGCAGCATTTTTCCCTCATTATTTTGTTAAAAGATAGAGATAGTTATTTTGGCTTCTGATGGGATCTGACTCTATTTATGTGATGCTTATAAAAGGATGATTCTGACTCAGCATCATATTGTTATGGGTGTGCATAAAAGTCTGTGTCTATGAGACTTTTTCTCAAACACATGTATACCTGAATATAAAACATAAATGGATAAATCAAGGGGAGAACGCAATCATTCAAGTTATTTGACATTTCATAGGGATAAAATTGCAACTTTATTCTTTGACTGAATATTTTAATGTTTGATTCAAGAATTGTGTTTAGTTGACACTGTGAAATGGAAATAGTGACCTAAGGCAATATAAAGAAAACTATTTCACTTCTGCACAATTACTCTAAAAATGTCTAATCAACTGGTGCTATGTATCATACATAGACATCATCTTCATCACGTGTTTACAAACGAAAGTGCAAATTACCTAAATACCTTCAAACAGATGGCATTTGAATACTTTTCACCTGACATCTGCATTATCACTCATATTTACTGAATTCATGAAACATTTGCTCAGTTCTGCTGTTCTCTGTGCACATGGTAAATTTATACTGTAACTAATAGTCGTTGTTCAGGAGTCATTTATTTGTCTATGTTAGCTTAAGCAACATAGTGTAACCTGGTGCTTTGTGGAAATGAAGTAAGGGTTCATCAGAATGGTGGCACCTTCTGGAGATTAGAGTGTGGCTTTGAGTGAAAGAAGCTGAAAACTTACTTACCAATAGGGTCAGCAGGAATTCAAGGGTGGAATGAGGCATCCGTGACGCCACATAATTTATCATCCAAACCAAGACATTTCTGCAAGGGAAAGAGGATAGTTAGCAATTGTGTCAAGACAAGGAAAAACAAAGTGAGACTTTCCACACAAAACAAGATGAAAGGTCACCCTAGGACAGTTTCACCCTAAGGAGATAGAGAGTCAAGATCAAGATAAAAATAAGTTATAGGAGGAATAACTATTTCTCAATTGTTGTCAGGTAACAGGGACCTAAACGATTGTCTCTAATGATAAATGTGACAGGAGGTGCCACTCTGTGATAAGGTTGCCAGATACAATAGAGGACTCCAGTTAAATCTGAATTTCAGATATCAAGGAATAATTTCTTAGTATAAATATGTCTCAAGCAATGGCTGGGATCTAGTTCATACTTTGAAAAATTCTCATTTATCTGAAATTCACATTTAATTGTGAGTCCCATGTTTTTATTTGCTAAGTTTGACAACCCTACTGAGGGCCCAGGTCTGTGTTCCTAGATAACTTTCTGGGCACTCAGAGATTACCAAGAAGGGCCTGTGTAGTTCTAAACTCAAGATTCCAAGAAATAAGTATAATTTTTTCTAAAACTGGTGTAATCACTTGGCAAAATAGGAACACCCCTCTGAAGTGCTTAGCGCAAGGCTCAGAGTCTAGAAGCTGCTGGTCAAAATGGAGGTGTACAGTAATGCCTGAGGAATGACTGAGTGACCCTCTCTCTGCTGATACCAGGATCACAGAGGAAAAGAACAATATGTTAGTGCATGGAATGCACAGAAAAAAACCTTAAGAGAGGAGGGCCAAGCCAAGAGCTAGTACAAACCAGAGTTATGTTCTGATAACTGGGTCAGGACTCAATCTGGGTCAGGATTGCGTCCCCAATTTCATTCAAGCAGTAAGAGCCCAGAAAGCAGGTCTTAAAATGGGAACAGAGACAAAGCTCAAGGCCAGAGGACAAGACTCTATGAAATGGAGTCAAGAAAGTTTAGGATTCAGTAAAAAAAAAAAATAGAGGCAAGTTATGAGTGACCAGGGTGCAAACAGGCAGGATAACATGATGTCCTCTCTTAGGGCTGAAATATCTATAATTTGCTTTTATCAATCACTCAGTATAAGAAGCATCACTCTTTCTGAATGACCTTTATTTTATCGTCCATCTAATACAGCATGCTTAGATTTTTGTAAGAGAAATGACCAACTTCAATAGTAATAATAATGGCAATAATAAGAGTAGTAATAGCTAACTGGTATTGAGCTCTTACTATGTACCAGAAATAAACTAAGCTTTTCTCCTGGATTAATTTATTTACCACAACTTTATCACAACTATGATGTAAGAAATATTGTTATCTTAATTTTACCTTACTATAGTACTATATACCTTATTATCTTAAGGCTTTCTAGGTTTTTTTTTCCCCAGGCTTTATACGAAGATAAAGATGAAAACTGCAAAAGGTGAACAAGATCTGTAAGAACCATGTGCACTGCTCACATCTCTACCGAAAAGACGATCTGGAGGCCCACTAGCTAGGTTGAAATTTCCTCCAGCCCCACTGCTTCCTAGCTATATAAACTTGGGCATGTTCCTTCACCCCTCTAAGTCTTAACTTCATTATATTTAGAAGGGGGGCAATAGTAGGGACTTTCTTACATTGTTGAAAAACTGAAAGGAGATAATATATGTAAAAGGTTTATCAGAATACCTGGTACACAATAAATATGCAATAAATAGCTAATTTATTAGCTAAATTTAGGAAAGTATTGAAAGAGACAGAAAGGAAAAATAATTTGTTGTTACTACAGTTTTTGCATTGATTAATTTTCTTAATAGTTTTCTATTTCAGTATTGTATGAGAGCAAATTTATGTGTCTTCAGAGATTTCCTCATTCCCACCTGCAATCAACACCCTCTGATGCTTGCTCGATGAAAAGCCTTAGCTGCCACCACCTAAGGAGATGGAAACTGGAGTAACTAGAGCTGGGTTACAGCCTGGACTGCATCATGCCCCCACCTTGGCAGGAAGCAGAGCAGCTGCAGTGCCCAAGTCTTATCTGAATAAATCCAAGGAGGATTTATTTACTAGCACCATTTCTATGCTCAGTTGAAGAGCCATAGCACATGGCATTAAATCTCTCTGATTCCGGGCTTCCCTGGTGGCGCAGTGGTTGAGAGTCCGCCTGCCGATGCAGGGGACGCGGGTTCGTGCCCCGGTCCAGGAGGATCCCACATGCCGCGGAGCGGCGGGGCCCGTGAGCCATGGCTGCTGAGCCTGCGCGTCCGGAGCCTGTGCTCCGCAACGGGAGAGGCCACAGCAGTGAGAGGCCCGCGTACTGCAAAAAAAAAATAAAATCTCTCTGATTCCCCAAAGAGGAAGGGAAACATAATTTAGAAGTGTAAGGGAATTAATGCCCTATAAGGTGAACTTTGACCACTGAGAGATAAAGACGAGGAGGAGCCAGTAGGTAAAGTCTTCAGCCTCCCTCCCCTACAAGGGACTTATGAAAATTACAGTAGTATCACACTACCTCTCCAGAGACATTATGTGTGACCAAGCAACTGGCTGTGTAGTATTTTCTTGTAAAACAATATGGCAGCTTAGTCACACACTAGCTTATATTTTTCTTTTTCTTTATCTGACTTCTGTTTTTCCCCTCACTCTTACTGCTCTGGGATTAAAAAGTCTAATTAACTAGCTAATTAATTAATTAATGGCTATTAATTAAATAGCCTCAGGCTATTTTACTAGAAAATCCAGGCTAAGACAATTGGTACCAGGAGTGGCTGTACCAAGCTGATCCTCAAGGTGGGATTTCTGGAATAATCACACTATCCTAAGACAATCTTAGAGACCCCACTGCTGGCGATAAGTAGGTAATTCCACTGGAATGAGTGGTATCACAATAAAGTTGCATGTGACTGATATGGGAGCAATAATAATTGAGAGAATTGTGGTACAGGGCAGCTGCTCTAAATTACGGCTTGGAGGTCTTGCTAAAAGAAAATGACAGGTTCAGGACAGCTAATTGCCAGCTAAAGGAATATTATCAAAGCCAGTAAGTTCCTATGAAGCTTCAGAATAATTCTCGTCTTCTATAGCTTCAGGGTGCAACGTGCAGGAAATCAGGCTTGGGATCTAATTATAAAAGTGACAGAGGGGCTTCCCTGGTGGTGCAGTGGTTGAGAGTCCGCCTGCCGATGCAGGGGACACGGGTTCGTGCCCCGGTCTGGGAAGATCCCACATGCCACAGAGCGGCTGGGACCGTGAGCCATGGCCGCTGAGCCTGTGCGTCCGGAGCCCGTGCTCCGCAATGGGAGAGGCCACAACAGTGAGAGGCCCGCGTACAGCAAAAAAAAAAAAAAAAAAAGTGACAGAGCTGCAAAGGAGACTAAAAGTATGTTCTCAAAGATCTCCTGTGTCAAATTATGGGCTCTGAAGGAAAATAATGGGAGCCTATTACCTAGGATGGGAACTTTTGGGTGGAGAATCGTGAAAAACCTTGAATCTTAAATCTCACTCTCCTGGCCAATAGGAGTAGCTCATTTCCACTTACTGGAGGAAAATTGCCTTCCTTGTCTGGACCCTTACGGTTAATCATAACAGTTTCCTGAGATGGCTTCCTCATGCCTGGACTTGAAAATATCTTACTTTAATAAGTTGGGAATTCTGGAATTGTCTTTAACATAATTGTAAAGAAAGGATCAGAAGGCACAGGGAAGCGAGACTGTTAGAATGGACATATTACGTAAGATCTGAAAATCAACCACTAGACTATGTTCCCCAAGAAGACCCAGAAGACACTTCCTTCATTAAGGCAAGAAGGAATTCACAGGAAAGCAACGGCATCTTTAGTAGGAGCTGTTCTATGCAAGCTGGTGTTAAGCGGGAAACACTGACATTAAAATGAGCTCCCTAAAATTAGTGATCATGTTAAGATTCCTAAGTGTCAGTGCTGGCAGAACTTAACCACTTGAGGCAATGTGAAGATAATTACCAAACTGGCATTAAGGTTAGAGTAGCAATTGGAATATCTTGACCTAAGTTATCTGTAGTAACAGTTAATATATCCTGTTGCTCCAGGGGGAAGGTAGCTTGAAAGCTTAATGGATGTTACTTAATGTTACTTAATAATGGGCATAAAAATCAAGAGCTGGTGATGAGAAGACTTGCAGCAACTCCCACAATTGAAAATTTCCCTCCACCAGTTCCAGATCGAAGTCAGTTTACAGATTCAGAATTCATCGATTAAAGGGAAGGTCCAGTCCCTCTGAGGAACACCCATACAATGTGATTGCAAGTCTATAATTCTTCCATTTCACAGCAATGAACTGGAGAAGAGAGGATATCCGAAAGTTACAAATAGGTTAAATACCTTCCAAGGTCTGAGGTGACACCAATACCAGAATATCCAAACTGCCAACACTGTCTTTGGTTTAGAATGGGAGTTTATGGAGGCCAGGTGAAAAACAGAGTTTTGGTCCAAACCTAACTCGCACAGAACAAGACGGACACATAAACACATCCTGAAATTATTTTCCAGTCTCTGAATACGTACTTGAGATAGATATACTTAGAAGCAGGCCAAACACACATTGGCTTTGTATTCATGTCTGTAGAGCCGGGTTCGTTATATTAGGAAGAATTAAACAGAAATCCCTGAAACACAACCACCCCCCCCCCACCGCCGCCTCCAACAAACAAGGCAGTAACTTATAAATGATATCTCAAATAGAAAAGAATTACAGAATTCAATGCCATCATCAAAGGCTTGAGGATATAGCGTGATGGCACACAGCAAAGAACTGTTCAGTTAATCTGTTAGATTCCTAAAAAGATAAAGGATGAATAAGTAAATAATGGTGGACTATTTATTATATGCTTAACTAGTTGATGGCCTCAATCATAACTGCTTTGCCAGATGTGGATTTTTAAGGGAGCACATCAATAAGACATCTGACACTTATATACTGATATTAACATGGTCAATATCCTTTTCCTGATGAACAGCATCAGGGAGCACTGGAACAAACTTACATTTACATGACAAGGACAGCAGTACACATTCACAGAAACGCCTTAGAGCTATGTTAAACTCTTTGGTTCTTTGTCATAACATAGTCTGCAGGACTGTTGTCTTTTAATTTCACACACTACGCCCACGATATCAACACCATGCCAATAGTACTGTCCTAATAAGACACACGCACGCAGAAGGGTAAAAAATTAATGCCGCAAACCTTCAGGAGCCTATCAGTTAAGTTTTTAGAATTAACAATGGCCTGGAGCATAAGATATTATATATAAAGTAAAAGGTAAGTTAATATACTTCAAACTTTCTACAACTCAAAAAGAGGCATAGCAGGGGCTTCCCTGGTGGCGCAGTGGTTGAGAGTCTGCCTGCCGATGCAGGGGACACAGGTTCGTGCCCCGGTCTGGGAAGATCCCACATGCCGCAGAGCGGCTGGGCCTGTGAGCCATGGCCGCTGAGCCTGCGCGTCCAGAGCCTGTGCTCTGCAACGGGAGAGGCCACAACAGTGAAAGGCCCGCGTTATCGGAAAAAAAAAAAAAAAAGAGGCATAGCAAAAAGCAAGCATGTTGGGGTTTAGAGGCAGCATTACTTTGGATTTTGAGGAACTATTGCTCTAACCATTTATATGGTGAATTTGAAGGCTCAAAATTAAAGAATTGTCCTTAATAGTAGAGGAGTCTGCAGCCTGAGCAAGCTGCCTTGATTCAAGAACCCAATGATACTGGAAGTATTCTTGATATGTAAGGATGTTATGTGGTGAGTCTGTGGGGTAAATAATAATCTTCTCTGTGGACAGAGCTCCAAGTCGGACACTTAGATATTCACTTCAAAGGCAGAGAGGAAGATAGCCAGAGGTATAAATATGCACTTAATCTGGGCAGAGGTGAATGGTTTGGCCAGTTAATCAGGAGTTTGATAAAAAATAAGGCTGCAAATCATGGGGAAAAAGTCTTAGGGAAAACGTGTATGATGGAAATGAGTACAAAAAATGCAGATCTGTGTGTCTTGTGTTAATGTTATGAAGAAAAACATCTACCACAATGGCAGCTCTCTCTAACAAAGTCAACATGATGCTCTCTCCTATGGTAAACTCTTCATCCACTGTAGTGTTTGAATAATGACCAATGAATAGCAGGACCATGATGGCAAAGATAGAAGCTATTGTTCCTCCTCACAAAGCCTTGTCTAAATATTGCTACTGCCCAACATTCCAACAGGAAAAAATTAAACTGAGCCCTTGATATGACATCATTTGAGGGAAAAATTAGTGAATCACCTCTTGGCAGGTCTATTTCATCGGACACCTTCTACTGTGGAGCAGACAGTGATTTGACTTTATTGGAATCACTATAAACTTTGAGTATGGGTTTACATTTCTTGCCCACAGAGAGAGACATTCCAAATCTTACGGCAGAGGATATCAAGCCAGATGCTCTACCTTTTACCTATAAGAAAGAAAAAAAAATTTTTATAATTCAAGCTATTAACTAGACAAGAACCTCAGTCATTCACAATATTCAATCCTGAGGATTTATAATATGCCTCATGCACAGGGTAAAAAAATGGACAGAGAACAACTAGTGACTAACCTTAACTAAGGTGCTACAAGGCCAAAACCTGAGATGGGACTAGTATTCTAGCCTCCTTCTCAGTTAATACCCTTAAGAGAAGTTGGTCATGATCCTGGGTCTGTGAAGGCACGAAGGAGGGAGTGAAGTGCATGCATAGTTGTATGGGGTAAAACAAGGTATCTTCCTATATTTTTTCAGGAGGTATGTTTCATGAATTCAAGTCTGGGTATTCATGAAGCAAAGCCTGGATCAGGTTATGTATCAGTTAGGAGCCCAACAGTAAAGATATGGTACTCTCAAAAGAGCATAATTCAAAAAGAATTTAATAAAGGATTTGTTTATAAAAGGGTGGGTATGGTTTAGAGAAACCAGAAGAGATAATGCAATACCATTATCCTTTTATCACCATTAGGTCCAAGGAGAAAAGGGGATGAGTTGATTAGTATTGACAGAAACCAGAATGAGAAATTTTGTGCTGAGGTTCACCTTGAATAGAACAGTGATTTTAAGACATGTAATCAGGACGCCAGTAAAACCAGAGTCTTGCTCTCCACCTCCCCTTTATCTTCTGCAGGACTACCCACTGGCTTAGTCTATTCAAGATCAGAGGACAAAGGAGGCCATCAATGAACTCCACCCAAGTCAGCCTTCCAGGATTCGAATACAGAAGAGAAATGTGAAAAGTTGATTTACAAAGGCAAACAGAAGAGATTTAGCATAGTCTGAATTTCACAGTGTTTTACATTCCTTTGAGCTAGTTTATGTTCCCTAAGATAAAATTTCTTCCTAAATACAGATGGAAAAAATCTAGACTTCATTTATGTGGAATAAAATATATAAAAAAGGAGTACTCAAATATACATTGCTAGGTAGAAAAAGACAGTTTGAAAAGACTACATACTATATGACCCCATTTATATGACATTATGGGAAGGAAAAACATAGGAATGGCAAATGGAACAGCAGTTGTGGGGAAGAGGAGGATTGAATAAGTGAAGCACATGGGATTTGGGGGGCGGCAAGATTATTCTACATGATACTGTAATACTGGTTATACGATATTATGCATTTGTAAAAACACATAGAATTTACAGCACAAAGAGTAAAATGTAGTGCACATAGGCAAACTCATTTAGGAGTTCCTGGTATTCCAGAATGAACTATAACAAAAAAATCTAATCCTATCGCACGTGTATGAAACAATCTCACTAAACAGGTTGGGGGAAAAACATTCTGACCTTTGTAACTTTGCAGAAGTGTAGAGATTATAAGAAAAAAGGCAGAAGGAGTATATATAAGCAGTGTAATCTAAATAAAGTTGTTTCCATAGGGATGTGGGTTAGCAATTCTGAAACCACTGTACTGGAACTGGACAATTAAGTAAATAGATGGCAGAAGGTAAGTCATGTTTCTCACTTTGGAGTGGGAGATTGTGATAAGCAAGGAGAGAAGGCTTGAATGAAACATGGAATGGATTGATTAGAGCCAGATATATTACAAACTTGTGTTTAGCCCAATATCAATAGAAGATGGATACACATAGAAATATTTATAGATATGTATATATAAAGAGGTTGGTATATATACATATATTTCCTTGCACTGACAAATCAGAAAAAAATGATGCACCAGCAACAGCAAGCACACCTATCACAAAGCACTTGGTTTCTACTACTCTTCTCCAGTAAAAGGAGCAAGGGCTCCTTGGAGCTCCAGAGCTGGGGCAAGAAATATGTAAGACAAGCCTGGATCTTCTTGCAGTGCCAAAAATTAAGGAAGTGCTCAACAAAAAACACCATGTTAGAGATATGTCAAATGGACATGGAAGGTAAATGAATGAGGTCCCAATTTCTAAAGAGAAAACAATTAGAGCAACATAATAAAGCAGGATTGGATTAGAACTTAATGTTTAATAGAAATATCTATGAGTCTATACTGATATTAATAAATAATTGAATACATGGAGGAAAATAGACAAATATCTCATCTAGAAAAATCCCAAATAATATATGTATCACCCACCCTCAAAGAGGTAAAGCATAACTCTCCACTCCTTGAGTGTGCACTGCACATAGTGAGTTTCTTTCCATCCTCAGTGAAAGTAAGTGTTCAAGGTCACAAAGTCAACAGTGATAAGTTATGCAGATAGCATGCACCTTTTTTATGATGTGATGAAAAGAGCACTTTAGCTCTGTGGTCTTTCTACAAAAAATGCATATCCCTAGTTTAATCATGAGAAAACATCGGGCAAATGCCACTGAGAAACATTCTATAAAATAGCTGGACCATCCTGTCAAGGCTATTTAAAAAGAAAGAAAGAAAAGGAAGTCTGAGAAACTGTCACAGCAGCCAAGGGGAGCCTCAAGAGACATGTTGATTAAATATAACGTTGGTTATTGGTTCATTAATTGTGACAAGTGTGCCATATTCATCTAAGATCTTAATAATAAGGGAAGGGGCTTCCCTGGTGGCGCAGTGGCTAAGAATCTGTCTGCCAATGCAGGGAACACGGGTTAGACCCCTGGCCGGGGAGGATCCCACATGCCGGAGAGCAACTAAGCCCATGAGCCACAACTACTGAGGCCCGTGCGCCTAGAGCCCGTGCTCCGCAACAAAAGAAGCCACCGCAGTGAGAAGCCTGCGCACCACAATGAAGAGTATCCCCCGCTCGCCACAACTAGAGAAAGCCCGCACGCAGCAACGAAGACCCAACGCAGCCAAAGATAAATTTAAAACAATAATAAGGGAAATTTGCTACAGAGTATATGGCAATTCTTTGTACAATCTTCACAACTTTTCTATAAATGTAAAACTATTCTAAAATCCAAAGTTTATTTAAAAGAAAAGGCATTATTCATGAATCTTAGTCATAAAATATCATTTTTGTCAAAACTTTACAAACAATCTGTCCCCATATGTCAGTATTAAAACTAATGGTGAACTCTATATACTTTGGAATGCATTTGTCATGCCACACCACACATACACTGGCTTAAAGCCATCCTGAAAGAATCCTTCCAGAGCAGCATCACCCGTCTTTTGAAGCTTCCAGGACATAAATCCTATGTTATTAACTGCTTGGCTCTGGTCATAAATTATTTTAAACAAAAGGAAGAGACAAAGGCTGCATCTGAAACTTACAAGCAGTTGTTGTCTCTCTACAGTAACTCCTATTTTTGCTACCTCTACAAGGCTAATAAGGTAATGAGGGGAATATCATAGTCTTCTTTCTCTTTATTCTATTTAGACTGAAGGTGGTGACTTTATCACTGAGGTCTGACCATTTATAACTCTATCTTGATCATCAGGAGTACCTGTATCATACCAGAAGAGCTCTGCAGTGATAGCCTACTTAGTGTTTTGTGATAGGTCTTTATTCATTCATCAGACAAATATTTCTTTAGGGCCTATACGAACAGTATCTGTGCTGGGCTGTGGAGACAAGAAAGATATCATCCCTATTTTCACAGAGCTCACTTCTCGTTGAGAATCCAGTTATGCATGTATATCTTAAGTCTAAATTCAATAGATGTAAAAACTGCTTTCAAGGAATGCCTTTATTCAAACATGTTCTATCTACATGTCCCTTTCAGTGACCAGAAATTCTTAAATCAAAATTCCTATTTGTGTAGCAAAGAATATAACCTTGCCCAAAGAGAGGTCTTGCCTTTGTCTCATCTGGGAGGTGATCTCTCAGAAGAATATCTTTGTTTACCTGGGGGCCTTGGCCCCCAGACTAACAAGTGATTTATGATGAGGGCTTTGAGCCACACAGTATCCACTCTACCTCCAGAGGGGATGGAGATCCTAGTCAGCCATTGGATAGTCAACCACGGAGCCTCAATTAAAATTCTGAACAAGGCTCAGGTGAGTTTCCCTGGTTGGCAGCACCGCACACATACTGTCACACATCAGTGCCAAGTAAGTAAGGCTGTTGTGACTCCACGGGGATCGGACGACAGAATCTCCACTTTGGGTACTTTTCCTCTTCCCTATGCACGTGTTCTCTTGCCTGATGCTAATCAGTATTCTTTAGCTGGAAAAAACTGTAACTGTGACTATAACATCTTTCAGTGAGTTCTGAGTCCTTCTAACAAATTACTGAAACTGAGAGTGGTTTAGGTAAACACTTATATTTAAAATTTGTACCAGTGGTGAGAAGCCTTGCGTGTACTGTGCCCCCAAACCTCACAGTTAGCTAACCTCATGGTAACCCATACAAAACAGTTGTCCTACTAGCACACCACTGGGACAAGCCTGACCTTGGCTAGGCTGAGGAATGTTTTCTTCCTCTTTCTCATCATGGAGCTTCTGGCTCATTCCATTTATAAGAGTAAAAAGAGGAAAGAAAATAAATGTTTTACGGGACACTGTTATAATCCACCCCTGTGTGGCAGGAACCCTATGTGACAGACATTTTGAGTTGCACAAGTGTAGGTTGAGTGACCACAAGAGGATCTGTGCCCTGACAGTATACCGCATCACTTTTACTGTTTAGATCTTCTTATTCCATCAATATAATGCCTTGAGAAGGGCACCTTCAAGCAGTTCTTGAGCCTGGTTCTTTTCCACAGTGTCTACATGGTCACAGCGGTCCCAGGAATACTTGCCACACCAAATGGAGGGACTTCACACTGCAACACTGCTGCCCTTTCTGCTCCTCTTGCCACAGCAGGCTGCTCCAGCCAACAAACATCCTGCCTTTAGAATGCTCCAGGAAAGCAGTTGGCATTGGTCTTCTGTTCTTCAGTAGCCCTAATCTTCAGGAACCATGGGACATCCTTGGGCAACAACTCTCTTGCTGTGCTCCACTCTGTTACTTTTAGGGTGAGCTTACAAGTGAAGCACAGAAAACATGTAGACAGTGAATGAAGTATCAGTCTTCCACGCTCACATATACATTCAAGCCCTTGATAACCCTCAGTATTAATCAGGGTTCTCCACAGAAACAGAATCAATAGGTAAGACAGATATATATCTAGATAGATAGATAGATAGATGTATATATTTTAAGTAATTGCCTCATGTGATTAAGGAGGCTGGCAAGTCCAAAATCTGCAGGGTGGGCTGGCAGACTGAAGACCCAGGAATGCTGATGCTGCAGTTCTGGTCCAAAGATCAATAGGCTAGAGACCCAGGAGAGCCAATGCTGCAGTTCAAGTCTGAAGGCTGTCTGATGGCAGAATTCCCTCTTGCTTGGGGAAGGTCAGTCTATCCTTCTATTCAGCCCTTCAACTTATTTAATGAAACCTACCCACATTACACAAGACAATCTGCTTTACTCAAAATCTACCCATTGAAGTGTTAATCTCATCCAAAAAAAAAAAAAACCCCTCACAAAAATATTCAAAATAATGTTTGACCACATATCTGAGCACTGTGGCCAGCCAAGTTGACACATAAACTCAACTAGCAAACTTTCTTAATTGGCCTGAAAAGAGAAAGACTGCCTTTTCACTTCTCTCCCAAATAAGAAATAAAAATTCAAAGTACTTCCTCTGGGTCTATGTCACACTATCTCTCATTCACTTTCTTGTTCCAACCAAGAAAAGACATCCATCCATTCCTCTGGATGTCTAGACTCCTCTTTATGCAGGTTGGTTAAAGGTTAGTAGGGTTGATAGTGAGGATTACAGGGAAGTCTGAAAAGCATGATAAGCTTGGAAACAGATTTCTGGCATCTTTAGAATGCAGGTGTACTGATCTTCTTCAGCTTTAGGAATTTATCTGATATCCCTGCATAACAAAAAGTCCTATTGGATATGCTGTGATGTAATGAAGCAGGAAACTGCAAAGCAGTATGTTAAATACTATGATAACAGAGGGGAAGAATGCACTCAAGTATTTAGAAAGGTTTCTAAGCCAGACTGGAGGACTTGGGAAAGTATGAAGGAAAAACAATACTTAAAAAGCTGAAAACTTATGCACTCATAGGAAAAATACATTGGAAAACAAGGGTGAAATAAGAGAAGACAGTGTTCAGATTTAAAGGGTCATCTATATGACAATGCCCAGAGGTGAGACACAGTGTGGGACTTTGGCAGAACTGTAAGTTGTTCAGTCCAGGTACAGCAAAAAGTTTGGAGTCTGATCAAGAGGCAAGAGATGAAGCTGGAAAGGTAAACAATGCTCAAAATGTAAAGATCCAAGCAAGCCACACTAAAAACCTGGATTTTTATTCTAAGGTCAGAGAAGAGACACGGAATGATTTAAAGTAGTAAAGAGGAGATTTACTCTATAAACCACACCTGCCTATAGTCTGAGAATGGATTAGAAGGGGGAAAGAGGGTCACTGTGTCACTAAGTTAATTTCTGGGAATATAAAAATAAAGTACAGTTCTCACCCCCCCAAAGCTCACAACCCAGTGATGGAAGTTAGATATTATCATTGAGAGAACCAAGAAATAATGCAATTGTATATGGGCTTTGCTTTTACAATATGTATAACTCAACAGCATGTTTGGAGATTCATTCTCAAAAACAAACAGAAATTTAGCCATACTTATACATATGTCTTTGTACACACTGTACACATTGGTATTTGGTAATTTTTTGTTTAATGAATAGACATCTAAAGATATCTAAAAGGACAGGGTCTGCTCAAAAAAACCATAAGGCACTCTAGGTATATCAGAGGGAAGTTAATATAGGGAATGAGTTATATTGGAAGGCTGGATGGAAAAGAATGAGAAGGAGAGTTGAAATCAGAGCCTGCTAACACTTCTAGGCTGGAACCCATTAGTCTGTACCTGCTACTCCACTTCAGAGATGCTGTTGTACTCAGTTCCAGATCTGTCAAGTATGTGCCACCTGGACCTGGGTAGGAACTACTGAAAAGATTTTTTTTTTCCTATCCTGGCTACTGGAGTCCAGAGTCACTTCACCACTTCTGTTGCTCCAGAAACTCCCAGAAAATTCCAGGGACTGCCAACAACTGCAATGTCATTGAAGCCCCAAACAGGAAGTTTTCCCAATTTCTAGCCTTCTGATTTTCTAACAATATCCCCTAACGATAGACATAGCAGCAGGCAAGCTGGCAAGAGGTCCTGGAAAATGTACAGTAAAAATCTGAGCCACGCTTGTGCAGACAGAGAAAAGTATGACAGGAGTGGCACTGAGAAACCACAGATAAATAATCATCTCATATGGAATTACCTTCCAATGCCCTGATATTTGGTCATTTCTATCAAAAGTTTTCATGATAAAAGTCCCCTGAGACCTACTTCTGCATGAATATTTTTTCTCAGAAAAAAATGCATGGGATCCAGGTTGCCCTTTATCAGATAATAAGATTAGGTTATCTACTAAAAACAAAGTCAGGTGATAATGGCTGAGATATCTATGTTGTAATTTCCTTCTCTGTCAGTGGTTATTTTATAGTCATTGAGCTGACACACAATAGTTATAGAATTCACTTGCATGAAAGCAGGTAGACTTGGAGCTATGAGTTAGAATTTACTATGATATTATTAAGGTGAAAGAAGAGTAGCATGTGCCAGTTTACTTGGTAAAACCTCTCCAACTGAATTCCTATGGAAGTAACCAAGGATCACGGTTCAATGATCCATGGTTTGTCTGAACTATTCCAGGTTTTAAGAACTCCTTAATTTTTACAGACCTCACCTTAAGATGACCTGACAAGATCTAAACTGTATCACAAAGTGCAGTCTCGATCATTGCCAGCCCAGCATACCAATTAGCACCAACAATCATATGATTAGAGACGACTGCACTAGACAAAAGTTAAGTTTAATTTCAAGCAGTTTGTCAACAGGAACTATATTCTTGTTCTATCTTACCTCAGGCATCCTTTCAATCAATGAGGCACTGCACTAAGATAAAGAGGACCCTGCCTTCAAAGAGTTCATTGTTTAGTAATGGAGAAAGACAAGTATCAAAACTAAATACAATTACAAATAAGGATGGTACTATTGAAAACACCATAAAATTGTTGGGGAATTGTCAATAAGATTTATTAGTTTTCCCATTAATCATCATGCCTTTTACTATTCCGCACCAGCAGTCATTCCTGTTGAATTCTGAAAACTAGCAAGGACTATCTCTATTAATTAAAAACTAAATAAAAACATAAATTAAACCAAACATCTTCTGTAGGCTGCGTAAATTGCTCCCTCCTTTTGAAACAAATGACTTACTGGGAGGAAGTATAAAGCTTGTCTAAGATGACTAAGTTAGGCTTAGTTCAGTTAGATTAAGTCATGCTAAATCAAAGACACAGAAATGTCAAGATGTAGATGTGTTAGTGAGGCATCAGCCCCTTGACCAACTGAGTGTGCTTTGCTTCCTGAGTATCCTTACTACAATAGGACCACTGGAACCACATCTTTAGAGTTATTTGGTATTGATTTCTTAGCTGTACCTCTCCCAAAACACAACAGGTCCTCAAAGACTGATTTTTCTCTAATTGCTAAAAATACTCAAAAGTCACACACACAAAAAGAAAAACTAAACCAAGCCTTCACTAGTATATATAAAATCATGTCTTCATTTTCTGATTTCTTAGAAAATTATAGCCTAAATAGGTGCTCTCTCCACCCAAATCTATCATACACCTTTATTATGTTATTCTATTACATATGTATTATATTACATATTATCTTATACCTCTACAAAACCACCATCCCTCTCAATACTTATGCTTTACTTCTTACACATGCACACACACAAATAGATTGTGACTGTATCTCGCAGTGTCCACCCATGATATGGTAACTGGTTTGCTAGAAAAATAAATGTGACTTACTAATTGAAATGGCAAAAAATTAATTCATTTATTTATTCATTCCTTCAGAAAAACATTAGATGAGTACCTTATGGTGTTGTAGATTCTGTGCTGAGAAAGACAGATGCTCCCATGAGTAAAAACAATTCCTGTCTTGAGGAGCTCCCAGTGTAACGAAGGGATAGACAAGGAGATGGGCAATGTGAGTAGAGTGAATAGTGCCAAGGTCGAAGTTGCGCACAAGGTACCAAAGAAGCACTTCAATTTTTATTTCTACTGTGGATCAAGAGCTCTTACTCTTCACAGCTTAAGTAATGCAGCCATTACTTCATCCATAACTGTCCCAAAGTAAACTTGATTTTCGAGTGTATAAATGCAACTGTCTAAGCATAGTATAACAAATAGCTTTTCACTGGAATTCTTCCTAATGGCAATTAGAGAAGAGAACAACCTGACCTTTCTCACAAAATCTAAAACATCTGCTATAATCCTCTGGAAAAATAAAAAGCACAGGAAAAGAAAATAGTGTGGATGGTATAATGACACATAAATAAATCGTTTATACATGATCTCAGAGTAGGCTTGTTTAAATAGTTCAAAATTGTCTCTAAAGGATTATCTAGTCACAAACTTGACAAAACAAAAATGGTGTAAACCAAACAGTTTTGCAAGAGTTTTAAAATTAATACTGTGTTTCAGTGAGCTTGCAATTACAAGGCTCAAGGACTAAAAGTATATTAAATTTGTTTAAACTATAACTCCTCTTAGGTCTTAGTTCAGTAAAATAACTTTAATAAAATTTTCCTTCTTGACTTTTTATAAAGATATTGTAACTTAAAATGGACATTTCTTAATTTTTAGCTTTATTTCTAATTATGACTCTAAGGAATGCATTCTTAAAATCACACTCTTCTCTTTTCAAGGTACATATCAATGCAGCACCAAAGATCCAGATGAAATTTAAAACATCCCAAGAAAACTCAGGATGTTTTTAAAGAGGCAGACATCTGGCATCCATTTCTGGTTTTACTGGGAGGCAGAAAGGGACATGAAAAAATTTTTAATTTTACTGGTATGTGTCAAAAGAACCCAGACGTGGGTCAAATGCTAAATCACACAGGTAGTGACATATATATTTAAATTTAGTTTCAGAGAAAACTATTTTCCTTTCTGAAACATCTCTCCCCTTTAAAGATGTTGTTTTGCCCTTGCTTTGAATTTGCTTAGCAGTTTTTCAGCATAAAGCAGAATCCTAAAGAAACAGCACTCAAGGTTGGAAACAGAAGACGTGCATACCTCTTCCATACATGGAAAAGTTTTAGAGTGGCAAGCTCTGGATATGGGGGAGCAGCATGAGGCACTTGACAAACTTGAAGTAAGAAGGAAAATGCCCTCTGGAGTAGAAGGAACATGGTCTACTTTGTGATTTATCTAAGGCTGGCTCCAACAGGAAGCGTAGCTAGCTACCAAAAAAGGATCCTGATACAGTCGGTAAGCAAGTGAACTCTGGATCCCAATCTCTGCATTCAAATCCCAGCTCTACCACTTCTAAGCTGTGTGACCCATGGCTAGTTCCTTAACCTTTCTGTGTCTAAGCTTCCTCACCTATAAAATGAAAAATTATAATATCCATCTCATTGTTTTGACAAAGACTAAAGGCTTTCATACAAGTACTTAGAAGAGTGCCTAGCACACAATTAAGTATTCAGTAAGTATTAGTTATACTAGTATTACCAGAATCTTAGAAACCCAGCATACTGATCCTTGGAGGTTAGATTAGGTCAGGTGAGAGATGACTGGGTTTCACCTCATTACTTTGGAGACTTAACTGAGGTTTAGAAGTGGTAAATGATTTGTTCAAAGTCACACAGGCGGTAAGTGAAAATGAGACTGGGGTTAGATCAGTTCTACCTGATAAGGACTACAGATGGAACAAAACAGATATACTGATGGGGAAGAAAGGGATATTGTACACTAGATCAGTAATTTAGTAAACAAAAATACCTGATTTAAACAGCTACTCAAAAGGACTATAATCCTAACGTAAGGAGACTGCAAAAATAGAGATAACATCTGGAGCTGCAGAAACTGTTCACATGCATAGATTTTATGTTAAAGACTGAGGTCTGACAGAGCAGATATAATAGTCTAATAATCTAAAAATATATATAATTTGCAGACATTATGACGAGCCCTTTGGCACCACAGAGAAAGGCACTATAATACTCCTTCTATAATTTAAAAAAAAGAAAGAATGAACCTGAAGGTTAGGTAAATTTTTCCAAACCACAGCATGTTCTGTCTCTTCCCAAATCATTAGAGACCTTTAATCTACTGGCAGATAACACAAAGCTCCATTTGGTCCCTAAGACACATATCTCTATTTTGAGCACTCTGGCCAAGAATTAACAAAGTAAAAATATTCCAAATACTTCAAATTATAACTAAGTGGCATTAGTCTCTTTTTTCACACTGAGTCTTAACTTGAAAATACAGCCCAATTTTTGCTTCTATCTTCTTCGCTCTCCGCATGTAGTCATATCATTTGCACGATTATAGATGCAGTTGTGTCAGCAATTTCCTTTATGCAGCCAGCTTCGCAAATGTTTATAAAACTAGTTTTTGTGGGGGAGAAGTATGTTTTAAGCTGAAACACAGCAAGTAAAAATCCCATCACTTGAGAGCAATTTCTTTTATCTACCTTGCAAAACTGTGATGTGAATACATAAAGATACTAGCTAATTAAAGGTATATTACAAAGTAGTACAGAAAATGTTAACAGAGGGATGAGTGAAACAGAAATGGCCTCCAGAGGAAAATTTCTTTGAGATGTAGGATTTAATGATGTATATTTAAAAAAATAATAATGTATACATAATATTTGGGGACACTGAATTTAATGGCATATGCACAAAAAGGGTAAACATAACATTTTGGGTCCACAGAGACAAAGAAGCCTGTAGTATAACTTCCTTTAATAAGCAGACAAATAATTGAGGCCAATGTAAGAACTGTTAAAAATCTGACTACGTGGACTGTCTATTCACAAGCTTTCACCACATGCAAACAGAAAAATCCAAACAATATCTCTCTACTACACACACTTCTTATCACTGCGTATATTACCACTCTACACGTGTTCAGAAAAGCTAGGATAAATGCCATTGTATATTCCCAATTAGTTTAAGCATGATATGAGCAAATCTATGAGAATTCATTGCTCAAGGTTGACTGTATTTAGATGTAGAAAAGAGAAGAAATATTCTCTCTACAAATCTCTGAGAATTCTAGAGCTAAGACTACACATAGTTCAAAAATGACAATGTCCTGAGATTCTAAATAAAAAGGAATTTCAAAAAAGTTTGAGACTCAAAAACAAGATTTCAAAGACCAACAAGAACTTAATTTCTAAAATATACAAACAGCTCATACAATTCAATAACAAAAAACCAAAGAACCTATGAAAAAATGGGCAGAAGACCTAAATAGGCATTTCTCCAAAGAAGACATACATATGGCCAAAAAGCACATGAAAAGATGTTCAGCATTGCCAATTATTAGAGAAATGCAAATCAAAACTACAATGAAGTATCACCTCACACCAGTCAGAATGACCATCATTAAGTTTACAAATAATAAATGCTGGAGAGGGTGTAGAAAAAAGAACCCTCCTACACTGTTGGTGGGAATGTAAATTGGTGCAGCCACTAAGGAGAACAGTATGGAGGTTTCTTAAAAAACTAAAAGTAGACTTGCCATATGACCCAGCAATCCAACTCCTGGGCATATATTTGGAGAAAACTCTAATTCAAAAAGATACCACAACGTTCATAGCAGCACTATCTACAATCGCCAAGACATTGAAGCAACCTAAATGTCCATCAAAAGATAAAAAGGATAAAAATGATGTGGTATATATATATATAAAGATGATGTGGTATATGTATATATGTGTGTGTGTATGTGTATGTGTGTGTGTATATATATATATATACACTATATAGCACAGGGAACTATATCCAATCTCCTGGGGTAAGCCATAATGGAAAAGAATATTTTTAAAAAATGTATATATGTGGGGCTTCCCTGGTGGCGCAGTGATTGAGAGTCCGCCTGCCGATGCAGGGGACGCGGGTTCGTGCCCCGGTCCGGGAATATCACACAAGCCGCGAGGCGGCTGGGCCTGTGAGCCATGGCCGCTGAGCCTGCGCGTCTGGAGCCTGTGCTCCGCAACGGGAGAGGCCACAACGGTGAAAGGCCCACGTACCCCACCCCCACCCCCCAAAAAAAAGTATATATGTGTAAAAAAAAAAAGACATGGAAACCTAAATGTCCATCAACAGATGAATGGATAAAGAAGATGAGGTACATATATACAATAGAATACTACTCAGCCATAAAATAATAATGAAATAATGCCATTTGCAGCAACATGGATGGACCTAGAGATTATCATACTAAGTGAAATAAGTCAAAGACAAATATCATATGATATCACATATATGGAATCTAAAATATGATACAAATGAACTTATTTACAAAACAGAAACAGACTTACAGACACAGAAAACAAACTTATGGTTACCAAAGGGGAAAGGCAGGAGGGGAGGGATAAATTAGGAGTTTGGGATTAGCAGAGACAAATTACTATATATAAACTGGATAAACAACAAGAACCTACTGTATAGCACAGGGAACTATATTCAATATGTTATAATAAACTATAATGGAAAAGAATATGAAAAAGTGTGTATATGTATATACATATATGTGTGTATGTGTGTGTGTGTGTATATATATATATATATATATATATATACATACACATATATACCTGAATTACTTTGCTGCACACCAGAAACTAACACAACATTGTAAATTAACTATACTTCAATTTAAGAAGAAAACGGTGCCCTCTAGATAATCCACATTGACCTGGTCCTAGATCTAGTTAGCTCAACATTTTAATAATTATAAGAGGAAGACATTGATGCCAAGTTGATGAGATAAATCTGGAAGGGATATCAAATCTAGCCAAATGCCAAATCTAATCATAAGAATTATAACAATAACCGTTTATAGAAACATAAATCATAGAGTAAAAAATAAAGTTATTTTTGTTAATAGTGACAGTTCTGTCACTGCTTGGTTATATTATCCTGGGAAAGTTACCTGATCTTCCTTTATCCAAGTTCTCTCAGCTATAAAATAGAAATTACAAGAACTTCTACCACATGAATTTCTTCTGATATTAAAAAAGATGATTTATGTGAAAAATTTAAATTTTAACTGCTAAACATATATAATTATTATTAAATGTAAAATAACCTACTTAAAATAAAAATTATGGGAGCTTAGAATGTGGAATATATATATCTTAGAGAAGTCATAAAAGAGGGGAAAAAATGCAGATTTTATGTAACTGTAACTTTAGTAAAATTCAACAGTGGGCTGCGTCTGCCAAAATAAATAATGTAATCCCAAGCTTTGATGATGGACAAAAAAATGTTTGGGTCAAAGGAGGGAATGGCCCCATTCCAGGCTGGTTAGATTATCCTTGGAGTACTGCATCCAGTGCTAGACACTGGATTTTGAGAAGCCAGACAAATTATGGTCAAGCATTCAGACTCAGGTGACCAGATTAATGAGGAGAGAGAAAACACTAATATTTTGAGGAATACTTAAGCAAGGATAATATTCAGTTTAAGGAAGAGAAAAACAGCTAACAACATCTATGTAGTTGGATGGCTATTGTATTGGAGATACTAGTTTGGGGAGACTCTAGGAATAGAATGAGAATCAATGGTTAAAAGCACTAGGAGGTGTGATTCAGGTCAATATAATAATAATAATACACTTGACGATGATGATAATAATAAGAGCAAGTGCTCATATAATGCCTACTAAGAGCTAGACACTCTTGTAGGTACTACATAATAAGTCATTTAATCCTTACAACACTCCTAAAGAAGGTACAAATATTATCTCCAACTTAAAGTTGAGGAGCCTGAGCCATATAAATGTTACACAGCTTGCCCAAAGTCACACTAGTGAGGGGCATAGACAGAATTGAAGCCCAGTAGTCTGGTTCCAGAACTCCAGAACTATGTGGCCTAACTTTGTACCAGGCTGAGCTCTCTGAAATGCAAATGGATTGTCTTAAAAAAAAAAAAAATGTTTCCCTTTACTGAAGGGGACAAGCATAGACTGACCATATGACCTCTTATTTGTGTAGGTGAACAAAATGGCCTTTAGAGTTTTTTCTTTCATTCACTTACCAGTTCTTCCTGGGCAATTTGTATGGGCCAGATTCTGTGTTGGGTAGTTGAGAAGACCATCATGAATACACGATAAAGTTCTTACCCCCATGTAGTTTACAGACAGATGGAGTATATACAGGCATTAGCCAAATAATTAGCTTTAATTGTGATTTGTGCTACTAAGGAGAAGTATGTGATAGTATAAGACCATATAATGGAGGATCCTTTTTTTGTCTGGAACATCTAAGGCAACATTCTTGAGGAGAAGAATTTTAATCCTTATTTTGCCATCTATTGAAACATCTATCTAGTGGCCCCTTATCGTCACTTCCTTAAGTTTTGATATATCATCAGGGTCCACTGAATCCAATTTTAGCTTTTGAATTTCTTTGATGAGAGCTAACTATTTGTAAGGATTGGTATTTCATGACATTTATTCTTTATTAAAGGTCTTGCAAAGAACAAAGAGAAAATTTAGTCTTTTTTAATGGAATAAAATCCATTCTATCTCACTATTACAATATGGGTCCATTCTACCTTTCTATAACTCTAACATACTTTTTATCTCGAAACAACTTGTTATTTCATCACTCTAAGTATTGCTTCATCTATTATCACTGATTATCCTGAACAATGCTAAGAAAGATTAAAAGAATAAGAGAAAAATTATGAAATCATCTGGAAGGATGATGCAACAGTAAAAAATATCATCACTGTTGCATCATCTTTAAGTTCTCATACTGAGTTGACCAAAGTATTACATCATTATCTTTCAAGAAAAGATAAAAGAAGCCTGGAGACAATCTTTGTAGTCTGCTTTTGGCTTCCTGTGCTTTTTTCTTTCATTCTGAATGCAGAAATTTTATTTTCTCCTCATACTGGCAAGAGAAGAATATTGACAGAGAATGATTCACAATTATTAGATGAATCAGAAGATGAATGTAAAATGACAAGCAGCAGTACTAGACTAGAATGGTGATGATGAAACTGATATATAAGTAAAATCCTAGACTATGAGTCTTCAGATGACAATATTCTATATGAATTTTCTCAAATTCAAGATTTGTGAGTGAACAAGATTGGTGAGTGAACAATATTCAAGATTGGTGAGTGAAAACCTGAACCATCCTGTTTTTCTAAAAGAACAGGTGACAATATTCTTTCATCTTTTGTGATTTTATGGCTCATAGGTAGACAAATGCTGAAGGCATATGTGTATTCAAAAGTAACTGGAAGAATATAAATTATGTAAAATAGAAAAAATTGGGTTGATCATTATAACTTGTGTTTATAAATCTAAAAATGAAAATATTCTTCATTTAGAGAACAAAGAAGATGGCCACCTTTAGCAAAATTCTACCTTGTCAAAACTTCAAAAGGCTCTTCAAGCAATACATTTTGGTGAGGCAAGTGCAAGAAAAAACAGATATGATGATAAGCTAGTATCTACTAGAGATGCATTTGAAATCTGAAATCAGTATTTATGAGACAGATATGTTCCAGGTACATGCATAACAACTGATAAGCTTTAGTTTCATTCAGAGGACAGTATCCATTTCAGGCTTACATACATTCAAAAGCCAGAAAACATGGAATGAACAGTTGGGTTTGCTCTGTTTAGTTATTAAAATTTCACACAAAGTTGTTTTCACTATTCCTTTGCTCTTACTTCTATATTTGTTACATGAACTAAAAAGGCAAAAAGTAAAAAAGCTCCATTGTTCTCAGATGGTAAAATGGCAATAACACTCAAGCTTAGTGCTGAAGCCTGAGATGCACAGGAAGGTCCCAGGCAGCAGGAATAGAGAATGTGGTGGCTTCATAAAAGCATCTCTTCCCTTCAAAGCCTGATTCCAAGGTTGTCTGGTTGATACCAGCATCTAGCTTGCCCTAAGATATGTATTTCACTCTCTTCTAATGGTCCTTGAGGAAGTGGAATTGATTTCTCTTCTGACTTTCAGAGTAGGAATTATATTGGAAATTCAATTCAAAGAACCAAAGCAAAGCATGTCAGCAGTCACAATTTAGACTGAAATTTTTCAGTAAGAAGAAAAAGACAGAACAAACTTCTCCCACTAAGTTGTAAACTATGATTCCGTATTACTTTCCTAGGACTGCCATAACAAAGTACCACAAACTGGGTGGCTTAAACAAACAGAAATGTCTTCCCTCACAGTTCTTGAGGCCGGATGTCTGAAATCAGGTGTCAGCAGGTTGGTTCCTTTTGGGTGGCTCTGAGAAAAACTCTATTCCATGCCTCCCTCTGGTGGCTTTCAGCAAACCTTAGTGTTCTTTGTCTTATATATGCGTCATTGTACTCCTCCTCAGTCTTCATGTGGCATTCTCCTGTGTGTCTGTGTTTCCATGTCCAAATTTCCCCCTTCTTATAAGGACAGCAGTCATATTGGATTTACAACCCATCCTAATCAGCTTATGACATCATCTTAACTTGGTTACAACTTCAGAGACCCTATTTCCAAATAAGGTCACACTCACAGGTTCCTAATGAACATAAATGGGGGAGGGGATGGGTGGTATTTAAGCCAGTACAGATTATTTTTTTTTCAGGATATATGGAGCCTTACATGATAAATTTACAAGGAGGAGGAGACCAATATTTAAATAAGAGTGCTTGAAATTAAATATTGATAGAGTAAATACTATAGTTGGAAGATTTCTTTTTAAGTCTTGGTTAAAGCTTCAAGTAACTTTATGGAAAATCTAAAACAACCTTAAATTGAAATTTGGAGTGTTTTTCTTTTTACTATCTTTTTTAAACTTTGTTTTGTTTTCAATGAATGTTTACAAAAAATTCATTTTGGTTATAACTCAACTTTAAGTCTTATTGGACTAGCAAACATCTAGTTCTTACTTCCTGCATTTCAAGAACAGCATGCTATCCTATTCTTTGTTTGTTTGCTTTTTCCTTTACAGGGCTTAAACCACACTCTGGTGGGCGACATCAAATACTGTCTGATAATGATCAAACCCAAGATATTTAAGAAATCAAGGATCCATTTGAACATCCATATTTCTACAGTCCATCATATTATTCTGTTCCCAAGTTGCTTCCCTACCAAAATATGGATTTCTTCATGTTAACTTTTATTTCCAGATTCTGTTTTACCAATGACCTCCTGTTTCCACAGTGTGCAAACTCTGTGGGATAAATTCTCAAAATACTTTGTATGGAGTAACACTCACGATTCCTATTAATAGTAATGGGACCATTACAGGGCCATACTGCCCTGAACTATTCCAAATTATTGAAAGTCTTTAAGTTAATGTCATTATCAGAAATGTACTAATGAAAAATAATTTTATTTCACATTTTTCTCCTAGAAATTACTTATTTTTTAAACTGATATTGTAAATATCAGGAAAGAATAAAACAGAAGCCTCTTTCTTTTAGAGAAGCAAGAAGTTATTTGTTTGGGCTCGTGTGTTGAATGGACAGGCAGGAGGCAATACGATCAGTATTGAGTAACACATTATGTTCCCCAGAGCTACCTGTGTGGCATCGTACAATCTTTTGTGATGTTTCACATGGTTTCTGCTAAATTCCACTTCAGAATTATCCCCTGCCTGGATGCATTAAGGGTGTGAGGCTTTTCATTTACAAAACACTTGGTGATCACCCTTTGCAGTCTTCTGGTAAGTAGAAAAGTCTGCTAGACTGAAGCATATGCTGTTATGTGATTTTCAAGGCAAGCTTTTTGGACTGAGATGTGCATTGATTGATATCTCCATTGTATTATGTTCTTGTGCCAATGAAAAGACTGCAGAAGTGGTACTGAGCAACAGAACATGATTGTGACCCTTCTCCCTCTGAGTCTTCCAGCCAAAGGAAACCGAAAGTAATTCACCTTAAATAGAATGGATGACTTAAGTCATGTGCTGGTAGGCAGACAGATTCTTGGTCTTCTTCAAGGAAACAACTGCCCAGACAATGGATTGAATAGGTGCTTTCTTTCTACTGCAACTATCACAATTTTTTTTTTCTGTGTCAGTGTCAGTGAGGGTGTTTTGGAGTTGGCCTAATGCTTTTCAACCAGCATTATGTTTAATCAGAAAAATATATATATCAACAAATTAGAAAATACAAAGAGAATTCCTCATAACTTAGGTGTACAATATTTCCAATTATAAAAGATCTAGAATTAAAAAAAGAATGTCTGGGCTTCCCTGGTGGCGCAGCGGCTGAGAGTCCGCCTGCCGATGCAGGGGATACGGGTTCGTGCCCCGGTCCAGGAAGATCCCACATGCCGTGGAGCGGCTAGGCCCATGAGCCATGGCCGCTGAGCCTGCGCATCCGGAGCCTGTGCTCTGCAACAGGAGAGGCCACAACAGTGAAAGGCCCGCGTACCGCCAAAAAAAAAAAAAAAAAAAAAAAAAGAATGTCTATGTACCCCAATTAAGAATCTTATTTCATAATTTGGTCATTAGGATGACCACAGTGGATTGAGCACTTGTTGTAGCTAACAATTTTAGGTTCTGAAATAGAAAAAGTAGAGAATAATCCTCTATACTTTTGTTAATTAAATAGTAAATAGTTCTGTGAGCAACCCCCCACTACACACATACGCACACACACGCACACACACGAACACATGCAAAGTAAAAGACTACTTTAGACAAGATACATATCTGAAGGAAAAAGGATATCTTGCAAAGATTCACATGGCTAATTTTCAAATATGTATGTTCTTGACCAATGAAATAAAACTTGGGAAAATCTTATTTAGCTAAAATAGGAAAAGTGATATAATAATAATAAATATTTATTGAATATGTACTATGTACCAAAAACTGTTCCAGGTACTTTGCATGTAGTAAATCATTTAATCCTCAAAATAACCCTATAAAATGGACACTGTTCTTACCCCCAATAATACACACAGAATTTTTCTTAAGAATTTTGCATATTATCTTCATCTAGTTTACTCAAAATCCAGTTGGTAAATACTATAATTTTCATGTTGATCTCTTTATACACTTTGAGTATCTTAGTCCTCAAAAGTCATTTGCC
Source organism: Leucopleurus acutus (assembly GCF_964270905.1). Classification (NCBI taxonomy): domain Eukaryota; kingdom Metazoa; phylum Chordata; class Mammalia; order Artiodactyla; family Delphinidae; genus Leucopleurus; species Leucopleurus acutus. Next base: position 12,738,170 of record NC_139146.1, read on the forward strand.
ATCTGTTTGAATGTTTAGTAACCAATCCACTGAAATGAAAACTTCATATCTAGGATATATATGGTCGATGGTTTCATTGAAGGAGATAAATATGAAGTGTATATCTTGAAAATTTCTTGAAATGCTATGATAAGAATTATTTTCCATACCCTTCATTTAATTTCATTTTTCCAAGTCTGCTGGCTTCCCTGTAACCCAATAGAAGATTGTTTCGTACTCTAATAACCATCTCCATAATAGATTTTACTTTCCCCACTAATCATGGTGAGTTGTCGAGGCTTGCAAAGACAGTATGAATAATTTTATACGTCTAATTGCCCAAGACCATCACAAACAAAGAAGAAAGATGCCCCAAATAAACAGCCACTAATGAGAGCCATATTAATAGAAATAGGTGGGAGAGGACAGATTTCGGTAGTGGCTTGCAATTAAAATCTTCAAGACTTGGTGAATAGCTGAATACGGGGACTAGAGGAGAAGAGAGACCATGATCACTCCCAGATTTACAGCTAGGCCAATGCCATAAACAAAAGAGAGAGTCAGGAGCAGAAATTGTCCACCTTTAGGGAAGAGGCAACAGAGCTAATACGAAAACATAATAAAATGGTTCACATGTACATTTTAATTGGATTTACATGTATGTGACTCAGTAGTTTATGATGTCACAGTATCAGTTATAGTATCTAAACAACTGTATTGAACACCTCTTAGACACCACTTAAATCCTACTGGCTTTACCCAGTAGTCCAGCCCCTGCCTTAGAGGTCAGTTCCAGAACTGGCTTTCACCAACTCTCTGCCAGTGCAACCTGACAGCACCCACCTAGTGTACAATGCACCTCTTGTTTCCTGCCCCAGGGCTCTTCTGAGGCCAAGGCTCAGGAAGACCCATGGGAACCCACTGGCTCTCACACATGTCCAATCCAGAAATGCAAGGGCATTAACCTCTGTCCAAGAACCCCCCCTTGACTAACGAGGAATGGGAACCAAGAGATAAATGCTTACCCCTTTGATTTCCTGGACAGACAGTTCGGAGACACATGTCAAAATCCTATGGGATAAGAAGAATGTCACTCCTCACTGTGAGCAAACCCGTAATCATCCTTGTGTTGTTCCCCCTTCACTTTCACTCTTCCTGTTCCTCCTTCCTGCTCCCAGGAGTCATTTCCTGAGTAAACTACCTATCTGCTGGGCTCTGGTCACGTCTCATACTCTGCTTCCTGCAGAGCCAAGCTAAGGCAGTAACCAAACTGAGATTTAAATTTAAATGGCAAGTGAGAAAATATGAAGTAATAACTTTTTGGCCCCAAACCCAACAGATTATGTTGGTTAAGTCAAATTACTGTATTTGTTTATTTCTGGATTAACCCTGGTGCTATTATTATCAGAGAGAACTTGAGAAGTTAATAATACTGCATTATAGATGGCAAATTCTTCCCTTTGGCACTTTACTATAGACATTAGTAATTGAAAAGTAGTTGAGCATAGTATTATTTTAAATATTGGCAAGTCAATAACATAGCACGATTAAATATATTATTAGCAAAGTTAATGTGTAATGTTGTACTTTCTACTTAGTCTCTTTCAAAGTGAGTGCAGAAAACGGAAAGGTTTTTCAATAAATAGTGTAAAAGTCTGTACTCATTATATTGAATCCTGAATGACTTCTAAAGATGTAAACATTTTTCTCTCCCTTACAAATGATAATAAAGAATGAAAATACAGGCATTTGATAATTTATATAGTGAGGCCTATTTTCATCCATGCACTAGTATATATAGCAAAATAATCCAGATTTAAAATGTAACAATAAAACTAAAATTATCACATTAAACAATAATTGGATTATTGATGCTATTCTTAACATCTCTGAATAATTGTTATTTTTATGTTTGAAAGTTTCTAGTTACAGGTATTATAGTAGAAAACTAAAAGCCCAGATAGTCCCAGTATTTAGTGAGCTTTCCTGACAGTAATCCTGCTTAAAACAGGGCTTTTCTTACAAGAGCCTATTTGTGAAGCTCCTTGATAACCTCTGTATATTCACAGATTGATTCATGGGTGGTAGAAAGCATGGTATTGTGCCATAAATCTATTTAAAAGCAACTTTTTATGTACACCATAGCTTATAATGGAAAGTTGAGAAGAATCTTATAAGGATGCAGTGTAAATCAACCATGCCAGGAAACATAATATTGCTAACATAAGTGGTTAGCATGAATATGTCCCAACCCCTAACACCACAGAGTGTGTAACTTCAATTCTGAGCCTTTGAAGAGACTGTCACTTAACGCAATTACTTCTTTGTAGCAATCAGAACTTTCCTTGCGGATGTTACATACAACTATCACTTAAATATAAGTGGGTTGCTAAGCATATGCCAACAGACAAGAACAGACACCCAACAGTGGGACTGCTGAAGCATAACTCTACACTCTTATTTAAGAGTGCGATACGTCAACTTTGTGTTTGGTTTTTATTCAGCACAGAACACAAATGTTTATCCCAAAGGCACTTGCTTAGGGGAGAAAAAGAGCCAAAGCATTAATTTCCAAAAGCTTGGGGATTTTTTAAAGTGTCAAAAATGTTTCAAATAAAGTTTCAGGGTAAGGAAGTTTTTTTTGTTTATTTTGTTTTTACCATCTTATAAAGCCTCACATCCCAATTTAGTTTAGTGGCTAAAAACAGGAATCCCAATCTGGTTGTATTTAATGCCAGCTATTTCACTCAAAAAGTTTAGGTAGAACTTTGCTTTTACACAGGGTAGCTCTGCAAAGTCAGTTATTTCAAAAAGTTATGTCTTGCACAGGTCTGCCTCTCCTGAAATAAGAAAACATGGAGTATTAGATTCATCCCCTTAAATCAAGCCTCAACAATGTCTTACAATTAAAAATAACAAATCATTATCATCTAACATCTGTTAGGATAGCTTTTATCAAAAAGGCAGGAGGGGGCTTCCCTGGTGGCGCAATGGTTGAGGGTCTGCCTGCTGATGCAGGGGACACGGGTTCGTGCCCCGGTCCAGGAAGATCCCACACGCCGCGGAGCGGCTGGGCCTGTGAGCCATGGCCACTAAGCCTGCGCGTCCAGAGCCTGTGCTCCCCAGTGAGAGGCCCGCATACCACCAAAAAAAAAAAAAAAAAGGGGGGGGGGGCAGGAAATAAGTGTTGGCAAGGATGTGGAGAAAAGGGAGCCCTTGTGCACTGTTGGTGGGAATGTAAACTGGTACAGACACGATGGAAGACAGTATGGTGGTTTCTCAAAAAATTAAAAATAGAATTATCATATGATCCAGCAATCCCACTTCTGGGTATATATCCAAAAGTAACAAAATCAGTACCTCAAAGAGATATCTCTACTGCCATGTTTTTTGCAGCATTATTCACAATAACCAAGATATGGAAATAACCTGTCTGTCAACAGATGAATAGATAAAGAAGATGTGATATATATATGAATATTATTCAGCCATGAGAAAGAAGGAAATCCTGCCATTTGCAACAACATGGATGAACCTAGAGGATATCATGCTAAGTGAAATTAGCCAGATAAAGACAAATACTGTATGATTTCACTGATTCACTTATATAGAGAATCTAAAAGAAAAAAAAAGTCAAACTCATAGAAATAGAGAGTAGAATGGTGAAAGAGTAAATAGAGAGTATCAGGCACTGAGAGATGGAGGAAATGGGGGAGATGCTGGTCAAAGGGCAAAAGTCTTCACTTATAAGTAAGTTATGGGGATCTAATGAACAGCATAGTAACTGTAGTTAATAATACTTACTGTACAACTGAAATGTGCTAAGAGAGTAGATCTTAAGTATTCTCACCACACACACACAAAGAAATGGTGACTATGTTAGGTGAGAGATGTGTTAATTAACATGATTGTGGTAATCATTTCACATTGTGTACACATATCAAATAATCATGTTATACACTTTAAATATATACACTTTTATTTACCAATTGTCAATAAAGATGAAGAAAAATAAAATTTTTTTTAAGTTATTTATTTTGGCCACACCATGCAGCATGCGGGATCTTAGTTCCCCAACCAGGGATCAAACCCATGTCCCCTGCAGTGTAAGCACAGAGTCCTAGCCACTGGACCACCAGGGAAGTCCCTAAAAAATAATTTTTGGAGATGACAATAATTTCTGAATACCTCATTCTTTCAACAATTTAGAGGATTTAAATTATCAAACTGAGTGAATATTAGGCAGTTACCAAATACTCTATCATCTACTTATCCTTTTAACTTCCAATTTTATCTATACTCATATGAAAAATCTAAAAAGTAACTCTAAAATATGAACTCTGTGTTGCAATTCAGTTTACACCACTAAATTTTAAAAATTCATTAGATATAGCAGTTAAATATAATCCACATCTAAGTATTCTGAAGAGTTCATGCAGAACCACATGCTTCATGTAGAACCAAAAAAATTGTTTAAATAACAGTCCAAGCAGAATCCTCTTCATCTTTAAACCAAGTATAATACAAAAACAAGCAAGCAAAAGCAGACAAACAAATGCCAAGCAAACTGATACTATTCTTGAATGATTTGCTGAGGTCTTCAAGACCAGCATATTTGGTTCCATCCATAAAAGATGGCCCTATGTTCCCTTCCTCCTTCCCACACTCTTCATGTGCCTACTTACTAATCTGTTACTTAATGAGACATTGACAAACCAGTGACTTACTCCTAATAAAACATGCCCTTTCAAATAACCATCAAAGCCAATGAATAGCTCATGTGTAGCAATATTGATTCCTTCCCTGAAAATCCTATTCACTCCCACACCATCCACTTCCAAACCCCCAACTCTGTTCTCTCCCCCAAGTCCTAGACAAACATTTCCAGCTGCCTGCTTCATATATTCATCTAGATGTTTTCCTTGGAACTTCAAATACAATATATTTTAAAAACAACTTTATTTAACTCTGTCTTTGGATCTTTACATTGTTCTCTTGCCTATTTCTGGAAATACTCCACTACAACAACACAAGTGGAACACTTCAGGTTTATATTTAAATTCCCCATCATTGATGCTGGAAACTGTGTGGCTGTGAGTAAATGGTCAAACTTTTAAAATGATACCTCCCCGTTTCCTCTTATATTTATCCCCTACTTTCTATTCCTAGTGTCACCATCTTAACCTAGACTTCTCTTATCTCTCACATAATTTACAGAAACCTCTGATAGCTCCTTCTCTGAGAGAAGGGATAGGCTGGAGTCCCCCTCCTTTTCAAATCCATTGTTTGCACCACTACTAAATGAATCTTAACATAATTCTGAATGATGCCCAATGGAATGGACTAAATAAAGTGCAAAATCAGGCCCTTCATGATACAAGCCATCCTGCCATCCAGCCCTTTCTCTTTTTGACCTTGTCAAGTACATATAAGTTGACCCTTGAACAACACAGGGGTTACAGACACCAACCTCAAACAGTGGAAAATCCACATATGACTTTACAGTCGGCCCTCCACATCCATAGTTGTGTATCTACGATCCAGGTAACCAACTCTGGATCATGCAGTACAAATTTAGTGAGAAAATCCATGTATAAGTGAACGCGCAATTCAAACCTGTGTTGTTCCAGAGTCAACTGTACTCCATCCGACACGGATTGCTCACCATTTAACAATCATCTTCCACACTCATCTACGAACCTTTACTGGAAAGATTTCATGAGCTTATAATTCCTCTTTTCAACACTCCAACCTCCTTAAATCCTATTAATGCTTCAAGAACTAACTCTTGGGCTACCCAACAATGCTTGATGTAGTACTCTATGTAACTTACACACAACAGGGATTAAATTATGTACCAAAATCATGAAGATGCTACAAGGAAACCTCTCAACTCCAGGTTGAAGTGGAGAAGTGGTGTGATAGTTGATTGTGGGAAACAATCAGAGACACAAATCTGAGTAATGAAGTAAAGTCTCCCAGGTAGAAATCTAATCAGAAGTTATTCTTATTTTCTCCTAACATCAGGGAGGCTGAAAAAAATAAATTCTCCCATTGCAGCTGCAGTAAACATTTTTTTCTGGAGGCATTTACATGCATTTTGAAGAGCACATAAAGAACTGTCTCTCCAGCATCGTGCAATTATGTGTAGTAACAAACAGGCACAGAAATAGCTAATGCAGTTGAAGTTGATGTGTCCTAGAGACCGAACATTAACCAATTGCATGCAAATAAACTAAAGTTTTTTTTCAATTAGTGTAGCACTCTGTTCTACAAGAAAGAGACCAGCACAACATTAAAAAAAAAGCCTGATTCAGCTTGAGATACAGCAAGAAACTAAAAGATGATGCAGAATCAGAACAAAGATATTATTCTAGCAACTCTTGACTATAGATTTTACTTATAACCTTGTGACAAAGGATTGGTAAACCAGACTCACATTACAGAAATGCACATTTGGTATTTCCAATTACTCTATATAAGTATAGAAAGAGCTATAGACACATCTATAAATTTCGTAATTTTAGGTCTCAAGGTCTAAAGCAGAATCTCATATTTTCTTATTTTCCCTATAATTTGACAAATCATAAAATTTCTTACGTAATAGTATAACATTTCTATACTGAATATTTGTGAAATTCTCAGGTAAAACAAATTTTACAATGGTTATTTTTACTATGCTGAGCACTGGGCATTTTTAAGATGGAGATGAAAGCACATTTACAATTGGTTTAAATGATAGTAGCAGTGGGATTTTTTAAATGAACTACAGGTTCCTGATCTCATATCATTAATTGCAACTTAATGCTATAGACAATCGTGGTATGAGGGAACCAGGTGCTATTTTGAATTTGGTTTTCTGGAAGGCACTTTCTTTTTTGTTTCTGTTCTCTGCCTCAGAAATGACATTAGCTTGGTAAGATAAAGCTACATTCGATAAAAGAAGGCACAGGCAGGCATGACAGTCACATCTTGGTGTCTTAAACTTGGTGAGTTTCCAATATTTCTATAGGATTACTGCAGGGCATTCAGGGCCTTGGTACTTAAACTTTCAGTCAACAGCTGTCAGACTGCCAACAAACTGTCTTTTTCGGTAGCAGCTGTGTCGGCTGTCACTAGCTTCTTTCACACAATTGTAGTAGACCAATGGCAAGCATTTTTTTTTTGGTCTGGGTTATTAACAGATCACTACAGGGGACATATGAATGGGAGGAAATGCTCCTTTATTAGACAGTTGAAGGAAGCAGGGAGAGTGAAAAATTAAAAGGTACGCTTTATTAACTATATTAGAAAATTATAACTGATACCTACTTGAGAGCTATTTAGTTCCTAATTTAGTTGTTAAGTCTTCACTCCATGCTTAGAGGTGGGAATGAGGTATGAATAATCAAATATCTAAATTACGTTTCACATGTAACTTGCTATCTCTCCAACCACAACCAATTTACACTCCACCTCCACTGTCTCCCTCCTCTTCATTTACAATATAAATCCAATCTCCTCTGAAGCATTGGCAACTCTTGGCATTTGAAGAAGATCAAAAGGTTTTAAGAGAACGCTGAGGTTCCATAGTAAAAATGGGGGAAAAAAAAAAAGACAACTGGCTTATTTTCTCTGTGGTATTCATTAACAGTTTACCCTCCTATTTTTCATTCTCCTTTAACTTTCTCCATTTATCTTCTTCTATCTATCCTGAATGGAAAATGGAGTAGCATTTGATCAATAAAGCAGGTTGAAAAAGTGCAGAAGATTAAAATAACTTGTACTAGGGACTCAACCAAGTAATAAAGAATGGTTCTCCATTTTTAAGGCCTTAAAATAGTCTTGACATCCAAATTCAGGCTTTGGGAACTAACTATAAACACATATGAAAAAGACAGAAGCAAACAATCTTCAGAGGCTCACAACCTATCTTTAGGATCCCCGACAAAATAGAGGCAGAAACGATTATTCCTTGGTCCTCTCTGCCTCCTCCTTAACTCTATTTCTTCCCAGTTCCAGACTATGTTTTATTATGCTTGCCTCCAACAGGCCCAACCCTATCTAGGACAAACTCAAAAGTATCCACACTCCAATATCAACCCCCTCTCCTCTTGGTCACTGATCAAAATTTAGATGCTGTGTTTGATCTCAGCTGACACTGAATTGAGATGTAGCTAAATAAAATAACTGATGTTAATGTCATTCAAAGGGAACAACCGCAGGCTTGGCCTGGAAGGTGGAAATAGAAGAGGCATATGGACTAGACTATCTGACTATGACTGAATCTGTATCGAAGACCTCTAGCAATTAGAACATATTGCTGTGCTGCTTTAGCTCAGGGTTAAAATAAAATCCTTTCCTGCATCACACGGAACAAGTGCCTAAACAGGTGGTGTCTGTTACGACAGGCAAACGCCTGAAGAGATTATTCTGGTGGAAATTATCAGCCCAAGAATACCCAAGGGTGCTTATGGCATTTCTAAATGAAATACTCATACAAAGCTTAGACTTTAGCTGAGAATAAAAACCAGGTAAATCATACTGGAGGGAACAGTCAGAACAAAACTTAAAGCAAAATATTTTCTAACATCTGCAGTCAAGTGCTCTGCTGGAAAATGTGAAAGATGGATTCCCTCTGGTAGCAAATGAGAAATTCAGTGGATGTATTTACAACATTTGTATATATTCATTGGAACATATGGCTCAACGAATTATTCTACATGATAAATCTCCACTGAGGCAGCCTGCTACCCACTCAGGCCCTGAACCTTCTGAAAGTGGCAAAACCTCCTGCCAAGTGGTGTCATTCAGAAGAACAGAGGGTAAGAGAAAATAAATTGCATGCAGCGTTGGTTATTTGAAAATGTTCCTATGATCTACATAAAGCAAGGGGAGATGATTCTGTCTGACTTCAGCTGAAAGTTCTTCGAGCGGGGGCCGGGGGGCAGTGTCTTTTTTTTTTTTTTTCCCCTAACCAGTGATTGCAGGGAAAGAAGGTAGTATTTAGTAGGCAGACTCTGGTTTCCAGACATATCCCAAGCTGCTTCCATCTCTCTGGCTTTGGAGCTTTCTGGACCCCTTCCAATATGCTCTTGGCTCTGTGGCCTGATTATCCAGAGCTGTGTTAATGAACAAGATGTGCTGATTTACACAGGAGACACACTCTCAATGAGAAGCTCCTTTGTGCATGTCTCTCCATAACTGACTGGGAAGATGATACTCTCTACTGAGTTACATCAGAGCAAGGGATTTGCAGACACTGGATGTGGGCTGTGAGAGAGACACAGCACACCTTTCGTGGGACTAAAGTGGCAATCAGTTGTGCTCAGAATTCAAGGCCAAATTTTATATAAGTAATGTCTTTATAGTTTTATCTGTAAGGAGTTCTCGTATACTCCTCACTAAACTGTGTGAAGTAAGTAGTATCACTATTCCTGTTTCACAGTGAGAGTCAGATGGTCAAGTGCCCATCCTAAGCCAGAGCTTCACTTCAGGCCTGTTTCTGTGTCATAAGTCACATTTTATATATATTGTGGACACTCGAATATTAAGGAATTAAAGTGCTATATATGTATCAGTGCTTGAAAAAAGCTACCTCTAAATACCTGAGCTTCCCAAAGAAAGCTTACTGTCATGACAACTGTAGAAAAATTAGAAAGTTATACATTTACACCTAATTACTAATCACTGAATCCATTTAAAAGGGAGAGAAGTTAAAACCTCTACCTTTAGGTATAAACAAAACAACTGGGTTAGCAAGTAAGTGTATCTATTGATTATATTTGCAAAATTGTGTTCTCTTCCAGTTAGAAAACTTCAATATAAATGAAAAATTATAATTTTGAGAGTCATGCTATCTTCTAAAAAGTGGCAAATTTATGTGTGTTTTTTAATTTACAGAACAGTTTATTAATGATTAGATTCCAAAAAAACCCTAAATTCTGCCTAGGTAGTGCGGTTAGAAAATTCTGAAAATGAGGCTTGAGTAATAATCTGGTAAGGAGCAATCCCAAAACTCTAATCTAAAAAATAAAGTATCAATACAATCTGTCACCTCCTCTACACTATTCTCTCCTAACTATTACTATCAGGGATCAGAACTAACCAGATAATTATCGTTACACTAGCGTCACCCCTGTAGATGCTCGTTTAACCAGTACACTTAAATAGGTGATTGTGAGTGACGAGTGTGTCTAGATGTGTGCTACTCTGTATGTGATTATAGTAAATGCCGTCTTCAGTTTTTGGGGGAGTTGGTCACAGGCCCTGCATTGCTTACTTGATGCCTTTAGAATGGCCTCCACTCCCATGAAGCATCTTGTTAATGAAAGCACTAGGGTGAACCAGGGGGGACTGGCTCCAGCTGAGTATAGACCTGCTTTAATGACCTAAAATAATTTATAAAGATTATCAATTCCTAAAGTTTAGATATGTGGCTCAAGTGGAATGAGCTGATTTTAAAAATCATCCTGAAAATACAGTCTAAATGAAGGACAACAGGGAATTATCAAAAGAAAACAATGTTTCTATAGATAAATGTATAATAAGCTTGGATTTTTTAAAAGGCATGTATTTTTAAAAATGGAAGGAAAGTCTCATAGCCAAAAACAGACAAAACACATTATCACAAACCTGCGGGTGAGGGGGGTGGAGATTAAGACTATAATTAGGACGGCAAAAGCCCTAGAGTGAAGCTTTAAAATAAAATGCTGGGACTTCCCTGGTGGCGCAGTGGATAAGAATCCACCTGCCAATGCAGGGGACACGGGTTCGAGTCCTGGTCTGGGAAGAACCCACGTGCCACAGAGCAACTAAGCCCGTGCGCCACAGCTACTGAGCCGGTGCTCTAGAGCCTGTGAGCCACAACTACTGAAGCCCATGCGCCTAGAACCCGCGCTCTGTAACAAGAGAAGCCACCACAATGAGAAGCCTGCGCACCGCAACAAAGAGTAGCCCCTGCTCACCGCAACTAGAGAAAGCCCGCATGCAGCAATGAAGACCCAACGCAGCCAAAAATAAATTAATTTTAATAAATAAATAAAATGCTAAAAATTCTTAAAAGACATCAAAGAACATACTGCTTATGAGAATAAGATTTTAAGACAGACAGACCTGATTCTAAGTCTGGCCTGTTGTTTCTTTAACTGTGTGGTCTTGACAAATCTACCTAATTTCTTTTATTTTTGGTTTCTGCATCTGCAAAATGAAAATAACAATATTTCTACATTGAGTTTTTGAGGATTGAATAAAAAATAATGTAAATAAAACACTTAGCTCCGTATCTGCTACAGAGTCAGCACACACTGAACTTTTGCTTTATTTAAGTGCTTGGAAAAAGGGAAGGTACAGCCTCAGAGTATAAGATATATGATATAACGATTACCAGAAGCAGAGAGAAAGCAAAGCTATTCAATTTCTACTTTACTTCCACTTCCTATAATACAAACAGTGATCCTGAAATTGGAAAGGATAGAGCAGACTTGGTTACCAGAAGACAGGAGTCTAAAGTAGATAAGAAGATGATTAAGAGAAAGCCAAGTTGCTTTAAATTAACTTTAAGTCTCAAGCAGAAATGAAATGTATGCAAGGGCAGGGAAAGAACATCCACGTACAGCTGTGGAACGGCTATTGGCAAATATTTAGACAATGGGATAAGATGCAGAAAAACTGAAAAAGTCAAAATTATCCCCAATATTCAAAACTGAGAGAAAGGAGATTTTGGAAATTCTAGCACGAGTCTTTGCCTCCTTGCTCCCTGCCTGGTTGTCTGTGATACGCTCGCTCCTCACAGAACACAGCAACGAATCCATCAGGGTCAGGCTTCCCTCCAGAACTAATCTTATTGTTACAAGATATTATGAACTGCATGGTTGTGTCCCCCAAAATTCCTATGTTTAAATCTTGACCCCCAATGTGAATGTATTAGGAGCAGGGGCCTTTGAGAGGTAATTAGGTTATGAGGGTGGAATGAATGGAATTGGTGCCCTTGTAAGAAGAGAAAGGAGAGTTTGTTCTCCCTCTCTCCCTCTCTCTCTCTGCTCTTCACCATGTGAGGATACAAAAAGAAGACAGCAATCTGCAAACTAGGACGCAGACCCTCTCCAGACACTGGATCTGCCAGCACCTTGATCTTGGACTTCCCAGCCTCCAGAATTGTGAGAAATAAGGATTTGTTGTTAAGTCACACAGTCCATAGTAATTTGACATAGCAGCTCAAGCTAAGACACAAAGTATGATGTTACTATTCTCCTACCAGTAAGAATTAGAATTGAGTCCTTTAGGTAGATCTAACTTCTCATGGTTCTTTCTGCTAAGTGCCCTTGTCCCTGCAACTCTCTCTGCCTCCTTTTATCCGTAGCTGAAAATTCTTGAGAATAAACTTTTAAATAGATATTTTGTGGACATTTTTCAGATAAAACTAATTACTAGCAGCTACAATGGCTCCACTGAGAACAAATGCCCAATACTTGTTCATGCCAATTTCATTTCCTATGAGATAGAATCTTCATGTTAGTAAAGAAGAATAACCTACACAGAGTAGATATTAATTTCAGAAAGAAATATGACCAATTTCCCTATGATTTTCTAGGAGAATTGGAGGCTGGATGACAGTAGAATTCAGGGGATTGATAGCTGCATGAACTATATCCAAACAGTGAATAATACATTGATATCAGCTGAGACATATATATTCACTCTACCCTGTTCCAATTTTTATCAGTGATCTGATTTAACCACATAGGCATTTTTACTAAATAGACAGGCATTTTTATTAACAGTATAGGTGACTCCAACTTAAGGAATGGATCCATTTATTGGAAATAATTGACAATAAATTTAAAAATTCTTGTTGAGCTAGACGAGTGGATTGTAACAAACAATATGCAACTTGATGGGAATAAAGACTGAATAACGGCTCAAAAAGTCAAATGTAAAATTTCAAAGTAAGAGCACTTCTTGTTTAAAAACACCCGTCATAAGATAATAATGAGATGTGGCTGCTAAAACAGCTCACATTAACTTGAGTTGTAGATAAATATCAATATCAAGAAAGGAAAGGTATACTTCCATTGTTCTGTGAATTTTTACCTCCAAATCCAGAACACTGCATTTTGTCCTGGATTCCACATTTTCAAAAACACACTGGGGTTATTCGGAGACTATCAAAAATAATGAAAATCCTACAAATTATGTCATTTGAGGAATATTAGAATTAACAAACACTGGAAATGTAGAGGTATAGCAGGAACATAAGAACTGCATTCAAATATTTGAAAGATTTCAGAAGAAGGTTAGAATGAACTGAGCAGCTCCAAATGCCGGAACTAAGACTAAAACTGTAAGTAATAAGAAGACAAATTTCAGCTCAGTACCATTTCCAAGGAAATAAAACTGTAATGGTCTTGCAAGAAGGTAAGCTCCTCATCACTGAGATGTTCCACACAGAGGTCGAAATGGCCACTAGCACTCATTCAAAGCACTATAGGAGAAGCCGCTATGTTAACCTGTAAAGGTTCATTCTACCCCAAACCCATTGGACCACCAGCATCTCACTTTGAAGAGAGAATTTTTTTTTTTTTTTTTTTTGCGGTACGCGGGCCTCTCACTGTTGTGGCCTCTCACTGTTGTGGCCTCTCCCGTTGCGGAGCACAGGCTCAGGACGCGCAGGCTCAGCAGCCATGGCTCACGGGCCCAGCTGCTCCGCGGCATGTGGGATCTTCCCGGACCGGGGCACGAACCCGTGTCCGCAGCATCGGCAGGCGGACTCTCAACCACTGCGCCACCAGGGAAACCCTAAGAGAGATATTTTTTTTAGTGTAATTGTTCCCAATATTTGATTGCAGCAAGCCAAATTTCTTTCATTAGTTTTCTTTCTCAGCCCAGATGAAAGGTGTATATTTAGAATTAAGAAAGACCTTTCATGGAATTATCAATAGGTTTTTGTAAACACCAGCCTATCTTTGCAGACAACCCGAAGAATGGAGCAGTTGATCATTCATCAGCTGTGACCTCTGGAGTAGTGTCTTTACTTGGAGAGAAACTGAAGTTCCACCCCATCACACTTATACTTGCTTGACTTCACAACTGCCATATGCCCCTCTAGAGAGAGGTTCATTGTTGGTGTCATGAGCATCGATCGATTGTATCGAAGCTCTCTCACCGTCCCTCACTCCTCTTAAGTTTCAAGGCCCAGAGCATGCCCAGGGCTCACTGCAGGCAGACTCATTCTGATCAATGCAACACTAGCATACAGCATGCGTTTATAGAGCCAGAGGCAGTCAGGGTCCCAAGGTATTCCCATTGTAGACAGAATTTCAGCTTTATTAGGTAACTGTCAGATTTGCCTTGGTGTCTCTTAAAATTCTGAATCAGGAGAAAATATAAATGCAGAAAAGCCATGATAAGTTAACTTAGCAATCTGTTGTAATAAACATGTTCACTATGAACATACATTATGGAAATCAGATGGAGAGCCCAGAAAGCGATAACAGAGCAAGAAATGTGTGCATAGTGAGATCACAAAAATCATAAACGTTATATATCAGGAAGAGTTTTTCTTTTTAAGCATCCTGGTCAAGATTCCTGCTCAACATATTTCAGGAGCAATCCCTCTATTTAAAAATTAATCATTCAAAGGGTACAATAATGCAAAGAAAGTTTGGAACCCAAGAGGTAGTATCCACAATGAAAGCAGAGAAAGGAGGTATTACAGTGTGGAGGATGATACCCATGTATATTTATTGTCTCTATTGAGATCCAGACATGGAATTTATTGTCTTACTTTATCTAATTTCTTTGTCTCTGTATACAGGTCCTACCGTGTGTTCATTCCAATATATATTTCTTTAATCATGAGCTGCAAAAGAGAAAATCTTACGTCTAAAGCTTCTTCTTGTACAAGCCTCAGATTAGGGCGGGAGAGAAGAGTAGGGAGTGTTTCTTTAAAATCTGGTGGAAAAATTCTTAGGTAAAGAAATGTATTGTCTAGCAAATAACTGGCTTAAAAGGCTATTTTATATATGAATAGTTTCCTTGGCATGACTAGAATAGACTGTGAATAAGACAAAAAAAAAAACAAAACTCTGCAAAATAAAAAAAAGGAAAAATTTGAGTTTCCCCTAGCTGCCCTATAGAGAGAGGGTGACAGCTGTCCTAGGAACCTGGAAAACCAGAGGGGACATGAGGAGCAGGGAAGAGAGCCCAGCAAGATGGTAGGTGGTTGGGACATGAGGAGGACAAACAGCCAGTGGGGAGTCCCTGGAGCTGGTCTAGCCACATTTAAGGGTTTAAGGATGGAGGTGACTGAAGATCAGAGTCAACTGTCCCTCTATTGTGCTCGGATGAAACACAGCCTTCTTCCAGAATGACCCCTCATCTTCAATAAAAGTCTATTCAGACAATTGTCTTTTGTGAATATTAAGATGAAAACTGTGGCATAGGAGCTATATATATTGCCCATTTGGATCAACTCAGAACAAACAGAAGGAAATGTAAAAGATTATAAATGAAAAAGGTCAATGGAGAATTCATCAGACTTAACAAACTGGAATAAGAAGTGATGAGAAGAAATAGATTCTGATATTCTTTGGAAATATTGATTAGTATACCATAGATGAAGCTGAGATGGATAAGGAACTGAATCACAGAATGACTCAAATGGGCTGGAAAACTTGGAGACATAGTGGCAGCTGAATTCAGGATTAAGTACACAAAAACTGGCTGTCACCATATGACTCTTGGTGATATTAAAGTAGAACAGCTGATTCAATTCTGTCTCCTAGAGATGCTTTAAGGTCTGACACGGGATAGGAGGGGGGATTAGAGCACGTTGAATGGGAGAGACTCTGGGTCCCTACTTCAACCAAAACAGGTCCAATTTTGCATGATTTGCAAAATGAGATTCTGTATAATATTTCAATTTTAATAGGGACCCATATATTAATACATAAGTACAAATAAATATTTTTAAAGTTTTGATACTATTGCTGAAAATACCTAAACACTGGCTGAATCAAACTAGGAAGTATTTACAGCTTGTGATATAATTTACAATTCTCCAAAAAGCAGCACAATGGAGGGGAAAAGAAAAAAGGAGAATGAGGAGAACACAAGATGGCTGGTGGCCAATCATTAAATGCAAGCTTTCTTTCATCAATTTTTAATTCAGGCTTAATTCCACTTTCTTGTCCCAACCTCAGAAGTTAAAATTCCCATCTCATAACCTATGGCAATCTCTGTACATCCAGATAAATAAAGTTCTATTATCCTTCCCGTGGTCCTATGAGTACTGTGCAATACTGTTGCCTAGACCAGACGGCTGCTCACCTCTTCTTCCTGGACATATCTGACTACTGTTCTCAGCCTCACTTAATTAGCTGTGACAACGTGACTGAATGCTAGCCAACAAAATGTGTGTGGAAGTAAACTTAACATTTCCAGCCTTGACCCATTAAAGCCATCCATATTCTTTTCCCTACTACCTGCTGGGTGTCAATACCCAGGGCAGCCTAAAAGCTTCAAGCTGAAGATGGCAGAGCCCCTATCAGCCTGAATCTGTGAATGGCTGCGTGGAGCAGAGCACTTCAACAAACTGGAACTACCTCTTTATTTTTGAGCCATTAACACATTCTAGGAGTCATCTGTTATATGATGTTGATTTGTTATATTCATGGTGTTGCCTAAACTAGTATAAATATGTAAACTCCCTGACCTACTTCATTTTCTTTGTTAACCACTTAGCAAATCTTCAGAAGTGTTTCATTAACAATGTCAATTTTTCTCTAGAACTGACGGTGAAATTGGTGTTCATCTATACCAAATGTGTAAAGTTCTATTCCATTTAGGGCCTGTAGAGAAACCCGTATGTGCTACCAATTTAGCAAAATAGTATTTTCTGACAAGACTCCTATAGAACACAAGTATGGTATTATGGAAGAGTTGCGAATTACCTACTTTAAAGAAGGTTCTCCAGCTATATTTTCCAGCCAATTATTTACCATATACCCAAGCAGTTTAAAGAAGGTTGAATAATATAAGCTTATCCAATAATGCTCTGGTGCCTTAGCAGTTATGAAATACTGAGCAACTTGACAAGTGATGGTAAATTTCCTCTCTTATTTTGCTAGCAGAGATGTGGCAAAACAAAATCCCATGTTGGATATTTGGGGGTGGTTCAGAAGTTCTATTCTGGAATTTTTTAGTTGTCACTCTCAATCACTGCAGCATGCTTGTTCTCAAATCTCTCTTTCATTTGCAATTAATTCATACTTCTTTGACATGTGAGAACCCTTGAACATGCTCACATATTCTAATTTATATGCTTTTCTTCAGGCACATTCAGAATAAACTACCTATGAAATGGTAGACGACCTTTTGAATTTTTCTTTGATAATAAAGGGAATCAGACTGAAACTGACACTCTGGGTAACATAAGATTCTACAATCTTTTTCTAGAGGACTCAGGAGAGAGGAAAGCAGTAAAAATTTAAATACAGCATGTCCAAAGGAATCTTCTACAATATATTATGTTTACCACGTGTGTGAAATGCAAAATAATGCTTATACATCAGATTCTCTTTGGTGAGGTGACTATCAAAACCCCTTTCAATGTCTGAAAAACTTTATTTCAAGTTTTATCTAATTCTTTCCTTGTATGATCCCAAAAATGCAGACACAAAATCAATGGAAAAGACATGAAATGATGAGACAGGTAGATATGGTTTCAAGCTTTAGTTTATACTGCAACCTCCCATCTATAGCAGCATTTATATTTTCCTTAAAAATTTTCCTTGAGGAGAGAAGTTAAAAAGAGAAGGAGAGAGGGGCTGAACATGAAATGTAACCTCTCCGCTTGCTCAAAGGCATAGTGATCCTTGAGTAACCTGACTTCCCTTTCTCAGTTTAGTGGAAAAATATATTTCCATTTATTTTTGTGCAGAAATACAAATAAAATGCCATCTAAATGGCATTGCTTTTATAGGGATAAGCAGGTGATCTCACACTGGTCTCAGTTCAGACTGATTGTTCCATCTCTTTACTAAAGAAATACAGTTAAAAACAAATTTAGTTTAAAGGAGTCTAGCAATAATACCTGCCGAATAGAAACAATTTCTTAGTGCCTTCAACAGGCCCTGATAACAAAATGCATAACAGCTGCAAAAGAAGTAGCCTAATGAGTATCTTCTACTGATGGTGATTGATCCAGTCTCATAATGAAGTGAAAGCTTTTTTAGAGCCAAAGCAATTTTTGCCCACATCCTTTACCAGGAGAAACCATAATGAATTGTGTTAGTAGCCAGTATTTATTGAAAATTTCATCTTAGAATGTTGGCCAGATGTCATTATACCAGAATTAAGGGCAGCCTGAGAGCCTTGCTGTAATGTACAGAATCTCTCTCCATCACTTTTGGAGTTGGTTTGGGTCTGCCCCCAAATATTACAGAGAAGTAAAAGAAGCTTTAAACTACAAAGGATTAAGTGTTTTATGCACAATGCATCTTGTATCTTTTCTTAAAAGAAATTTAATTACCTAAATTCCGTATACAGTTTCAAAGTACAAATGTTAGTCTAATAAGTAAGATAAAAATATTTTTAAAATCTCACACTGACCTCTGATGTTCCTAAAATTTTTTAAACATTTAATACTGTTTGCAACTTGAAAACTATATTTTAGTAGTTTCAGATTATTCTAATGCTTTCAGATTATTCTGAAAAGAATTAGAATTATGTATCATTCTAAAGAGTAAATGGTACATGAAAAGCATTTTCATTAAAATGGTTCTATTTAATGGATTATCTAGTCTCATATATTGAAATCGTGATATATTCTACTTTTACATTATTTCATGTCATCAGACATAATCACTTTCCTTGATCTGATGAATTTTAGAGAATTACTGTCAAGCTATCTTTGGCTGAGAGATCTGTTTATATGAAACTGATTTGTAGTTTTGTAGCTAAAAGATAAATCCATCTGCTGTCTGTCATCTCACCTTTTTTATGAAAGGCTGCTGCTTGAAGCCTAGAACATATAAAAAAAATCTTTTTTGGCTGCTTCATTTTCACATATTAAATTAGAGTTTTCAGCATTTTAGATGGAATGTTCTCTCAACTGCGCTTATAAAAACCATTAATTCTCATTTCTAACATCAGTATATATAAACTGACTACATACATTCAGATGCAAAGCAGGTCACTAGCTTTAGACAAGAGTCACAGTATGAGAAACATTAGGAGTCAGTTCATAGCATGTGGCCTGATGACTCAGAACTCCATGTTCTACAGAGCTGAAAAGAAAGAGTGAAGCTTTCATCTGAGGTACACCTAATATGTTAAGTATGTTTCATCCTCAGGTGTGATAATCCAAGTTATCACAAATAGCATATTGCAGCTAAGAAAGCTTTCAGGTTTAAGTATTAGCAGGAATATATTTACCCTAATTGAAAGTGCCGTTTGTTTTTAAAGCATCCCGTTCTACTTTTACCTTACACTGGCCATGCGGATTAAATTAAGTCCGTAAAGTGCTTGCAAAAGCTGTACTTTTTGCATATTCTAATCAATTACAGTTGTTTTTTGGATTAGATTAAGAAGTGCAAAACCAGAAAATTCCAAAAATATAAAAGACACCATGTGTATACGTGATATTTGTGATGAGGTTGGTAGTTATAAAGTTTGCTGTAACCGAAGGCTCTTCCTGGTGCTATGACTTGAGGTAATTGCTATTTGGAGATCTCTACAGGATGTTTCTGCCAGGAAAAGGGCAGAATACACTAAGGTGCATACGGGTCTTACCCTGAAATGTGAGTCTGTCCCCCAAATAATAAACTCCTAGATTTAGTACGGTATAAAATACTCTTTCATACAGCAAACAACTCTTCTTATGCGGCTTTCACTCAGGAATGAAACACTATGAAACAAATGAATTTTCCTTCCACACACATACACACATGCACACACGCACAAAAGCAGTTCACGTTCTGGTGAGTGAGCCCCCAAACCCATCGACACAGGTGCAAAAGAGGAATATTTTTCACAATGCCTCATTATAAGTTAAAAGCATTACCCTAGAGCACTACGGCATCCCTGTACAATTTGAGCGAACGTTTCTCTGCCTGTGGATGTGTAATTTTAATAGCAACCAGTGCAATCTACTTGTCTATTCTGAAAGTTCATTACCAGTCTTTTCCCTTCTCTATTCAGAGTATCATATTTCTTAAATTTTAAGCTTGGTATTTCTTAGCACCTATAAAGGGTAGCAGGTGGTCTCTTTAGGAGCCTGAATTTGTCTATTCATGTACCGGGTAAAATCAGAGAGCTGTCTTCTCTCCTCTGTATCCCCTTCGAGAGGGATCTGCTTCCATGGTGAGAGGTTATTGGATGTCTAATCTTGTTTGGTCCCTAGTGACTCCACTGAACCTGCCTTTGAGACTGTGGACCTAGAAATAAAAATCCTGATCATGAGGAAAATTTCAAGATGGCCAGCTTACAAGCTATTAGCTGTTTATAAGGACCTTCATTTAGTTCAGGGACTCCATATGTAAAGCAAAGTACAAAATTGATGCTATTTAAGTTTTTCACATTATTTTGTATTTTAAGACGAAAGACCAGAGATTAAATATTGGCACAGAGTTAATTAAATGTTAATTAATTAAATTATTATTTATTTATATATATAATTTATATATAATTAAATATTGGCACAGAGTTAATTAAATGTTGGCACAGAGTCATTTAAAAGAATGTACTGTTAATGTAACTTTGTACTGTTAATGTACCGTTAGGAGTACTGTTAATGTAACTTTGTACTGTTCATGTACTGTTAATGTAACTTTGATCTATCTATTTGTATAAGGAAAAAAATCCCCATTCTAATCTACCTGACTCCTTCATATTTGTATTTCAGAATATATTTCCAAAGTATCAAATCTGGAGAAGTAAATTTCTATAATGATTTCACTATGTATACAGTGGTCAATATCATGATGGAATCTATGATGCAAGATTGGCTGCATTATATTTTAAATTTCTAATTCAAAGATTATTGGTTACTCCACTTCTCCTTGCTGATATCTGAATTCCACCTCTTATTGGCTTAGCTACATTTTACAAAGTTTCACATCTTTTCATTATTTTATCAGTTTGAAAATAATCCATTGCGTCTGATTTTTATCACCCACAAATGATCATTTTTTGTGAATTATAAATTTTATGAAAAATACTAGTGCCTAATTCATCAGCTAAATTCATAGGTCATGATACAAGCAAGGTCACTGCTAGACCATAAAATGATGTTCAGATCAAAAGATTTCCCCTTTTATGAAAACACACCTCTGCCACGGCATCTTCACATAGGTAGAAGAAGAGTGTTCTCCAGGTGGATGAAGCTTTGAGCTCAGCAAGTTAAAGGTGGACCGCATATCATTTACCAACTCAGCCAGGTGCCTCCACTTTACACATTGGCCAGCGATACTAAGCTAAAAAACAAATGCTGTAACATGACAGAGCTTGCTTTTACAGAGGAAAAACTTCAACCCCACTCAGAGGCCATATTGCTGACAAGAATCAGCTACATTGGAAATCTTTTTCCTTAGTAATGTGAAAGACCAGGGGATAAGCGGGTATAACGGTATAAGTCAGTATAAATATACGTGTGTGGGAACGTGTCACGTATCTGTCATATACGTATATATGTGTGACAGGCTGAGACGGTATACAGATGTAGATGTAACAGGGAGTTCAATTCATGTCAGTCATGGAACAGACCGGGGAAGTGTTCCAAGAGATCCTATACATACACATACACTCATAAATATGTACATACACACAAACAACACACACAGGTAAGTGAAAGCTCATCACTAGCTCTAGAAAAAATCCTCAAATCATATTTTCTGGTTTATGTAACATTCTTGACATTATTTTTCTATGCAAGTCATGGTTTTGACACCCGCAAAGCCCATGAACGATTCCTAGGAAATAAAAATAGAATCTGGGTAATAAAACAAAGTCTAACCTTTTTTTTTTTTCTTTTCCTTTGTGCTTCGTCTAATTTTCCTTGTTCATAGGGGGCCCAGAGCAGAGGCCTCGCCTCTGGCCCTCCTAGGGCAAAACAGCCGCGCAGGACACTGCACCTCAGACACTCCGTGCAGCAGCGCTGCTCGCGGCACTGCGATTCAAGATGGCGGCAGCGGGCCGTGCGCAGAGACGCTTGCCAGCTCTGCGAGATTTGGAGCGAGCGTGAGCAGCACAGCTGTACCCGACATGTGAGAACTCCGCCCCTCCCGCCCAGATCCCTGTAAATCAGCCCCGCCCACCGCCTTTGACGGGGAGCCTGTGCTCTAGAGCACGAGCTCACATCTCTCCCTTCCTTGATCAAAGAAAAAGTTTTCCTGTGCTTCCAACTGAACTCAGTGTCTTTCCATTGGCTTGACGCCTGGCAGGAGGACCCTTGTTGGGGCCCTACTCAAAAGGGTTGGTAAGTTTCACCGGAAATTTGGGAATGAGATCTCTTTTCTTTCTTGGTTCCCAAAGATTGAAGAACCAGTTAATGATAGCATTTGTCCCATTGGTACAGCGCTATGGAATTTTGGTACTAGTCATGTGGAATGGCGTGTGGAAATGACGTTTGCTCCCTGGGATCAGTGGCTTTCACATTCAACTTAACATCTCTTTTTGTTTAGAAATATTATGTTGACTATAAAAGCTATTGATTACAAGCAGAAAATATACTTAACAATTATTGCCTTAAAGAAGAATATAAAGTGCTCTCCAGCTGAAGTGGTTACAGCTGGTGGCATACAATAAACCACCACACCGGTGTTTCTCAGCTCACATAGCGTATCAGAGAGTTTCCAGATTCTTCTTAAACAAATGCTTGCATGTTTATTTTTTCTTTTAGCTTAAAATCCATGGTAGAGTTTCAGCAAAAATAAATAGGAAAACATGAGGCAGGGATGCCTGCCGAGAGATTGGCGGTCTAAAGAGCCTGCTATGTAATCAGCTAAGGCAGCTAGTGGCTTTTTAACAGCTTCAAAGCTGCACTTTTTCAGAGGTTGAATTTTTCAGCCCATGCATCCTGCCCACAAATTAAAAGAATGCCAAGGATACTGGATTGCTGCTCTGGTAAACAATAACTTTAAATATTACAGTTGATCTAAGCCACCCTTCAACTTTACATTCAAATGAGCACACACAAATATACTCTCCGAAATTAATAGATTCTGTGGTCTATTTATACACCTTCAATCAACCCACCATCTTTGCACTCAGTCATCAGCCTACAATGAGTGACCTCACCCCTTACTGCCCTTCTCTTTGGGAGAGAAGAAAGGTCTCCTCCCAGCCTCCATACCCATCTTATTGATTGTCTTTCCACGCCACAAAGAATTTTTTCCTCAGTTGATGTTCCATTTAAATGTGGTATAGTTTTGGCCGTGCCATTAACAACTCCCCAGAGGGCATACCATGCCTGAGAGAAGGGCAAGGCTGCCCAAAGAAAGATGAGAATGGATAATCTAAAGTTACTACCCATAAACCCTGGGGCCAGCCTATGACTAATTTCTAACAAGCAGCTCTTTCAGATTCCACTGTGTTTGTCACAGACTGCATTTAACCCAGAGATTTCTCTCACTACTCATTAGCTCTCTGGCACAAGCTAATTGCTCTATGCAGCAACCAGGCTCTGGAAACTTGTAGGGTTGGAGCTATAGAAACCTAACAGATAAAAATACAGAAATATTTTTTAAGAAATCATCTTTTCACAGAAACTTTCACTATCATCACTCCCCAGAAGACACTCAGGGCAATGGTGTTCTACTCCACCCTACACCTCCTCAAAAACAAGGAAATCCTTTTCTACCTTGCAGTAGCTAAACAATATTAATGTATCAGAGATGTCCTTACTTGCCATCTGGCTTTCTGACAGGCTTTGGATTTTAAATCAAGCATGAAGTATGAAAAGTTGTAAACAGCAAAAGTCTGATAAAACACTCCTTTGATATTTGCAAGTTTCATTCCCTTTAGACAATGTGTTGGATAAATAAAATTAGGACTTCAACACATGTCCTCTGACTTATAGCGAGGTTTACACCTACCTTTCTCAGAAGTTTCTCTGCTCTTAAACAACTGCTGCATCATAAGACCAAAGTAATTTCTTAGGAATTGTTTTTCAACTCAGACCATTATGTAAAGACACCCTAGATCATTAAAAGGTTTATATCTGCTGTATAAAAAAGAATAAGGAAAAAAAAGAAGTGAACTATTACATTTAAACTGGAGATAGAGACTAGTAATGGGAAGTAGATTTATCCTGGTGTGGAAAAAAACTAATACACCACAGCAGCTAAGCAATATTCATTTTTATGGCATAGTATACAAAATATATAAACCATTTGTTTGAGATAGAGATTGACCAAAGAAAATATTATCCTCATGGCTTTTCTCTACACAGGTAATAATTTTTAAAGTGAAATGAGCAGACCTATAAACCAGTAGAAATATCAAACTATTTCTCTGAAAACTTTTTTTTTTTAAAAAGCATCTAAAACCTTATACTGAACCTAGTATTGATAGAAATACATAGAAGTAAATAGGAATTACTTTGTAAGCTTTCCTTCTCTCTTTCACCTTTAGACATTGCAATTTCATTGAGGAATAATGGTAAAAAACACCGAAGCAATTTTTTTTAAATGTTTCTATGGCTTGTGAGTCTCCTAAAGTTAGAATCTTCTTAAATCTCCAAAGAGATTGAGGTTTCGAAATACTCTTATCAACTTTATAGGTCAGAGATGTTATACACACAGACTAGCTTTGGGGCACTACTCTGGATTTAACTGATTTGAAGGAGGCTCATCAACTGCAGACTGAGAGCGGCTGTTTCCAGAGTTATGATCACATTTCCAGCGACGATTTCTACCCGTTACGTACCATGAACCACTTATTAAATACAGAACCCATTGCCTTGAAGAATTTGCTCATGATCTCTGCAACAGCGGCATCTGCAGAGGGGAGCTCCAGCCGCTTGAAACACATTAAAACATACTTGAGATTGACAATGAGTAGAGAACATCTGTCAGACTTGGCCAAGATTTCAATCAAGTGTGATATTGCTGTTACTTGACTACATTGACTTAATAAATGAGTTGGCTGCTGTCAGCACAAGGAAAGTTTGGTTGTAATTACTATCCTGTCCTTTTTTCTATTTTCTGAAATGTTCTTTCACTTAAATGTTCATGTTCTACGTGAAAGGTATGAAAATGAATTTCATGGACTAATATACCATTTAGAAAAGGAATACAAGTTCATTTTCAGCTGACTAAATTTAACGAGGTGACCACTTCTTTAATGAGCTTGCAAGCCTATAGCCTTGAAAAGGTAAATAAAATCACACTCATCTCCACTCTATAGAAGTGCCTCCAATTGCATGTCCGGAAGAATGGAGTCTTCACTTTGATCTATAGATTGAATGGCTATAATAAATGTCCAAGTATACATGATTAGGGGAAAGCAAAGGTACTTCTCAATACCAAAAATCCATTGATCTTCAATAAATAATACCCTACCTTCTGCAGCATTTTAAGCCTTATGTTTATATTTCACATTTAATCCCAGAACAATCCATTTTGCAGATGATTAAACAGAGACTCAAAGAGATTCACTGATATGCTCTAAAGCATATCATAATTACTAAAGCAAGTGAATGGGGATTCCAACTCTAAGTCTGGAGCTTTTCCACTATGTTGCATTTGCTATGTTTGCCTTTTAGAACTGTTGGTTGAGGGCTCAGGTTTAAGTACAAGATGTTGGCTCTGATCACTATTATTTCGAGGGCGGGTGGAAAGTAATAATTATGTCTGCTGACAAGATAGCGCGATATGCTTAAAGATGGAAGGATGTGAAATTTAGTCTTAGAAGCCAGGCAAGTTCAGCAGGATTTAAAAGAAATGGTCACAGTTCATTTCGCACAAAGCTGGACTCAGAGCAGAAAAACTATTTCTAATCTCTTCATCTGGTGCGTTGGGACATCCATGTACCAGGCCTAGCAAATCTGGGCTCACCAACTAGCGGAGCGGAGCCTGCACATGCCTGGAAAAGTAGAGGCTGACCACCAGCTATGCACACGGGTCTGTTGATGGGGTATAGTCCCTCTATTTTGGTGGTGTCTGCACAGATAGGGTGCACAGAAGGTGTCTTATAGTAAAAGGAAGGCTGTCTCTTCACATATTAAACTTGCTTCCTCCATGGGTAAAGCATTAGCAACTGTACCCAGAAAAAAAAAAAAAGCCTACCATTTGTACATTAATTATACTTCCTGATTTTACCAATTTTTCCCTTTGCCCACTGCCAGTGATTAAAACTCCACACTGGCTCACACTTACCAGTTATGCCCCCCAAGTCTGATTAATGTTAAGTCTCCATTTCTGTTCCCTCTACTCATCTAGAGCTTAAAACCACTGAAACTCTCCAGCTTTGATGCCATTACACTGTCAGCCTGCAGACGCTCAGTAGTTGGACCAAGTTTATATTATAAATAGGATGTTTTTATAAAGACTGTCCCCTACAGAAGGTCAAAGTAGTTGCAGAATTAACATCGCCATGGTTGAGATGAGCCACGTAGCTAAGATTATCATAGTGTTAGTAAAAATAGGTCAGCCACACATAAATGTGTGAATTCTCCCTCCTCTGAACTCCCTTAGCATTTTATTTTTATCTCTCATATGGCACTTATCACTTTCTACCTTGTATGATAATTATCATACAAATGTTCCTTAGAACATTTGGCCTCTTCTGTTCTCATGTTCTCTCCCCAGGAGAGGCCACAGTCACACACACGCACCTACACACTTGCTGCTCCAGCCAGACTGAATTACTTTTGCCTCTCTGATGTTTTTTTACCTCATCTCACTGACACTGGCGCCTTCCTGTTGCCTAACTTTTTTACTAACTGCTAAACTGACTCCTACTTCAGTCTCAAGTTAAGGATCCTTTCTTCTGGAAGCTTTCCCTAACCCTCTAAAACCATCCCACTGTACCTTTTTGCTTCCTCTATCCTTGGACAAATCACACTTCATTTCCTCTACATGGGCAGATGGGCAGATGAGAATGGGTCTATGAGATCAGGGCTATAGCTAAGTTCCAAGGAAATCAGGGCAACCAGACACGGCCTAGCAATGAGTTCTGAGTACTCTATGTGAACGACCTCTGTATGAATGGGTAGGCATTGCAGTTTAGGTGAATCACAAGGCTAACAGCCCAGCCCAGCCGACATGAACAATTATGGGACATATTCTATTAACATGAATAACAGAGCACAGGTTTTACACATAAGCCTTTGATGAAGCCTTTTCAGTTTAAAATAAACAGAACACCCCAAAATATTATAGGTCCAATAGCTCAACTGGTACAGGGGGAAGAAATTTATTATTACTTTTTAGTAACACCTCTCTCTTTAAGCAGAAACTTGGAGATGACAATCATGACTTCTTTCTGAGGTAAGGAAAAGAGTAGAGGGTTGGAGTAGGCTGCATAAAGGAGGTGGCATATTGGTTGAGTTGGGTTTAACCAAATGAAGAAGGGGAGGAATCTCAGACTTCAGACAGAGCAAAAAGCATGAACACATTTCTAGAGACATGAAAGTTTGTGTGTACATGACTAGAAATGTATGGTTTGTTGGTTAAGGTCAGAGCATAGAAGGTAGATGTGGGAGAAGCAGAGTGCATGCAGGAGATGAGGTTAAAACAGTAGGTTGATCTAAGATTACAAATAGCCTTGAACACTAAGCAAAGGGATTTGAACTTAATTCTGTAATTCGGAAGCCACCATCTCAAGTTTCCAAGAAAGAAGACATATATGCTTAGCTGTGACTCAGAGAAACAATTTTAGTGACAAGCTAATGAATGAGAGAGAAGAGAAAGGCTGGAGACAAGAAGATCTAGTTGGGATGCCATTTCTATGATTTGAGTAACCAGTTTCAGTAATTTAAGAATAACGTATCTGTAAAGTTCAATATAAATGTTAATTTAAAACTATTATCTCAATACGATTGAATTCAATAACCTTTAAGGCAGCAGATATTGAGGCAGTTTTGTTTTGTTACTTAGCTTCAAGTAATCCAGGTAAGATTGATGTATAATTTGAGCATAATGACCAAATCCACTAATGAGCTGATTGCAGGCTTTATGTTCCTAACCTTAAGAACATGGAGTACAGTCACAACTGAAGGAAAAAGACCAAAACAATGTTGGACCTGCTGGGATGCAGTGCAGATTGTAATTCACAGAAATAAAGGGTTTTGTTTTTTTACTCAAATATATACAGAGCCATACATATTAGTCAAAATTGGGATCTAATTGAAATTACACATGACAGTTTAATGTTGTTATTGAGATGAAGTTCATGGTCAGAGAAGAAATTTCTTACAATGGAAAGGGATACAAGTCACGATATTTCTTTTCAAGTCAGTTATATTATTTTCAGCTTGTATTTAACTAAATTAATTTTTTATCAGAATGCCAAAAGAAATTTTAATGTGTTTAAATCCATGGGACACTTTGTGGTACAGGACAGCTTTTCCTATTCCACCTGCTACCATTGCATGAGCATGGCTATGGTGCCAGAAAGGCCATGTGGTACTGCAACTCAAGCCAAAGAAAATATTTGTAAGCATAATAACGCAGAGGAAATAAGCCAAGAGGAGGTCAGTCTTGACAAAGTAATTTCCAGTCTGTAATTCCTAGGACTTTAGCTGGATGTGAGAACATCTTTTTCTGTTTGAGAATGTTATGTTGATAGCAAACATCTGTGCCTGACTTCTTTTTCCTTTACCCCAAAGTAGATATTAATGGGCATCTAGACCTTCTGTTCAAATGTGAAGAAAGGGAAGCCATCATATGCATGGATTAGGAAACTCATGTGCCAGCTTTGTAAGCTCATTTGCTATTACAGTAGTCTCTGCTGATTTTTAAATAAATGTTACTAAGTTTCTCTGGTTGTGGATCCATTTGAGTATGATAGGTAGTCATCTTAAACATTTTCTTAAATTAATTTATTTATTTCATTGCATCAGGTCTTTGTTCCGGCACACAGGATCTTCGTTGTGGCATGCGGGGTCTTTTTTAGTTGTGGCATGTGAACTCTTAGTTGTGGCATGTAGGATCTAGTTCCCTGAGCCAGGGATCAAACCCGGATCCCCTGCATTCGGAGCGTGGAGTCTTAGCCACTGGACCACCAGGGAAGTCCCTTAAACTTTTTGATCCTCAGTAAAATAATTGGAAAACCTTCCATAGTAACTGACTCTTAAACCCGTCTCTTGGTCAGAATGGACGAAGGCAGAGAGCCCCGAAACAGAAATAAGTCATTTTTTTTTCCTATAACATCATTCTAAGATGGAAAATTACTCATCTTAGGAACTACTATTACTGGAGGAGGTAAAGAAATCTGTCCTCAAGGTATGCCACCCGTGTCTCAGATGACTTCGTTGTTAAAGACAATATATCAATGCAAACTTATTTCAATGGATCACAGGTTATAACTGACTGAAGATGTGTCACCTTGATGGTTTTTCCTGAATGAATTAAGCCCACGTGTCATATTTTGCCTTTAATATTATCTACCATTTTGGATTATAAGAACCGTGCTATAGTGAAATCTACTCTTTATATCTTCCATAGGCATCCAAGTCATCATTCCATCATCACTCTCAGGACCAAGGGGTGGCATTTCTGAGGCAGTACGAACTTCAACCGTAGCCCATTTATGAGATATAATAGTAGTTAATACGGTGACCCAGTAATAGGAACAAAATTAGTTAATACTTACTGACTGACTCCTATGAGCCAGGCATTGCTATAGATGTTGGGGAATGTGGCAGTGTGAATAGAATAAAGTCTCTGCACTGATGATTTATATAATACAACCTCAGTTAATGCATGATAAGGACCATGAGGAATAAAAGCTGTATGAGCAAGCTATTTTAAGTAGATTGATCAGGAAAGCCTCTCTTAGGAGGTGACAGTTGACAAGAGATGGGAGGTAAACTTTTAGAAGAAAAGTGTTCTAAGAAGAGGGAGTAGCAAGCACAGAGACTCTGAGACAGGATCATATCTGGTGTATTCAAGGAACAGCAGTCGGGCTAACAGAGCCCTAGAAGAATGTTCAGGTAAGTGTGGTAAGAAAGAAGATTGGAGAAGTCAGGGATATGATTGTATTTGGTCGTGTAGAGTGTGGTGAAGACTGGATTTCATTGTGTGACAGGAAGCCGTCAGAGGGTTTTAAGCAGGGAAGTAATACATACTCCTTAAATCTATCCATGAGAACCTAGTTCAGCAGGCTTTTCTACCCATTAACATGAAAATGGCCAGTCCCACTTTCAAGGGTTCAAAGGTATCTCTACAGGAGAAAAGTGTTATAAATAGGATTTCTTTTTTTCTCCCTTCTCCCTTTTTGAAGTTGGGCGCATATGAAAATCAAAGTTAAGGTGGCAGGATGGGTCAATTTATGATGACAAGAGACAGAGCTGTTGCTTAATTCATGCCTGGGGTATGTGTTGGGAAGTAGGCAATGTTGCAGTGTGCACTTTCTGATGGATAGACACTCAGTCATTGTGATCTAAGCTTGTTCCCCACCCCCCTCAGCTCATTCATAGAGGAATCAGATAAATTCGAGTCACAGATAACCACAGAAGACTGGGAGAAGAGAGAACAGTGGTACAGGAACTAAGTGGGTTTCCAACCCACCCTGAAAAGTCCTCGGCTCTGAGACTGAAGGACGCACACTCTAAGGGACCAGAGGGAATTCTAAAGAATGGAAGGCTTATTCTGGAAATCCTACATAGATCCCACTTTGCCCACCCCAGTTAACAGTGGGTTGAAGCAGTGGTCCCCAACCTTTTTGGCACCAGGGACCAGTTTTGTGGAAGACAATTTTTCCAAGGATGGCGGGGGGTGCAGGTAGTGGTTCAGGCAGTAATGCGAGCAATGGGGAGCGACGGGAAGCGGCAGATGAAGCTTCCAGCACGCTACCGCAGCTCACCTCCTGCTGTGCGGCCCAGTTCCTAACTGGCTGCGGACCGGTGCTGGTCTGTGGCCCAGGGGTTGGGGACCGCTGTGTTAAAGGATCATTTGTCTGATTTCCCTGTGCACGTTTGACCCGTCAGCATAAGACGTGTAGTTATGTTTTTTCCTACCCCTCCCTTCCACCATTACGGGTACAGCACTGAGCTTATACTCAAAACAGAATTTTTACTTCTTTTCCTTCCCAGATTAAAAAAAATAATCTAAGAAACCTGAGTGAAAACATTTCCTGAAGCTAAGTAGGGTCATATTGAGAAATTGATCAGTGAGTGTGGTGAGCCATAGTTGATTCAATGAGGGCTCTTCATTTGGTTTCACTAGTGAAGCTAGACTTCTTAGAAGATGGTTTGTACCTGTGAAGACTGAGAAACCGCTCATTTTAGATATATAAAGAGCAAAGAGGACATTTAGCGCACGTTTAAAGAATCAGACAAAGGAACGGAAAGAAGAGGTTTGTTTTTTTTGAAAGAACAAACGGATCATTAGGAGATAATGTAGATAATACAAACCATGCAGACTAGATGAGGGTTACAAAGGAAAGAAATTATTCAATACGAAGAGCAAAATTTGGGAAGATTTTTAGAGATGAGAATAACCTGGTTGCATCAGTGAATGCAGTTTAGATAAGTTTTAGAAATTATTTTGTCAGCAAAGTGATTTTACCTCTTTCCAAAGAAGTAATGCATAAAAGGAAATAGAGGACTCTGCTGAGGTAAACTGTGCCCGAGTTCCAGGATCCAGGCAGAGAAAGTATAATGAAAATCAAATACATTTAAAGGCAAAAATATACTATATTATTTTCTAAAGTGGGCCAAGAGTATATAATACAAACTCAGTAGAAAATTCTGAAATGTTCTAAGAACTCTCTAAGGAGCCCAGTGTTTTCCCTCAGAGAATCCCTATGCCTTTGGGAAAATTGTGTTCCATTGAGTACAATTACTGAACTCACTCAAGGCAAACTCTGAGGGAGTTTTTCCAGGCATGTGCCTATTCTCCAGCAGAACAAAGCAGTGCTCCCATTTGAAGGGAATCTCAAAGGCTTCCTGCTCTTCAGTGTCCTGTGTAATTGGGGAGGGCCTCCGTGGTGACCTGCGGTGACATTCTTACTCCCCTGTATTTGAGGCTGGAGCTACTTCTTAACTAGGCTTTTCAGAAGCCAGTCGAGAGTTTTTCTTCATCTTTCAGGTTTTGCTGCCACCACGTGTGAGCTGATGCCAGTTACTGGGAACAGAAACTGAATCGTTTCTGGGCCCCAAGATTGGGTAACCTAATTAAAGGAATAAAATAAATTTTAAAATTGCATACTTATATTTTACTACGGAAACACACACTTAAAATAATTAAACAACTAAAACGTAATTAAAAATCAGAAATAGGTACATAAATATTTGTTCCATGGAGCAAAGCTTGTATAATGGCCAGATTATCCTTCCATTCAACACTGCTCATATCTATGTATCATCCCAGGACCCCAGGACCCCAGGACACCATGGACCATATCACCTCCTTCTCTGCACCGTTCTTATTGATAACACTGCTGGCTTCAATAACACTGCTGTTCAGATGTCCTCTTTTCAAGTGGAAATCGAGAATTTTCTCCACTCAAGTTTCCAGTATCTTGATTTGTCACTTTCAGGAAATCACTATCTTCCTGTCTCCTTTTCAACATGCGGAAAACAAAATTCACAAATTTGGCTAAAGTCTAAGTGC
The DNA here is from genome assembly GCF_964270905.1 of Leucopleurus acutus. Taxonomy (NCBI): domain Eukaryota; kingdom Metazoa; phylum Chordata; class Mammalia; order Artiodactyla; family Delphinidae; genus Leucopleurus; species Leucopleurus acutus. The sequence goes on from NC_139146.1 coordinate 12,770,908, forward strand.
TCTGACAAGAATCGATAACAAAAATCTCTGCAGAGCATTTCCCCGTATAAATTATTATGTAGATTCTTGAAAGTATAAGTTTATGTAAATGAATATGTGGAAAGGAGATTTGGATTTATCGACTTTCTTTCATTATTTATTTATGAAGCATCCAAAATGAGACAAGTTTGATGAATTTAGTGTTCCTGTTCCCTAAACATATGCTATAAAATTGGGTGATTTGGTGGTAAAATACCATGCATGGAGTTTTCAATGCAATTTTTTTAAGCTACCAGTGGTTACACATCAGGACTTTTTTTTCCGACTCTGAGTCTGCTTCACTTTGAGTTGAATATTTATTTCAAAATTACATGACCTGCCTGATATATAAAAGTCGTGATTGATAAAACCTTATGTCAACAGTGCATACGGAGTGAGTACAAATATAATTATAAATGTAATTTTAATGCTGTTCTCTTTACCGGGCTGCAGTATCTGTGAGTAATCTATTCCAAAATCGAGGACCAGCCCAAATCCCTTCTACCAACTCAGCGCCTGCATTCTGGTGTTTATTTAATGTCATTGTTCAGTAAGGGACCTGGAGACCTTTCACTCTAGGTGGAAGGAAAATGCAAATCTGTTAGTTATTTGCTAAGGTTCCTAAGGACACTAAAAACACACAGACATTAGCAACTGTGAATTTTCCAGCAAATATAAAATCTTTGTCTTCCAGAGTATTTGCTTAACTGAACAAAGTTGACACAGCCTGAAGAGGATTAACATTAACAATAATACAAAATTAAACCTTTGACATTCCTCCAGTTCATTTTTATGGTTATCTCCTCTTTTCCCACATTGATTTCCCAACTCGATCATAAGAAAATGGGGGCGGGGATCTTACAGTGTGTACTGAACTCCTCTGGGCATTAGTGATTAGAGTTACATTTGTTTTCCCTGCATTCATTTCTTCAGGAACATTATTTAGTATCAAAAATGGCCCGGGTACTGTGTCACATACTAAAAAGACAATGATTAAAAAAAACCAAAAACACTCTTTCAGCTTTTAAGATTTTATAGTTTGTGAGAGAGTGAGAAAGACAGATAAGCTATGAATTACAAATATAACATTATACATGCTATACAAGTTTCATGGGAATACATGGGAGTATGAAGAAAAGAGCTACCATCTATAATAGAGAAAGTCTAAGAAGAATTCATGAAGGAGATGAAATCTGAGCTGGCTTTAAAGCATCAGTAGACATTTGGTGATCTGGACTGAGAAAATATTCCAAGCAGACAGAACAGCTTGTACAAAAAAATGAAAGTTTAGTATAAAAGTATTTGATGTGCCTGGAGTTAAGAAGTAATGGAGAAACGAATGAGGTAGCAGAAAATGAAGCTATAAATATCTTTGTGGTATCAAGATTCCAAAGCTGAGGCTCACTGGTATAGATGCAGCATAATTGATTTAAGTATTTCTGTATTGATTGAGCATTTAGATTATTTCCAGTTTTTCCCAAACATTAAGCTGTGCACCTTAATGTGCACCTTTCTGTACCGATCTTTGACCACATCTCTAGTTAGTTTTTAAAGATCAGATTACCAGAAATGAAATTAGTGAAGCAAATGGTATACTTCTTTCTCGTATCTTGCAACATTTGCCATATTTATTTCTAGAAAAATGCCAATTTACCAGCAGCAAGCGAGAGTATCTGTTTCACCGTTCTCTTTGTCAGAATAGAGTATCATCATTTAAAAAAAAAAAAATTTGCTAATGACATGAGTGGAGAATGGGATTAGATCTTAAAGCATTATGAATATAAGGGTTAGGAGTTTGGACTTACTTCTGAAGTTAATGAGAAATCCATTGAAGATTTTTGATCAAGGAAGCAAAATTAGCCCTTTAAGAAGATTAACTTTGGCAACAAGCTATAGGATAAGATGGGATTGATTTTGCTTGAGAACACGCACAATTGTGAAAGCAGAGAGGCTGTTGTAATAGTCTGGGGCAGCATTGTCCGGCAGAACTTTGTGCAGTGATGGCAATGTTCTAGCAATATGGTAGCCACTAGCCACATGTCACTTTTAAGTACTTAAAAGGTAGCTAGTGCAACTTAGGAACTAACTTTTATATTTCATTTAATTTTATTGCATTGAAATTTAAATGGCTACGTATGGCTAATTACTATCCTATCGGACAATACAGGCTCAAGATAGAAAGAGATCATGACAGAGAAAGGAGAGCAAAAACAGATTGAGTGAACAAATTCAATGCCTTTGTATTTAGATGTGCAAAGTGAGGGAGAGGGAGAATCCTAATTGACAACAAAGATTTAGAATCAGAAGGAAATAAAATATGGTCATGCCACTTATAGAGACTGCAGTAGAGGGGAAAAAAAGGCCTCAAAGGAGGTCCATCTCTCTCTCTTTTTGTGTCTCTCTCCTTCTCCCCTTTCAATAGACAGCTCCTAAACTTGTCAACAGGACATTAGAAATGACAAAAAGATTAAACAGACCAGGAACACTGGTTTCATGTTTTTCCTAGCTGTATTGATCTATATAAAAATGTGATAAGCTGTTGGAACTTAATCTATATATCAGACCTACAAATACAGACTGGTACTTCTCACTGTCAGAAACTCTGATGAAGAAAACTGTCCTTAACATCATAGAAAACTAACTGAATTTCAAAAGCAAGACAGGTTAAGTATCCTACTTCCACAACCCTAAAGGAAATATCTATTTGTGAGATACTACAGGTCAAACTGTAACAGTAACTATATTAATAAAAACCTAAGTATAAAAGTAATGTAAAAGAACAAAATTTAATGAGGGTTGCTGACCCAGCCAGACAAGCAAACATTGTATAAATAAAATAAAACAAAACAACAGCATCAGGCTATAAGTTAAATCTATGTTGATGGGTCAATTATGAAGGACAGTGAAAGGAAGGAATTCATTCTTTACTTCTATCTTTTTTGTTGTTGTTGTTTGTTTTTTTGTTTTTTGCGGTACGCGGACCTCTCACTGTTGTGGCCTCTCCCATTGCGGAGCAACAGGCTCCAGATGCGCAGGCTCAGCGGCCATGGCTCACGGGCCCAGCCGCTCCGTGGCATGTGGGATCTTCCCGGACCGGGGCACGAACCCGTGTCCCCTGCATCGGCAGGTGGACTCTCAACCACTGCGCCACCAGGGAAGCCCCTACTTCTATCTTTGCATGACTAACTCTTTATCAGCTTTAAGGTCTCAGCTTAAATTCAGCTCCTCAGAGAGAACTGATTCTGTACACCTCCCTTCCAATATATTATTTCCAATTATGATGTTTTTATTCACAATAGTTGTCACATTATTTATTGATTTGTTTGTTCATTACTTGTCTTCATAAATGCTAAGATCCATGAGAGTCTGTTTTGTTAACTAATGTTTATGAGTAGCTAGGACGGTGTCTGTTATATAGGAGATGCTCAGTAAATATTTCTGGATAATAAGTGAATCTTACTTAGATGAAGAAGTGATCTTCCATTCATAGTGTAAAAGACACTAGGTATCTTTTACGCAATGAATAGAAGACCCAGTATGCTAAGAAGAAAATTCCATCAAGGCCAAGGTGAACCTGCTGAAGTTAGTTGACCAAGTGAATTCTTACCAATCAAGAATGGGCCTCCAGGGCTTCCCTGGTGGCGCAGTGGTTGAGAGTCTGCCGATGCAGGGGACATGGGTTCGAGCCCTGATCTGGGAAGATCCCACATGGCACGGAGCAACTGGGCCTGTGAGCCACAACTACTGAGCCTGCGCGTCTGGAGCCTGTGCTCCGCAACAAGAGGCCGTGACAGTGAGAGGCCCGTGCACTGTGATGAAGAGTGGCCCCCACTCACCGCAACTGGAGAAAGCCCTCACACAGAAACGAAGACCCAACACAGCCAAAAATAAATAAATAAATAAATTTGTAAAAAAGAAAAAAGAATGGGACTTCCACATTCAACATTGTCAGCTCACGATTCAGTCTTGGGCACATCGTTCAACCAGGAAAACTTCATCTCACCTCCAGCAAAGACCTTGTTGACAAGAGTGATGGTTTAACTCAGCAAAAACAGATGAACTTATGGGATATTTATTTATTACAGGACCTTCATTCCAAGATAAATCCTAAAATTGCTACTTATCAACCTCAAAGAACAATGACCAATCAAGAGTATACAGTAAGCGTAGATAAAATAGCCCTGATCTTGTAATTCCTTGAGGCCATTTTATTCATACCACGACTTAAGGTAAAGCTTTTCTCCAGGTTCACCAAGACCATAGTTAATCAGATACTATTATTATGAGAATAAGAGATAAAGAGAGAATGTATATCTTTCTGTGTATATGTCTAATCGGACCCTTCTGATCTTCTAAAAATATGAATTTCAAAACCATTACTTTGTCCTTAAAAACTTCACGTATGGAGCAGCAATATTTTTCTTTTTATGTAACAAAGTGAAAAAGAAAACAAGCAGATCTCTGCATCTGGAGCTGTTCAGAACTCACGGCTAGCCCTCAATGTTATTGCAAGCTGGTCTGATGCTCACATTCAGGTCATTTTGTTCTCCTGTTGGACATAAACAGTCTCAGAGAACATCAACATAGACAAGGTCATTATGAGACCATGATAAAGTGAGACAAAAGCAAGGACACTGTGCAACATGCAAAACACAAGTCATCCCCTCTCATTAAATGAGTGACTGCTGCTTCTCTACCGGTTACAGCTCTGCCCCCCTCTAGTCTTCCCTCCCTATAAATAAGATTTACTGAGATACTCATTCATAGAATTTCCCTGTGTTCTCACAGAGTGAGCTCCCACTTCTTTACCACCTCCCCAAAATTTCCCAACCAAAGCTCAAATCCTATAAGTCCTAACTCTCTTTTATTGAAACAACCATATTTCTTATCAAAGAAAAATTGCATAGGATAGAGTTAAATAGGCAAGAGAGACTTTATTCAAAACTATTGCAATAGGGAAGAGAGGTTCAACTCAACTCCACTAAAACAAAAATTAGGTGCCTTTTTAAGTCCAAGGTGAGCTAGTGGAAAAGTACTGGAGGACATTAGTTGGAAGTCAGTCAGTGTGATTAGACTATCTGTGTTTGCTGATTAGTGCTTCTCCAGGGTTGGCTCCTACCCTCCCACAGAGACTGGGAGATAGGGACACTATCTTCCCTGCTGATTCCATTTCAAAGGGATGGCTCCCAGGTCCTTGAGAAAGTTATAAAACTGGCAAGAGGCTGGGAGAAGATTTACAGCTCAAAGTGTAGAGAAAGAGTTCATAATAGCTAGTTTTCCAAAGTAACTGCTCTAAGGAAGGGAGGTCAGGGGCCTATAGTCAGAAAGAAGGCTACCTAAAGTTTAGTCAAGCTCAGGGGAATGTTAGGTTTGTCTTTGTTAGTCCCCATGATGTGTGTTATCTCAAGCAGCAATTACAATGAACACAACTTGTTCAGCTATAGATGTGTTCCTCGTGTTCTTTGGCTGAAGGACATTGCCAAAAGCAAGAAAAAAAAAAAGAGATTCAGTAACTGAAGAAAAATCATATCTTGTTTTTAACTCATGATTGACTACATTTATTCTATTCAAATTCAAGGAAAAATTTCCCCTATTAATATTTAGTATACAACTTCTTGGTACTTTGATGGATCCATTTCAAATAAGATGAAATGCATGTCTTTATGTACTCCATGGCTGGATTACATTGATATATTATTTGCCAAGAGCATATCTGGGGATTTTGTTTGTTTGGTTGGGTTTTTTTTTGCCTGAAACAAGTCCTCAGGTGTTTTTTTAAGCCAGTTTATTGTGCTTTATTGACATAAAGAAGCAGTAAATATTTAATGTATACAACTTGATGAGGTAAGTATACACCAGTGAAACCATCACCACAATCTATGTCATAAACATATCTTTCACTTCCAAAAGTTTCCTTCTGTCTTCATTATTTATTATTAGTGTGTGTGTGTGTGTGTGTGTGTGTGTGTGTGTGTGTGTGTGTAATAAGAACAGAACATTTCATTTTAAAACCACAAAATCATCAGATGTTCCAGAGTACCTTTAAAATATGACAGTATCTACTGAGGTGTCCTTACTGCTAAGGATATGATGATCTCCTAACATTCTGAATTCTTGAGAAATGTCTCATAACTCTAGTTTAATAAAATATATAATTTTTGTCCAATTTTACCAAGGCCATTAAAATTTTAGAAATGGGAGACAAAAAATATTTAGACCTAGGTCAAGAGTCCACAAATTACAGCTTACAGGCCAGGTCCAGCCCTTGTCTGTGTTTATAAAGTTTAAGTGGGACACAGCCATGCCCACTTATTAATATACTGTATATGGTGGCTTTTGAGCTAGAATGACAGAGTTGAATAGTTGTGACAGAGACCAGCTGGTGTGCAAAGTCTAAAATATTTACTATCTGGCCCTTTACATAAAGGTTTGCCAACTCCAATTCTATGTTAAAAAGTGAAAAATCATTTGCCAGAGACCTATTTAAATCCTTTTAAAAATATAAAATCAAGTATGATTATTTTTCTGCATCATGTTGCAGGGTACATTATCTCTCAACTTTTGATTTTTGTACCAATAATATACACTTTAATGCACACAAATTATTATTACTTCATCTAACTCTACCAAGAGAAGAGAGTGGTGCTTGCATGCTCTATGCCACCTCTAATGAGCTTTTACCAAATGCCTTTCCCAGCCTACTACTTTTATTTTTGTTTATTCAACAATGAATCCCCATCAACTTCTCAAAAACCGTCATGGTTTCTCTCAAGTCTAGAAAAAATATGTACTAAAGACTTCTATTTTCAAAATCCTAATATGACTTTCAGCATGGCATTTTATGTGACATTACAGACCGAATTCTTGCCCTGGGTTTGCTGAGTTGAACATTCTGATTTCTCACTCAGTATTACGTGAGAAAGAAGCAAACGTCAAACACTTTTGTGATATCAAACAGAGGTAGTAATGTTAGCCAACACCTCTTCAAAATGCTTATTCCCTAATGAGAATACAAAGGGAAGAAGACAGACTAATCTTCCACAAGGGACGGTATAACATTAAAGGCAGTAGAAGCAGATGTACGTACAGTCATGGTCTAGCACTGTTTTCAGGTCAATTTTCTTAGCACAATTTCAGGATAGTAGATTTCCCTGAGAATTTCAGGACAGCTGTGGGTTCTGCCCCTGACAGTCTTCAATCCAAAGTCAAGAAAAAAACTGAAGATAGCCTTCTACTTTACCTTTAGGAAAAGTGAAACACTGTCACAACAGAGGTCAGCAAGGAAATAAAAGGTGCCACCCAAGTCACTATGCTGGAGAGCAGACATTTTGGTGAGAGAAGGGTAAGGAACAAAGTCACCTTCTTCTTCCCAGTTCTCTCCCTTCATATTACTCATGTGATACTATCTCAGAAGGCATTTAAAACAAAAGGATCAAGGAGAAAGGGGTCCAAAATGGTCTTCTCTAGGCATTCAGGAAGAAGAAAAAGAGGTGTAATCAAGGTCCCTCCAAGGATCCACTCATGCTTCCAGAGTAGGCAAATGCTGGGTGTCAAAAATGTGCCCTTTTCCCCTTCAGATCCATACTCCACCCTTCACCAGGGTCTCCTCAGTTCCAGGAGCCTGACCATACAAACTGCATCAAAGGGAGAATGTTGAGGGTTACCATAGGGAAGGATTAGAAGAGTTATCATTATATGCAAAGTCCACTGTGGCTTCAGAGGTTACAATATATACAGTTGGGGATCCTGCAGTAGAGAGGACAGAGAACAGATCACTGAGCTGGGAATTTGCTCTCCTGGTTCCATGCTGGGTTGCCTCAGGCTGGCTCTTGAAACTGGTCCCTCTAAAACCTAGTTCCCTTACCGAGTTGATGATTAATCTCTCTTTCCAAAACTTTATTCCTTTGCTTGTCTCCTCTGACCTCAATCCCTTTCTTGTTCCCTCTGACCTCAGTCCTTTGCTAAAGTCAGATGACTAAGATTGCTGTTGTCAATCTTAATGTGCTAAAAATGCTGTTGTAGATATCATCATTCATGTACCACCTCAGGTTGTTTCTCCAGGGCAAGATGAGCTCAGAGACCCCCTCCAAGCCATGGACCACCTAGCCAGAGAATCCTAAACCAGAGACATCCTGACTCCTGAAACCATGATTAGGAAATGTCACAAGGGGCTTCTCTGGTGGCACAGTGGTTGGGAATCTGCCAGCCAATGCAGGAAACATGGGTTTGAGCTCTGGTCCTGGAAGATCCCACATGCCACGGAGCAACTAAGCCCGTGCGCCACAACTACTGAGCCTGCGCTCTAGAGCCCACAAGCCACAACTTCTGAAGCCTCCGCACCTAGAGCCCATGCTCTGCAACAAGAGAAACCACAGCAATGAGAAGCCTGTGCACCACAATGGTGAGTAGCTCCCGCTGGCCGCAACTAGAGAAAAGCCCGCGTGCAGCAACAAAGACCCAATGCAGCCAAAAATTAATTAATTAATTTTAAAAAAAGAAATGTTGCAAGACAATAATCCCAGTTCCTTTGTTCTTCCCCTTTAAAACATCCCTAACTCAAAGACCAAGATGGAGTGGATCTGAGACTTGCCTCCCGTGGCCTTGCTTGGTGGCCTGTAAATCAACCCTTACTTTGCTACAAACACCTGCCATCTGAGTTTGACTTTCTGGGCTGTGGCCACATGAGGCTTTATTCGGTTACACGCTCAGCTCTAACCTAAGGTCAAATCTCCTCTCAAGACAGCTCTCTCTGCATGGCTCCTTCCTTCCAGATGGTAGTAACTGCTTCCTCTCTCTTCCCTCCAGACCTAGGAGCTGTCAGAGGTCCACTATCCTAGCCCCTGTGTATTGCACTACTCCTTGTACTTTCTTTGAGCCCTTCCCACACCTTTACAAAAAGTATCTTTATTAAATCCCCCTTGAATACTATTAATTTGAGTGGGTATCTTGGAGCTAGACTGATACATGAGGTTGGATATCCTAAATAATAGTGTACTTTTGCCTGAAATGTGCACTTAAGCATGTATTCCTTAAGAAGCAGGCAATAATACTTACATTTAGAATGTATCAGATCTTGCTCTCTCCATCCCCTGAACCATTCTGGTGGAAGTAACTTAGATGATTAGGGAAACAGTTAATTCTCTACAGAACCAAGGAAGCTGCTGCGAAGCCCATGATGAAAGAAAGGTGACTAATGCAAGAATCAGGCACAGGAAGAATACTACAATTGGCCATCTTGAAAGAGGTGTCACAAGGAGTAATGTTTAGCTCTTCTCTGATGAAAGAAAGACGCTTTCAGTTGTCTGAAACCCCTCTGATCACCAAAAAGTTAAAGAACAGTCATAGTTGTATAATAATATCTAAGAACACACTAGGCAGAGTATCACAGTTATGTCTATTTTAGAACTGCACAACTCTGGCTAGGGGAAATTAGGGAAAAAAAGTGTCAATCTGAACTAAGTTAAATTCTAAATTAGAGAATTAGGATAGTTTGGAGCTGGAGGAACTTTTAGTCTGAGATCCCAAAGCCAACCTGAATGCAGAATGCCTTCCACAGCACCTCTAAGAAGGGTTTAACAATAATTGGAAAAATCGTCAGTGAATATAAATTCATGACAGGAAATCATGCCTTTCTGAGTGAGAGCTTTCCACCTGCTATCAACTAATTGCTAAAATATATATATGTGAATATGTATATATACATATATATACACTAGCCTCTGAAGCCACTGAGTTTCCATCTAATGGTATCTTTTCTACTTCTTCCACATGAGAGTGCTCAAAATTCTCTCTCCGTCACCCCTGCATATCAGTACACACCAAGCACACAGACCACATATACACATGCACTTGTCCTCTTCTCTGGGTAAAAATGTTAGTGCCCTCACCGTTTTCTCATATGGTATTTTTCTATAATATTTTCCCCATCCTGAGTTCTGTTCTTTAGACGTTTTTTGGTTTATCACTGTCCTTATTAAAGCAGCTAATCCCAGCACTATTTTTTATTCAGATAGAGTAGCTATTCTGGGAGTCTGTTGAAATGAAAGTGATCTGGATTCTATTATCCTTCATATTATCTATCTGCCCAGGTTCAATCTATCTAGTAACTGTCACTCTTTGAACACAGTCGTTCAGTTAGAGAGAACATCAAATCTAGGAATGAAGAACCTATTTTCGTTATTTCATTTACACACCCAGAAATGTTTAAGCCACCTGAACTAAAAGCAGAAGGGGAGGTAATGCTTCCGACACATGGAAACTATTCCTGGACCCACACAGGAATGCCTGATTTTAAAGGTAGGGGAGAGTGTCTGACAGTGGGAGAGGATGCCAGCGAGGTAGCACCCGCCCTCACACACATTTTATTTCCCATCCCAACTATCACACAGGGACACCGTGTCTGAACCTCCCCCACTGCCTATACCAGACACAGCTGGATTTGCTACAATATCTGCATGTTGCTTTTCTTTAAAGAATTCTTCAAAAATATCTCGTATTTCCAATTGATTCCAAAGAGACCTGGGATTTTACAGATGTAAGCAATATAGAAATGCCACACAGAAGAGTGTCAAAGATTGTGTGTTTGGTGGTTTGCATGGTACAGGTTCTGAATGTTTTCACAAAAGTCGAGAGTCTTTATAAGAGCAAGTGCAAAATCCCAGACAGTTTGCGAGAAAGCCCCTTGAAAGGTCTGCCACTTTCATTGTGATAAAAGCTAATAGAGGAAAGGATGAAGCATGTTACCAGCTAGGATTTCATCTAGCTTCATGAGAATGAAGGAAGCTAGAATGAATACCATTTTTGAATCTCAACGGGGAAAAGAAAAGTCCATGCAAAAATAAGGAACAACTTTTATAAGGTGAAGTCTCCACCTACAATTCTCACCTTTTATCAGCTGTGCTTTCAGGTGACAGGGAGACCAAAACAAAACACTTTTAAAATATAGGTGCTAATCTGTGTGTTTACCTGTAGTTTAGAAAATTACAAAAAGAATCTGATAGAGGGCTTATTACCCTGCATAAAACAACTGCATAATGAGCTGATTATCAATCCTTGGTAAAATTCTTGGTCATAAACCTAGAAATATTTATAATTATCAAATTATACCTTACTCTTTCTTTAAAAAGGATTTGAAGCATTTTCTAGAGATAATTTTTTTTTTCTCATAAAAGATGATTTTTTTCTTTTTGCTGTTGTTAGAGGTATAAAATTCAGAAGAGAGGTATAGTCGAGGTAAAATCATTAGGTCAATTAATGTAAGTTAGACAATTGAAAGCTGGACTACAAATTTGACTCTAAGCTTCGTGGGTGAAACCAAGTAGGAATGCAATAGGTTTGTGGCTAGATTCCAGTCTAGCTCAGCAGAACCTGAGATTTCCCTCAACACTGTGTCAGGCCTCGAAGGATGGGTAGAGTGGGTATATTCAGCTGCTACCCCTGTTCCAACCATAGGTTCTCTGTTGGTCTGACATGTTTTTCTTGAAGTCTATATGTAACTATATATGAAAATACGATACTGAAAAAAACTCTCCTCAACTATAAGTTTAAAAACATTCCAGGTACTGAGGAGAGATACAATTTTCATGCTCAATTTCATGCTGAAATTCATACAGCTATCTGAGAGGTAGAGCTGACATAATTTTCAACAACATCCCTACAATTTGTGCAGTAGGGATTTGCAAATGGCTATTTTTGCAACTTTTCTTGGTACCAAATGAGGGCATAATGCCAAAGAATTCTTTGGTAGCAACTCAAAGAAGAGTCGAAATAATATGACCCCAGCATATAGTTCTCAGATATTCAGACTTGAGTCTGAAAAAGGATGCAAATTTTAAATATCTAGATTCCTGGGGAATATACAACTACACTGCGTATCTTCCAGCAACGAATATTGTTTTTCATAATTAAACTTTTAGACCACTATGTTCAAGGCAATATTACCTAGGAAGTAGTTTTCTAGATTGCTTATAACTAGTTCATCCTTGAGTAGAAGGGAGGTTTCACATTCTCTAATCTAAAAAGTCCAAATTGGAATGCATATCTAAATTAATGCCCCCTCCACTCACACACTCCAACAATGGACCCTGTGTGCCCCCGGGCACCCAGGCATTCTCAGGATATGGTCATGACTCTTCTGCATTGGTCTCTGCTTAGATTGGAATTGACTTACGTTAACACATTCTTGGCCATAGAATGCACCTTAACACATTTAAAAGAACAGAAAATATGTGCTCTCACAGGGAGCTCAGCTCAGTGCTCTGTGGTGACCTAGATGGATGGGATGGGGGGTGGGGGGGTGGGAAGGAGATCCAAGAGAGGGAGGGGATATATGTATACATATAGCTGATTCGCTTCGTTGTACAGCAGAAACTAACACTACATTGTAAAGTGACTATACCCCAATTAAAAAAAAGAAAATATGTGCTCTCAGACCACAGAGAAATTGAACTAGAAATCAATAACAGAAAGATAACTGGAAAATCCAATGCTCCCCCCCCAAAAAAAGATTAAACAACACACTTTTAAAAACATATAGGTCAAGGAAGAACTCTCAACGGACATGTAAAAATATTTTGAACTTGATGAAAATGAAAGCACAACTTACCAAAATTTGTGAGATGCAGCAAAAGCAGTGCTTAGAGGAAATTTTATTGCTTGAATGCATGTATTAGAAATGAAGAATATCTAGAATTCATAATCTAAGTTTTCACCTTAGGAAACTACAAAAAGAAGAGCAAATTAAATCCAAAATAAACAAAAGAAAAGAAATAATAAGAATTCAAGCAGAAATCAATGAAATTGAAAACAGTAAATCAATGGAGAAAAGCAAAGAAACCAAAAGCTGATTCTTTGAAAATACCAATAAAATTGATAACCCAGGCTAACTAAGAAAAAGAGAGAGAGAGGACAAATTGCTAATATCAGATTGAAAGAGAGGACATCCCATGGACATTAAAAAGATAATAAAGGAATACTATGAACAACTCTATGCCCACAAATTTGACAACCTGGATGAAATGGACCAATTCCTTGAAAGAATCTGCCAAAACTCACATAAGAAGAAGTAAACAATCTGAATAGAACTATATATTATATATTTAAGAAATTGAATCAATAATAACTTTCCAAAACAGAAAGAACCAGGCCCAGATGGGTGCTTAAATATTTGGTAGAATTCACTGGTGAATTCTACCAAATATTTAAGGAAGAAATTTTATCAGTTCTCTACAATCTTTTTAAGAGGATAAAAGCAGAGAGAATCCTGCCTAACTTACTCTACGAGGTCAGTGTTACCCTAATACCAAAACCAGACAAAGACATTACAAGAAAAGAAAACTAGAAACCAGTATCTCTCATGAACATACCTGCAAAAATCCTCAACAAAATATTAGCAAATTGAATCCAAAAAAGTATAAAAATTATATACCACAGCCAAGTGGGACTTATCCCAGATATGCAAGGCTGATTCAACACTCAAAAATCAATTAATGTAATCCATCAAATCAACAAACTAAAAAATAAAAATCATATGATCATATTAATAGATGCATAAAAAGCATCTGACAAAATTCAACACCCATTTATGATAAAAGCCCTCAGTAAACTAGGAATAGAGGGGAACATTCTCTGCTTGATAAAGACGGTCTACCAAAAGCCTACAGCTAATATCATACTTAATGATAAGAAACTAATTTTTCCCAGTAAGGTCAGGCTCAAGGCAAGTATGTCCCCTCTCACCACTCCTTTTTAACATCATACCAGAAGTCCTTGCTTGCAATAAAACAAGAAAAGAAAACAGATTGGGAAGGAAGACATAAAACAGTCTTTGTTTGCAGATGACATGATCATCTACGTAGAAAATCTAAAAGAACTGACGAAAAACTCCTGGAACTATATAGCAAGGTTGCAGGATACAAGGTTAGTACACAAAAGTTAATGGCTTTCATATATACTAACAATGAACAAGTGGAATTTGAAATTAAAAACACAATACTTAGATTATCACCCCCGAAAGTAAGACACTTAGGTATAAATCTAACAGAATATATGCAAGATCTATATGAGGAAAACTACAAAACTGTGATGAATGAAACCAAAGAACAACTAAATAAATGGAGAGATATTTCATGTTTATGGATAGGAAGACTCAATATTGTCAAGATGTCAGTTCTTCCCAACTTGACCTATAGATCCAATGCAATACCAATTAAAATCTCAGAAAGTTACTTTATAGATATTGACAAACTGATTCTAAAGTTTACATGAAGAGGCAAAAGAACCAGAAAAGCCAACACAATACTGAAGAAGAACAAAGTTGAAGAACAACTACCCGACTACAAGACTTAACTATAATGCTACAGTAATCAAGACCATGTTGTAGTGGTGGAAGAATAGACAAATAGATCAATGGAACAAAATGAAGAGCCCAGAAACAGCCCCTCATAAATATAGTCAACTGATGTTTGACAAAGGATTAAAGGTAATACAATGAAGCAAACATAGTTTCTTTAACAAATGGTACTGGAAAAACTGGTTATCCACATGCCAAAAAAAAAAAAAAAAAGACGCTAAATGCAAACCTTACACCCTTCACAAAATTAACTCCAAGTGAATCACAGACCTACAATGTAAAATACAAAACTATAAAACTCCCAGAAGATAACATAAGAGAAAACTTAGATGACCTCCATGATGCCTTTTTAGATAAAACACCAGAGATCTGGTCTATGACAGAAATAATTGATAAGCTTGACTTCATTAAAATTAAAAACTACTGTTCTGTGATAGACAACATGAAGAGAATTAGAAGACAAGCTGCAGGCTGAGAGAAAATATTTGCAAAAGACACATCTGATAAAGGACTGCTATCCAAAATACACAAAGAACTTTTAAATACTGAACAATAAGAAAACAGGCAACCTAATTTAAAAATGGGCCAAAGATCTTAATAGACATCTAGCCAAAGAAGACAGACAGATAGCAAATAAGCATATGAAAAGATGCTCCACAGCATATGTCATCAGGGAAATGCAAATTAGAACAACAACGAGTTACCACTACACACCTATTGGAATAAACAAAATCTGGAACACCAACAAAACCAAATGAGTATGTGGAGCAACAGGCATGCTCGTTCAGTGCTGATGGGAATTCAAAATGGTACAGCCACTTTTGAAATAGAGTTTGGTAGTTTCTTACAAAACTAAACACACTCTTACCATAGGATCCAACAATCCTATTCCCTGGTGCGACCTAAATTGCTGAAAACTTATGTCCATGTAAAAACCCACATACAGATGTTTACCAGATTGCCAAAACTTGAAATTAGTTGGTGAATGGATAAACTGTGGCACATCCAGACAATGGAATACTATTCAGCCCTAAGAAAAAATGGGCTAGCAAGCCATGAAAAAATGTGAGGGAAACTTACATGCATTTTACTAAGTGAAAAAAGCCAATATGAGGGGCTACATGCTGCATGATTCCAATTCTATGACTTTCAGGAAAAGACAAAATTATGAAGACAATAAAAAGATCAGTGGTTACCAGTGGTGGGAGATGGGGGAGCTGAATAGGCAGAGCACAGAGGATTTTTAGGGCACTGAGAATACTCTGTATGATGCTTACAATTATGGATATACGTCACTATACATTTGTCTAAACCCATTGACTATACACCACCAAAAGTGAACCCTTAGGTGAACTATGGACTTTGGATGATTATGATGTGTCAATGTAGGTTCATCCTTGATTAAAAGTGCACTATTCCGAGAGTGGTGTTGATAATGTGGGAGGCTGTGCATGTATGGGAGCAGGGAGCATATGGGAAATCTCTGTTATTTTCCTCTCGATATTTTTTCTTCCTCTCAATTTTATTGTAAACCTAAAATTGCTCTAAAAATAACATCTAAAACAAAACCCCACATTAAAATTTAAACATACCAGGTCCTTCATGAAGTTTCATTCAACTTAATTCAGTCTGTAAGTTTTGGCCAAGTAGAGTATTGAGTAGAAAATGTGATTTGGTTACTGATAAAGCTAGAGGTCAGTATGGCTTCATGGCTTGTCTATACAACAAAGGAAAAGGCACAATATTAACCCATCACAGTAGATTATGTCCGGAAATCCAGAGCCTAGGAAAAACCCTTTATATACAGCAGTAGAATAACCTTAATCATCTAACAGGGTCACTGACATAAAGTAACAGCATAAAATGTCACAATATACATGTAACAATGTCTGTGAGGTTTGTGGAAATTAACCATAAGGTACTTTTTGAAAAATTACGCAGAAGACTTAGTAGAACCTGTTGCCTATCCAATATCCTATCCTCTCTTTTTCCTTGATTACAGAAACCCAATTTTGTTCTGTGGTTTAGGATAAGAATTAGAAAACATTTTCTATAAAGGGAAAGAAAGGGAATATTTTCTGCTTTGCAGGTCACACAGTCTCTGTTGCAACTACTCAACAGTTTTAGTGTGAAAGTAGTCATAGACAATAAGTAAGTGAATGTGCATGGCAGTAACCCAATAAAACTTTATTTACAGAAACAGGCAGAAGGCTGGATATGACCCAAGGGTAAATATCTCGATTTAGGAAGTGTGACCCAATCCCAGCTCTTAGAGTTAAATCTTTTTTGGTAGAAATCCATGAAGCTTATCCTATTCTTTTGCCAGTAGTTGTTTGAGATGGGCATGTGACCCAGTTCTAGCCAAAGAAATATGAGAGAGGGGGGTCTCCTGGAAAAAGTTACTCATTCCTAAGAAGGAAGCATCAGAAAAGATCATCTCTTCGTGCTTTTCATTGTTGTCTGTAGATGTGATGCCTAGAACTCCTGCAGCCATACTGCTACTGGGCTGAGCATAAAGCCAGCACACTCAGGAGGCAGAGCTAAGAGATCCTCAGAGAAGGGCAGCCCTGACTTACTATGTCCTGAGAAGTCCTGATTCTTGAATTCTTCTTAGTAAGGTAATCGATAATCTTCATTGGTTAAGCCATTATGAGAGGTCACAGCCTAAAGCAGCCCAGCTGATACAGAAAGAAAGAGAGAAAAGATGGGACTAGTTAATTTTCTTCCATTGAGGTAATTTCAATCTACTACAGTTTAATAATTTATGCATTCATCATATAGGTATTAAAATTAAATATATAAAACGTGACTCTTGCCTTAGAGCCTAAGAATTTTACTTACAAGTTTGAAGATCTCCTTCCACCCCAGACACCAAAAAGTATTAATTTAAATAAGAAAAATAGGAAAAGTAGAAAAATATAACAAAGCATCCTGAGATAAAATTGGTAGATATAAATCATGACAATGTGTAATATCTCTATTACAAGACTAATTACCTGTCTATGTAATTGAAAGTCAATTTTGATGAAAGTTTCTCTTTATTTCAGGAGAATGTCACTTTATTCAAAAATAGCCAAGAAGTTTATTATAAAACATGGAACAGTTTTTATTGGCTGTCTTCCTTTGAGAACTGTGCACTGTTGGAATCCACCATGTCCTCTATTGATCTACAGTGGTCTGGATACACCAAGCCACTGTAGTAAATGGTATTTTTCATGGAAAACTGTAACAATATGTATCATATTCCCCATGAGATTCCTCCATCAAGAGGTGGGATCTGTGTTCCCTCCTCTTAAACCTGAGTGAAACTTTATAATGGCCTTAACCAGTAAAATTCAGTGGAAGTGATATTGCTTGACTTCCAAAGTTGGTTCATAAAAGTTTTCTAAGCTGCTCCTCTGCAAAAAGTCTCCGGAAATCTTCCATCTCCCACCAGAGATTTCCCCTCAGGTCATATCCAATCATTTCCCTCTATATATAGTTATAGAGTTATCCTTCTAGGTCACACAGTAGGGGGAAGGCTAGGATAGAATGGTTCTTTTTATTTCTCCAATACCCTTGTTATGATATAAACACTTTAACCTGTCCTCAGGGCTTTCTCTTTTGATTTTCAAAAGCTTCTTAGGAAAGTTAAAACAAAAAACAAACAAACAAAAAAACACATCAGACTGATTGCTTCTATTATTTCCATTCCCATGAAACAATCCAACTTCTCCCCAGAGACAAAGTAGGTATCTGCTTGACTAGGGGAAAGGTCCTGAGAAGAAAAGAGGGAAGCACAGATCTCAAAGTTAAAAACTCGTGTCTTGTCAATGGCCACAAAGAAACCAAGACAAGACAGTTTAGGTGACTCAGCCCAAATCTTTTCTATAAAAATAGAAGCCAAATAATAACAACAAAAAGACAGGGGCTACTGGAAAATAAACTGAGGTCACCTGCCTTTCAGTCAGGGGCTAGTAGAATTATCATCATGTTTGAAAAACAAATTGTCTTGAAACAATCCTCTGTTGAGGAGAGGGTGAATTGTCAGGTAACCACAGAGGTCATAATAATTGCTTAGTGGAATAATTTCCAAATTAAAATTGGAATTTAAAGTTCCTGCTGATTTAGTCTAAACCGTATGTGGGACTGGCAGGTAATAGATGTTTCCAAAAAGTAAAAGGCAAGTTAGGTTTCCGGGGACATCGGTGTGACTTTCTTTAAATGCATTATACCAAAGCCTGGTGGCCACTCTGCTGGCATCACACATGAAAAAGAAGGGATGATGGTGATAAAGGGAGTGCAACTTTTAGGAAACTTCTCAGTTGGTGATGCTGCACCCCCATCTCTACCCTACACACGCAGCAGCACTCCACAGCTCCTAGAGAACCAGGAATAGTAACTGACCCAAAGCCAAGAAAGCAAAAGCTGAGAATGAATTTTAAAATAAACCAAAATAGAGTATGCATTGGAAGGGAAAGGAACTTTATAGGTCATCTAGTCTGTCCTCCCACTCAATTTCCTGTCAATCTCCCTAACAGTTGGCCATCCCGCCTGTTCTTGCACCTGCACCCATGGAGAGCTCACACTCCCCGAGGCAACCCATTCCAGTTTTAAACTGTTCAGCCTATACAAAAAAAAAAAAAAAAAAAAAGTCTCTTTTATTGCGCTAAAGCTTGTCATCCTACAATTTCCACTCTCTGGTGCTACTCAAATTAAGCCACAGTCTGGATCAAGATACAAATCAAAGAAAACCAGCAAGTGGCTCATCATTAGAGAAGCATCCAGTCAGCTTGCTGTGTCAGTCTCCCACATCTCTACTTCCTTTGGAGCATGTGAACATTAGGGGACCAAAGGGCTCCTTGCTTTCCCTCAAGTTTTAAAGGTAAAGGACAACTCTTTCCCCAGCACAGTCCTCTGCAAGTGTGCAAGGGGCCCAGCTCTTCTGGAAGTGCACACATAAATGGTTTCTGTTAATTATTCTCACTGCATGAACTTTCAAAATTCTGTGCCAAGCAAAATGTGGGCAATTTTCCTTGCAGAAATGCCCAAATGTAGAAGTTTACTTTTTTTTTTTCATTTGTTTTCTGCTTTTAACATGGCCCTTTTCCCCAGCATATGTACTTTGAATTTCCTCTTGCCAAGCTATTGTTTATCTTTCTAACTGTATTTTTAACTCAGTATGACCCTTTAAGAACCAAAAATCTTTTTGAAAGGAAACCAAAACTGAATTGCAGATTTGGAAATCATTTTTTTGTTGTTGCAGTTGTCTGTACACTAGAATTAACACCACACACTCAACTGGCTTTACAAAATCAAAATTTAAATTACCTCTTTGTTTCATTGTTTTGTTCTCTGATAAGCCAGCTTTTCATTCTTTAGGCCCAAGAGGTTAGTGGCCTTATTTTACAGAAAAGTTGGGGATTAAAGCAAAAGGTGATGAGTAGAATATCAATAGGACCCTGTTTTTATACTTTCCCAGAGCTAAAATGTTATCAGCTAAAATGTTATCACAGAAATATTTGAAAGGGGAAAAACTGCTACAGTGAATTAAATACTGACGGTAAGTGAAGAATCTGAAGAGTTAAAGAAAAGGAACAGGCAAAGGATTACAGTAAATTTAAGCAATTCTTAAAAAAAAAAAAAAAGTAGGCATACAATAATTCATGAAACTCATGTGCTTGATTTACCAAACATCTCTGCAGTTACTACTTCTCATTAACTTACCAAAGTCAGCATTGCTTCTAGGAGGAAAAAAGGAAATTTTGGCATATCAAGGAATAAACAGAATGTTGCAGTATTGTTCACTGAATCGTTTTTGGGGCAAATTTAGTGCTGTTTTCATGTCTTTGTATTCTTTCTAAGTCTGTGTTTGTCAATGTCAATTCAACCCTCCCTGAAAACAACAGAGCTACAATTAGAGATGTAAAAAGCAGTTTGTGTGTAATTTAAATGCTGCAAACTGACAATCTTCTTATGAAAACCACAAACAATTACTTCCATTCTCATGCACCAGTGCATCTGGTTCACCACCATTTTTTATCTGGGATTGCATATGAATTGACAGTTACTTTCATTGCTAGGAAAAAAGAAAGCTACATTTTTTTGACAGGGGTGAGTTACTTGTTTTTTAGTCACAGCACATTGTCATGCTTATGTGGTTAGTGATTTAAATTATATAACCAACTAACCAAACAACAATTCTTTTCTCTGCTTAACTCAGTCAGTTTTCCTGGGTCATCAATACCAGGCGATGCTAACCCTTTCTCCATATTGGCCTAAATTTTGCTGTATCGAAAACAATCAGCTATCTGGAGCACTATGAAGATGAAGAGTCTTGAATAATATCAAAAAGGAGAATATTTGCTTCTATTTGATCTGACTTTCCTATCTCTGACTAAAAGTAAAATTTGAAAACAATTAATGAAAGTAAACCCATCTTTGAACAATCCCCAAATAGGCCCATTGCACTGAAGGGCACCTTCATTAAAGAAAGATTTACAGACTTCTCAAAAGACATGTATTTGCATCTATTTAGTTTACATATGAAGAAATCACATGTGGGGAAAACATTTGAATAAACAAAGCCACAGAGATAATGAAAGCATTTAGTACAACATTGATATGCAAGAACACCCTTCAGGATCACTGGAGGGGAAGTGAGCTTTAATGCAAAGGCATTAGTAATGGACTTTCTATTTTCTTATTAGAATTAACCTTCATCTGGAAGAACAAATTTTTTCTTCTCTGTTGGATACATATTTCTCTCCAACTAATATATTCTACTAAAAGCTTAAAAAAAAAGTGGCACTTGTACTGGATTTATTATGCCTGAAATGGGTATTGCCAGAAACAAAATAACTGAGAAAACTATTTATTTTTGAAGGAAACAAGTTGTTTCCAAGGATCATAATGGTATTATAAGGAATGCTAGAATCTCCTTCCCAGCAGGTATTTTCAAGTAGGAGAGATTCTCCCCATAAAAGGAGAGTTTAGCCGAAATCTGCCAATGGCAGAAAAATGAACTAGATCATTCCTTAAAATTCATTCCAAGCCTATTCTTTTATGCCCCTAATTTCCAACTGCTAGTTCTTAAAATCAGAGCAGCAAGTGGAAAATGTGATTTATTAGCAAGCTATAAGCATGGGCTGATTCAGCTTCACATATATTTTAATATTTTAAGTTTGAATTCTATAATTTGAACTCAATGCCATATCATGCCATTGTGCTATCTGCCTTTCTCACTAGCTTGGAGACACAGTGTGTGAGGAAAGCAGACTTACACATATTCCAATGTCTGTCTGATGCAATACAGTGATTCCTTCAAAGGCATGACATCTACTGGCTGTTTGAACAGTAAAAAATTAAATAATTAAATTAAATTAAAATAATTAAAAGTTTAATTAAAAACTGGAGCAAAGTGTTGTCATTCCTAGACTTGATACCTAAAGCAGGAGTGCCCCTACCTTTGACATTTTCAATCAACATGAGTATTTATTGAATTATGCCATTGGGAATGTTAGTACAATATAAAGTCCAGTCCTTGCACTCAAATAACTTAGAGACTTAAAGTTAATACTCTTACGCCATCTCCCTTCTGGGTATTTCATAAGCCCAGCCCCAGTGCCCCCTCTACCCTCTAGATGTATATTTCAAGCAGAACTTTAGAGAGTCATTCAAAAGAAACAAAAATAAAAATTACATGGTGAAGCTGCTGGAATAACTGGAAAAATAGAAGTAACCCAAGTATCCATGGTTATGAAGGCCCAGCAAAGATTATTTCAGGATTTTCACGCACTAGGATCCCCAATTGCCCTCAGGCTAATGTTAGGATGCAAATACCCAACTCTTGCCACTTCTTCAAGACCTACCCAGTCCTGGGCATATCACTATTCCAAAGGACTTAAGAATTCTAATTTGACTCTGTATTTGTACCTGGAATTCACTCCACTGTAATCTTCATAAGGAAATTATCAAGATCCCTAAGCAGAAGTGACTCTCTTTTAATCACTTAAAGATATTTTAAGTACTTAAAATTGCCCTATAACTTAAATCTGGGAAAGAAATGACTAGAGGCATTCTTCACAGAGGCAAATACAAGGGCTTACATGAGATGCGTTTATTTCCCAGTAATTTCTTGGTGTTAACAGTTGCTAATGAAAATCCAATGGACACAACCTCAATAAATTTTTTTAATTATTTATTTTTTTATTTATCTTTGGCTGCGTTGGGTCTTTGTTGCTGCGCGCGGGCTTTCTCTAGTTGTGGCGAGCGGGGGCTACTCTTCGTTGTGGTGCCCGGGCTCCTCATTGCAGTGGCTTCTCTTGCTGCGGAGCACGGGCTCCAGGCGCACGGGCTTCAGTAGTTGTGGCTCGCGGGCTTAGTTGCTCCGTGGCATGTGGGATCTTCCTGGATCAGGGCTCGAACCCGTGTCCCCTGAATTGTCAGGCAGGTTCTTAATCACTGCACCATCAGGGCAGTCCAACCTCAATGATTTTTTAAAAATTATGAACTATGTCATCTGTGTTGAGTGTTCAGTGTTATACAGAATGTAAAACATAGCCTTTGCCCCTTAGGAACTGATGTTTAATTTAACTGTCTAAAATATTTTTCATTAATCCTTTTCAGTATCCAACAGCATATGCTTGTGTAGAGTCTAAGGACATATCATATTACGACTTGCTATATCCTTATTTGTTTGCCTATCCTATTCTTGTTAAGTTTATAATTCTTTGATACCATGGTTTATGTCTTGCTTATTTTTTTAAACCTTGGAGAACCTTACACAGTGATTTGCTCATAATAGTTGTTCAATAATTACTTGTTGACTTTAATTGTTTACCACCGTAGAGGTCTCGATAGGGCTATAGAGTAAAAAAGATTCAGCTTGCCAGACTGCCTTGTAAACATAACGTCTCTCTATATAGACAACAACATTAAGTGCTTTCTCGACAAGTCTGACATTGGCATTCAACCTGTGTTGGCGTCCAGCTTTGTCACTGGATACTATCTCATGTGTTTCTCTTCCTTCAAATAAAAGCCCTACTTATATAGTGTTGCTTTTTTAACTCAGGAACAGTTCAGGGTTTATCTTGCTGGGATACATTTTTCACCTATTTCACAGATAAAATCGATCAGTTGCAGGAAGAGTTCAGTAGCTCTGTGGGAGCAGTGTGAAAGCCCACAGTGGGAGACGCAGTGTCTTCGCTTTCTGCTTTCCACACACTTTTTCCTGCCAAAGTTTTTAGTCAGGATCTGTAATAACACTCAGTCCTTCTTTGGAGAAAATGATAGCCTTCCTTAAGGATAGCAAGATGTGGCTTCTTACCACGGGAAAGAAAGTTAGCAGCCATAAAAGAAGAAAAGTTGCCAACATTACTTACAAATACGCATTTGATATTTCAACAACATAGGTCTGGAAAGCAAAATAATTAACCAAAGCTCCAAATAATACAAGTCAGAGTTCAGTGAAGCTTGAATTAATTAGAAAGTTTGCAGTGAAAGCTGAATGGCACTGTCAAAGTGCAAGTTGTTGGTACTGAGCTGAAATTCTACGCTAGCTTTCTTTCCTGACAAAACATAATCACGCTTCTACTTCCTCTAAGTTGCACAGCCAGGAGGAGCCACAGAAAATCCAGGAAGATTGGGACCTCAATGAGAAATAACTTTACTGACAAAAATCCCTTCAGCAGCTGGCCACCTCCATGACACTGAGAGGCAAGAACATCACTCATCTGGCTAAATCCCAACACACAAATTCTTTTTTATTCATTTTCGAAAATTGCCTCAGTAACAATGATCATACTCCAATAAGAAAACATGCATTCATAACCAATAGGAAATTTACTCTGATCTCAGAATGATTCTTTAATTTGCAGTCACAAACTTGTTTTTTAGTAGCACTCACTCATTTTCTGTTCCTCCAGGGCTAGATCTGTGGTCCCTTCTGATTCTAAAGGGCACATTTCTGAGAGCTGGATTCCAGACTAGACAGTCTGCTCCTGTTTCACAGCAGCCCACAAGGATAGACTCCCAAGTCAAATTGAGGCTTCAATTTTTTTATTTCATTTATTTATCCTTTAAATTTACTTTATTAATTAATTTTATTTTGGCTGCATTGGGTCTTCGTTGCTGCGCGTGGGCTTTCTCTAGTTGCGGTGAGCGGGGGCTACTCTTTTTTTGTGGTGCGTGGGCTTCTCATTGCGGTGGCTTCTCTTGTTGCAGAGCACGGGCTCTAGGTGCGCGGGCTTCAGTAGTTGTAGCTCGCGGGCTCTAGAGCGCAGGCTCAGTAGTTGTGGCGCAAGGGCTTAGTTGCTCCGCGGCATGTGGGATATTCCTGGACCAGGGCTCGAACCCGTGTCCCCTGTGTTGGCAGGCAGGTTCTTAACCACTGCACCACCAGGGAAGTCCCGAGGCCTCAAATTTTTTAAACAACACAACAACATAGCAATTAACCTCAAACATCTTACACCCAAGTGTTTTGTGGCCTTTCAAAGAACAGAGTATGTATGGTACTAGAGCGGAAAAGTTTTTTTTTTAATATAGTTTATCTTTCATAATTAGGAGTTTTACATGAAGTTAGTTTTATGGGATGATTCTGAAAGAAGCATAAAATTGGGAACACCTGCCTGGACTGTTATATAAGAGACAAATAAATGATTTTTGAACTTTTAGATTTTTACTTTTATTTGTTAGAGAAGCTGGCCTGCCCTTACTAGTTGTAGCTGAGCTTTCAAACCGTGGGTTTGTAATGATATATACTCTCACCACAGCCCACTCTGAGCTAATTCAAAAGTCTTCTCCGTATGATTTGTGGGCTGTGGACAGGAGAGTCCACCACCAAGAGCATGTGTGGTATAACGATACTGATGGTCAGGTGCTCTGGAAGTAACTGGAAGGATAAAATGCCCACACGGGCTGTTGAGGACAAAAGCAAACCTCAGCGCCCCCACCAACCGTCCTCTACTCTGCAGAAAAGATGAAAGTGGCCAGCATTGCCCCAGCAAACAGCCATGGTTTGATGTACCCTAATATTGAGCCCCCAGGTGAAAAAGGATTGTCTTCATGAAAAAAACTGGGTTTTTCCCTGTAACTTTTGCCCAGATTTATTTTTTCTTTCTTAACAGCTCTGAACTACTTCAATAGAATGAAAATGAAAACATGAATTTAAAAACCATAACTTTACAAAGTTTTCTTGATATGTATCCGTAAGTCACAGAAGTAGGACATACATACAGGGCAGAATTAGAATGAGAAAGGAAATCTGTGTAGAAGTTCTGGTGGGATTCACTCTGGCTTACTTCCTTGTTGATCTTATTGACATTATTTAGGTATATCCTGATAAAACATAGGGTTCCATTACCAGCCAGACGTTCCCAAAATAGGGAGGGAAAGGAAACGGGCCCTGCTGCATTCTCTTAAAATTAGCAGTTACCTTGCTAATTAAAACCTAATTGTGAGAGAGCAACATGTAGATACCCCCAGTGGCATGGATCCCCACTGATTTAAAAGCTGTCACTTATAAATCCAAAGAAATTGGCTTATTAAAGTGAACACTAATGGAAGGTTCTGTTGCTCTGAGATGACAGGACAGAGGATTGAGGGGAGGAAGGAAGGAATGTGTATGTCTCGCATTGCCTTTCATTATCTGAGAAGAAGCCTCTGACAGCAAGAGCCCCATCAGGAGGACAAAAACAAAATGAGTGTGTCAGGAACCACATTCTCCTGGTTTATTAATATGTGTTATATATAGCTCTAGGCCTCTGGGTGCCACAGATAGGGGGGTCATTCTGTTTAAGTATATTTATTTTAAACACGTGTATGAAGAGAGGTTCAAGGACAGCACAGTTTGGTATATTTTATCTTACTTTTTATGTGACTGTTTACAAAGCCCTTTTAGTCTGGCATAAGGCAAGAGAGTAGGTTATTCTTTAAACAACTGAAAAATTCAGTGAATTCATTAACCTATCTTCTCAGTGAGTCATCCAAATACACATCAGCAAATACACACACACACATGCATGAACACATATATTCTTTCTCATTTTAGTTTTTTTTTTTTTTTTTTTTTGCGGTACGCGGGCCTCTCACTGCTGTGGCGTCTCCCGTTGCGGAGCACAGGCTCCGGATGCACAGGCTCAGAGGCCACGGCTCACGGGCCCACCCGCTCCGCGACACATGGGATCTTCCCGGACCGGGGCACGAACCCACATCCCCTGCATCGGCAGGCGGACCCTCAACCACTACGCCACCAGGGAAGCCCTAGTATGCATTTTTACCTATTGTTTTTCCATGCTACCCGTGACTAACCTCAGAAAACCTATGGATGCCAAGGTATAGATAATATTCTGGTCTCTTTTACTCTAACATAAGCAGCAGATAAAGCAAACTTCCCCGTCCCCGCCCCCAACAAAAGACTTCTGTATTAAATAGAAAGAACT
Source organism: Leucopleurus acutus (assembly GCF_964270905.1). Classification (NCBI taxonomy): domain Eukaryota; kingdom Metazoa; phylum Chordata; class Mammalia; order Artiodactyla; family Delphinidae; genus Leucopleurus; species Leucopleurus acutus. The sequence goes on from NC_139146.1 coordinate 12,797,695, forward strand.
GTCCTTCCCAATGTAACACATCTTAGCTTCCTTTTGATTTGCTCTGTGTCTGTCTGTCACATTCAAGTCCACACCATGTAGACAGAGTTCATACCTCATTTCTGTCCAAACTCATCTTTTTAGGTCCTGGAAAGCCATGACTATAGTGACAAACAGCCTTGGATCTGGAGCCACAGAGCTGAATCCACATGCTGATTATGCCACTTCCTGTGTGATTTGTGATAATAAAACTAAATTTTCTGGACCTCAGTTTCCTCATCTTTGTCAGATTATGAAGAATATCTTCTTCTTAAGGTTTTAGTAAAGCACTGAGCACAGTCCCTTCTACATGGTGAAAACTCAGTACATACTGGCCTTTACTCTTATTATGCCCTACTGGACAAGCCACATAGCTTTGCTCTGCTCTCTTTCTTTCTGCTAACGTGCAGCACGATATCTTGCTCTCGTCCTAGAACTGTGGATTGCCTAGAAACCATTCCTTCCCTATTCTTCCCATCATGCATCCCACTCATTTGTCTGATTTATTCTTCTCCTTGTCTTTATACTAACAAAGCAGTTGACAGAATCCCTCAAGGATGCAATTGTCTAGCAAGCCATATATAAAGTAAATTCTATTCATAGCTTGGCCTATCCAATACGAGAGATTTAACAGAGAGAGTGAGAGTGAGAAAAGGTAACAGAAGAGAAGGAGAAAAGTCAGCAAAATGAAATGTAGAAAGAAGTTGAAATGCTTACGAAGGTTTTGTCAAGCCTCGGTTCAAATATAATCTGTGCAATGGCAGCTCTTAAAATGAGACGTTTAAGGAAGATATGAGAACACAGTTTGTAGAGAATGCTAGACATGGAAACAATCTTAGAGATAAACTTCTACACCCCAAACACTTTACAAATGAAGAAATTAAGGCATGGAAAGTTTAACTGACTTTTCTTAGGGCATGTAATAATTAACTAACAAACCTAAGACCTAACCCTAGTTGCCTAACCCCCAGAACACAGTTCTTACCCCTAAATCTATGTGTCATCAATGTTATTAACCTAAGAAGCCATTCATTCATTCACTGTTAAGAAGTCATCTTGAATTTAAAGCACTTGCCCATCTTCTCAACCTTAGATGAACTTTTCCTGAGGTAGGATTGTCTACTGTGTTTCACTAGAATCAGATTTCAATGTCCCCAGACAACTTCTTAAGCATCTTAGATACACGTCACCCAAAGCCAGCCCCCCTTTGGTTAAACAACTAACTTATGATATGAATTGAAGGAGAACAAAAGTTACACAACTCAAAACTATCTTCCCAGAAACTTTCACCGTCTTTTTAATGTTTTTAGGGAAATTACATTTAGTCATTGTATTAAATATTTTAATCGACCTCTTCTCATTTAATCATCAAAAATAGTAGACACTAAATACATATTTTTTTGAAAGAAGGAAAATTTAGACACTATTATCCACACTTTCATCAAAATAAGACATAAGCCTCCTAGGACACAGACAATGTATCCAGAGGTACTAGCTAGTGCATAACAAGTCTGGATCCCAACCCAAATCTCTCCAAAACCAAACCATTTACCTCCCCCTCTGCTTGACACCGTTGTAGCCACTGCTCTGGGTTAAAGGCGTCATCTTCAAAAGGTGTCCCTTACTAATGGACACTCAGAGTAGAAGCTTATCAATCACTGTACAAAGTGAATACATTAGTGAACGTCAGTTGTTGATTAGTTGATTGAAGTACCTCATAGAAAAGAAGCATTTGAGGGGAAGAAGACTCAAAAGGTGAGTTTTGATTGAAGCAAGGGAGTCAAAACACAGATGAGGCTGGAGCCAGCCCTTGGCTGCACAGGGCTCGGAGGCTCTGGAAAGTCGAGGCTGTACCTTGAGGACAGATGGCGAGGCAAAGAGTCAACCACAATTCTTTGCAGACCAACCATCACTTTAAATGTGAAGTGCTACTTGGATCTGATTTTGAGGGCTTCGTTTTTAGGATTTCACTGCTACTTTCACTCTGGAAGGTCATTAGAGAGTCCGTTAGATGGAGATAACTCTTGTCTCCGCTCAGTGTGCTGCTTCTATAAGTGTGCCCTCCTGAAAATAAACTACATCTGGCAACCACTTGTGTGAATTACCTAAATAAAAGACTCACACTGTTAATGGAGCACTTTTGTACTAGAAAAAGAAACCATTAGATCTGATGTTAAAAGAAACTGCTACTGTCACTTACTTGATTGATTGCATCTTTTATTAGGTCTTCACTGAATTATTTCCTGGTATGTCTCTTTTTAATCTTCTCCCCTTTGTTGGGATATGAGGAATGTATATTTTGAAAGTAGTGGGGAAAAAATGTGGAGAAGTATAAAATTCAAGATCATAAAAGCCTTTTCATGGGTGGTATTATGAATGTAGCTCTCATGTGGAGCCTGGAATGTAGGTGTAAATTTCAGGGAGTGAGGATTATGTTGTAAAGGGAAAGGGAAGTATAAACTGGAGCTGTAGGTTGGTGAAAGAAAGGGAATGAAGGCAAAGGAAAAGCAAGCATGGGGCACCTATTACAACCATTACCCCGGGGCCTCCTTCAGTCACGGCCGTCCAACTAATGGTTTCTGAAGTGATATTTTCAAGGACCAGATGTAAACTCTGCTCAGCAGGTGTGCTCTGTTTGAGCCCCCTCTCCTTTTGTCACCTGGCAGAGCCTGTGATTAACCCGGCTAACACCAGAAAAATGTCCTAAGTTTAAATATATGTACCTCCTTCACTGGGGACCCTGCTGCAGTGGGTGTAACTGGAGCATCTGTGTACCTGGAGGATAAGGAACTTGGCACGTGATGAAACAGACCCAAGCGATACACACGGCAAAGGAGCGTGTGCTAAAGAGCTGTTATAGACCGCTGACTGGCTAAGTGTGTACATGGAGCTGGGGGCCTACAGGACTCTGGAAGACAGCTAATAATCGTCACGACAGGCTGTCAAGCTTCCATTTTTCCCTTTTCTGTTTTGCATATTGACCCTGAACTGGGTGGCATGTTCATTTTCTATGCCTTGCCGCATAGCATCAGGGCCGGGGCAGCCCTGGCTGGTATCCGCTGCTCACTAACGAGCTGCCGCCTTTGACAGTTGTGGCGGAACCACACGCTTGTATTTATAAATACCGCGCGCAGACTCGCTGGCTGGTAGGCAAGGCAGCTGCGGGTGCTACACTGATGATGTGCAGAGGATTTCAGGTGAGCAGAGAGAATCTCATTAGCAAGGTCTCCCCTGTTCTTCCCGTCTGACTGCCAGAAAGCCAGTGAGTCCAGCAGGTACGAACACAGGCACGGGAGTGGTTGTTTTCTGCCTGGACTTGGAGTGCTAGCCTAACCTCCCCACCGGCTCCCCTCCCCCGCCGATTCAATAACCAAGACTATTCTTGAATTCAGAGAATTCCTCATTGTCTCAGGTTGAATTCCCCAAAAGCAGACCCCCCCCCCCCAAGTAAATCACTTGTGAAAGTGAGTTATTAGGAAGTGTCTTCAGAAGAAACCAGTCGGGGGATTGGGGGAAGTGGGACCACAAGGAGAGGAAATTGTAGCAGGTAGAATAACGCCTCCCCCCAGAGATGCCCACCTCCTAATACACAGAACTTAGGAACATGTTGCCTTTTTTGGTAAAAGGGAAGTAAGATTACAGATGGAATTAAGGTTACTAATCATCTGATCATAAAATAGGGAGATTATCCTGTATTATACGGATGGGCCCAATCTAATCACAGGAGTACTTAAATGTGAAAGAAGGTAGGTCAGGAAGATGGCAGCATGAGAAGGGCCTGATGCCCTGTGCTGTCTCGTAGATGTTGGGAGTTATACGCAAGGACCAGAGAGAGGTTTCTAGGAGCTACGGGTGGGTCCAGCTGACAGCCAGCAAGGAAACAAGACCACAACCACGTGGAACTGAATTTCTGCAAAGAAAAGGATCCTCCATTCCGTCTACAGTCTTGCCAACACCTTTCAGCCTACCGAGACCCAGACAGGACTTCTGCAGAACTATTTAATTATAAGTTTTTGTTATTTTAAGTCATGAAAATTGTGATGATTTGTTACAACAGCGATAGGAAACTAGTACAGAAGCCATATAAAGATGTGATAGCAAGCAAAGGACCGGAGAGGGTAACCAGCTCAATTCCCTGCAGGAAATCTGGTGACAGTGTAAGTCACACCTCAGTGTTTTCATATCAGGGACCAAAGAGCAGGGTATTACAACCATGGCATCCATCAAGCATTGCCTAAGGGCTAGGAGTATGCAGCGGCAGTAGTGAACCCAATTTTCCAAGAATTTCCTACCCTTTGCACAGGAAAGTACACTCTTACAGTGTAAGGACAGCCTTCCAACAAAGAGGTGCAGGTGCTGGCTATAAGGAAAGAGTAATGAGAGTCAAAGTGCAGGAAAATGGTGAAGATATCTAAGGGGATGTGGGCAGAGTACTGATACTCTGCTAAAACCATCCATCATAATAAATATGCACTCTCCGCAAATCTTTCACGTAAATGAAACCACCGAATAGCTCAGGAAACACAGGTTTTGAAAGCAACAGAGCATGGCCAAATTCCCAACTTTTATTTGTGACCTTGGGTGAATTACCTACTCTCTGTAAGTCTTAGCTTCTTTCGATGGAAAATAGGAATTATTAACAGGAAACTTTTTGCCAAGTCTCCAAGAAGTTTCAATAAGTGATTAAGTGGAAAGCACCTTGCACAGTGCCTGGAAATCAACTAAAGTTTGTTCTCTTCCTCTTTTCTCCCTTGACCTTGGACTTCGGGACATAACACACTTTATCTGGCAAAGAGGGAGAGATCAATATGGAGTTCTAACCTATACGTCCTGCATGTATTTCTTTTCCTTCAGTGTATGAACTTGCCAGTTTCCTCCCAACTCTACAAAAGCCCTCTCTCTCTTCAAAACCTGCTCTAAATACTGAGATTTCTTTATTTTTACAGCCAAACTTATTAAAACAGTATTCTATACTGCAGTCTCTATCATCTCATCTTCCATTTACTTTTCAGTCCACTAGGCTTTCCACCCTCTACTGTGTTTGTCCTCGAAAAGTATCACACTGTTTGCCAAACCTCCTCTTTCTTGAGCTTTCAGTACTATTTGACATTGTTGCCCACTCATTCCGAAATGCATTCCCCTCCCCAGTTCTAAGTTGCTCATGGCTTACTCCAGCACTCCTGCGATTCCTCACTCTGTTTCTCTCTAAATGTTAAATCTCCCTCATCTGCAATCGTCTTTTCAGCTCCAACCTTAGACTCTCAGTTTAATAACAGCAGTCAATATTGATCGGCATTTACCATGTGCCAGGCACTTGACTAAGGACTTCACGTGATGCATGAGGTGCTTACTAGGATTATTCTCACTTTACAGAGAAGGATACCAAGGTTTGGAATGGTGAAGCAACATGCCCAGAGTTACACAGCCCCAAAGTGGTAGAGCTGGGATTTGAATCCAGGAAGCCTGATTCATACCCACTGTTTCATTTAGCTTGTCTTCCTGGTTTCCCTACCTATATGTAGAGTTTCACCCACCAAAAATTCGCCAATGACCAATAAGTCTCTATCTCTGGTCTAATGTCTCTGCTGGGCTACAGGTCTATGAGCGCATTACCTCCCAGACAGATTCTCTTACATGTACCACAAACACTTCACTCCAGGTTCCCCAGCCCCAGCCTCACCCCCGTCAGATAACCTGCCCTTAGATGGCACCAGTTCAGTTGGTGAACGGCATTCTAGTCTGCTTCCTTCTCGGCATCCAGCCAGTTGCCAAGCCCCATCAACTCTAACAGCTCTGAGCACCCTGTCCATCCCCAACTACTACAGCCTTGTTTCAAGCCACCCACATTTCTGTATAAACTACTACAGTTGATTCGTAACCCATCTCTCTGCCTTCAGTCTCACCACCTCCCCGCAAACCTACCTTATTGCCCAGGTCAGTTTTTCAATCCATAAATCTGATTATATTATGTTTCAAAAGTTTTCATTAAATTCACAGTCCAAGAAAAGAAAGTCCAAGTTTGGCTGAGAAGGCTGGCTGTGATCTGGACCTCCACTGTTTTTCCAGACTTATCTCTCGTGTAGTCCCCCTTGGCCACACCAAAATATTGCAGTTTCCCAAGAGGACATGTTTTCTCACTCCTCTGTGCCATTGAACTGCTCTCTCCCCCGACAGGGGGCGTCTTTCTCTCCTTGACTACGTGGCCTGTGCCTACCTATCCTTAAACACTCACTCAAGCATCACCATGCCAGGAAGATTTCTCTGCCCTCACAGGTCAAATGAAACGCAGTGTCTTTGTCCTTCCTCTATGACTCTTTCAATTTGCCTTTTTTCAGAGTGACGATCACACCAGGTTATATAATCATTCACATTTTTATCCATCTCCCCAGCTAGACTCTAAGCTCCTGGAGAGCAGGGATTGTGTCCCATTTAGTACAGTACAACCAGCACCCTGCTCACAGTAGAGCTCACTAAATATCTGCTAAGTGAAAAAAGCACAAATAAATGAACAAATAGAGAGAATAGCACACTATGACTGCACACCCAGACCTCTTGGGTTCCCACAAATCTCTAACAAATGCTCTTCGGGTCCTTATTATCCAGAAGATATCGATGCAGATGTTGCTGTTGACACCCTACGGCAGTCACAATCCCAAGCACCCATCAGGAAACACACCTGAAAATGCTTTAGCTGAGACACTGTCACAAAGAGAAGGGGACGCAGCCATCTGTGAGGAATGATTTCCATGACTCCAGTTACAATGGCGGGAGCTCCTTGAGATATTAGGCAAGGCAGTCAGACAACATTTTGCACTTGAAGGTTAAATCTAAGAGGATACTGATGTGAAGAGAAGAGAAGGAGATTTCCACAGTGGCAGAGGAATCCACTGTCTTCTCAGGAAACTGGAACAAGGTTACAATTGTATTTTCCAAAATCAAAAATTATATAGGGCAAAAAAAGAGGGATTCAAACATCCTTCCTCTTTTTACTTTCATGTCTACCTTGGAGAAAAGTCACAAAACAGGAAAAAAATAGAAAAGGAGGGGTTAGGGATTTTTCATTCTTCTGTTTGCCAACTGTGTAGTGGCAGAAAATTGCTGCTAGCGACAGTGTTATTATATAGAATATAAAGAAGAAAGCACCCTGAGAAGTCTATTTATAGAGCAAATACTTGGATATCATCATGCAGACTCCTGCCTATGGCAAGGAAATACTCATGGCCTGTTGGAAACAGACCAGAAGACCTGGCTTCCGGGAGTAACACTGCCCTTATTAGCATCCCCAGCCATCCCTTTCATGAGGTTCCTTTTCCCAGTCTACAAGAAGAGGTGAAGCAGATAAGCTTTAAGTCCCCTAAAAACTCTTAACTTTCCAAGGTTCTCTCTCTTGATTCTCTCTGAGCAGCCAGATTGATCTCTGGACACAGAGTAGTCTAGAATCCCGCCAGAGGAAGGCAAAGAAATACCTGGCTGACCTAAGCAATTGTGACACAGAAGATTCAAGAAGGAGATGGACATGACTTCAGTGACAAGCTATTGCCACCCTGGCTGTCATGAGCTAACTGTGGCTCTGCAGTTCATGGTAGCAAGAAATTTCAGCAGGGAGGGAAGGAAGAATGATCTTGCGTTACTGATTTCCCACTTCCTCCCATTCTGAAGTCTTGAACTCCAGAATAGACCACACAAACCAAGAGAAAGGTGCAATGTGGGTTGGTGAGTGGCTATCCAGCTCATCTTTCAAACGCGCCCCTAGTAAGCTGTTACACTGAAGCTATCGTCCAAAAAAAAAAAAAAAAGAAGTAGAATTCTATGTGCCTGGGAATGAAAGGGTGTCATTCACAGAGAAAAGGCAGAAGTCCAATTGTGCTAGGGTTCTGATAAAACGAGTAGGTACAAGAAAGAAAGTCCATACAGGTGATTTTCCCTGGTACCAGATTGGAAAATGCCAGTTAGTAACAACCGTGTAACAGTAAAGACAGGACAGATTTTTAAGGAGGCAAATAAAAAGTTATGCTTTTTTTTTTCAACTATATATGAAACTATGGGAAATCAAAACACTATAGGGAACTCAAAGGAGCTCCAGAATATGACAGTCTCAGACTCTAAGAAGTGCAGGCAAGTTCACACATTCTCAATCCTCTCAGCAAATTAAAATAAACAGCTCAGGGACCTACAGAAAACGATGCGTCTTTGTACCCTCTCCTGACACAGACTCTACCGTCAGTGGCATGGTCTTCTTACTTTATCTTCTTCCATATTTCTGTGTTTTTAGTTCTATTTATGCAAATATACATAATGTATTTAGTTTTCTATTTCCTTCTCCAAAAACTGTCATTTCTATTTTTATCAGATTTTTTTTTTCACTGCTTAAACAATACATGAAAGGGAAAGACACAAAGATACTAAGACAAATGGTTCTATTGTCCCTCCTCCGTGGCACTGTTGGACCTGCAGTCACAATATGCTCTTTTGTATACTCAACAGGCTAAGATAAATATGTCACAAGTTGCTCTTATGTCTAACTTTTGTGCCTCTGGTCAAGATAACATGTTTAGCACTCCTTATTTCATTCTCCCTTCCAGGCAACAAGGTGGCTTTCCCTGGGAATCCTGTTATGGTAGTGATTACTGCTGTTGATAAGGCCGTGTTTTGTTTCTGCTTTATATTGTTGTTGCTGTTATGTGGTGCTAGGCAACGTCCCAGGGCTGAGACCTCCTTTTCCTGGTGCCTCACAGCTTGGTTCCCTGCCCACTTTTGCCTGCATGTGAGCCTGCTGCTGGCTTGCTTCTGCACTGGTCCCTGAGGTCTTCCTGACTTTGGGTCTCTCCCTTGCTTCCTTGGTCTCAGCCTCTTAGACACCAAGCACCTGTCCAGACACTCAGACCACACTCAGACCACACTGGGCACATGCCCAGTGCCCATGGGCTTGATCGCTCCCATCCCCATGCCTCCACCTTCACTCTCCAACCTTCTTTATTTGAAAAGGGAAAGCACAGTACCTTCATATACATAAGCCTGAATATAAAGCAATGAGACTGATGCCACAAACCTTGTACCAAAATAAAGTCTTACTGCTATAGCCATAGTCTGTATTTGTCTGTTTATATCCCTATTTATATATGCATATAGAGATACTGTATTTAGAGTTTTATTTCCTTCCCCTACAACTGTCATTCTATTTTTAACAGATTTTTTTACTCTTCAAATATGGTAGGAAAAGACAGAATTATACAGGTAAGTTGCTGCTGCTACAGAACAGGTGGGAGCCAAGAGCACAGCAAAATTTTTTTAAACTTGTTTTTAAAGTGTAATTTCCCTCAAGACTGTTCTTCAAGGATTGGATTTTAGCAAGTGAACCTATCATATAGTCAGAAAATCTATATTCTTGTCTCTGTTCTGACACTAATGACCTGAAAATGAGGGCTGTGAATTAGGAAATGCAGTTTTTCACGCATTTTGAGTGGACAGCGCTCTAGTTTGAGGTCATGTCCCTCGATCATAATTCAGGCCTCTTGGGCATTAAATGGTAATAACAGTCCCCAGACATTTCAACTCCCCAAACATCCCACAAGTGCCCTCTGTAGGAGCCGATTAGATGATTTCATCCAATTGGATGATTTCATGATTCTAGTCAAAAAGGTACTTGGGGAGAATGGCTTAAGAGTCTCATCATTTGTGAAACAAGAAGACAATGAGATTGATAGCAAAGTGTAGTGATTGCTAAGATATTAATTAATCTTATTGAAACATTCCGGGCCTATTTCCTAATGATTTTGGCAAACTATTAGTTGGTTCCCTCAAATCCATTCTCCTCTCTTCCATAAAAACAGGCATTTGTGGGCTTCCCTGGTGGCACAGTGGTTGAGAGTCCGCCTGCCGATGCAGGGGACACGGGTTCGTGCCCCGGTCCGGGAAGATCCCACATGCCGCGGAGCGGCTGGGCCTGTGAGCCATGGCCGCTGAGCCTGCGCGTCCAGAGCCCGTGCTCTGCAACGGGAGAGGCCACAACAGTGAGAGGCCCGCGTACCGCAAAAAACAAAAAAAACAGGCATTTGTGAGGGTTAGCGGAATGACACAATGGAGGAAATCTAGGTCTATCGGTCATCTTGAGTAGCAGAACTACCCTAAGATCCTGGAACAGCCAAACTAAAACTTCTTACATCAGTCATATTTGGGTATCTCTTTGTTATAGCAGCATAACCTTTACCTTGACTTAGCTTGATTAATACAGAACTTAGCACCTGGAAGCAGTATAGTAAAGAACAAAACCTAAAATACATTTCTAAACTGGTTTAGAAATGATCTGGTGCGCAGAGAAAAGCCAGACATTGCCTGCTGGCCTTCTGTAACCCTTGTCATGCATTTAGCAAAACTCTCACCTGTGTCAACTCAGAAAGCACACCCAGGGAGCCTATAGCTCTGGAGGAAGTAGTGGGAAACACCCAGAAATTTAGAGGTTAGTTATTCCTTGCTACTTTTAATAAGATACCTGAGAAAGAGATACACTCAGGCAAGAATGTGTCAGTTTGAAAGCAGACATGTAAGGAATCACAAGTCCGCTAAGTGAGACACTCTCTGCCTATAGTCTGAAATCTAAATCACCTGAGAATCCAGAAATTTGGAGATTCACAGTATCGGAAACACAAACTGGATTGGTTTATACCAAGAACAGCAGAACGTAAATCTGTTACCTGGAGCCTCTCTCAAACACCTCCTGGAAGATGCCTTGGCATGAGCTACCAACACTACGTTAGGCCTTATCTTTAGAGCTTTATCTTCCAAGCCAAGCCTACGTGAGGAACTGGGGTGTGGACTGAGCGATGATGCCAGCAGTGCAAGAGAATCAGTAGGCATAAGGACTACGTCTAGGAAAAAACCTTTATTAAAGTCACCTGCCGATAGGAATCAATGGAAGCAAGTAGATTGAAAGCGTACAATTTTTAGGAAATTGTATTACCAAAGAAATCACAAGTCTGGCAACACTCTAGGTCCCAGGCCTGCAGCAGAGCAGACTGCAAAAACTTTACTTTTCAACACCCACTCCAGACAGAGAAAAACCTAACATGTGAGACTCTTACAAGGGATAAAGCTGGGGTCCACAGAGGAAAATGGACAAGGTAGCTCTCCCAGAAAGCACAAAAAGAGGTGGCCAGATGGCTAATTACAAACTGCACTCCCCTGCTAGGGCAGGAAGCCTTCGTAATAACTAAGGACTGCTGTGTTTCCAATTCTTCTATTTTATGAATGAGAGTTTCAAATTGTAGTTATCATATTTTAGGCTGATAATTTGTCTATTGGTTCATAGTCACCAGACCACAAAAACTTCATCTGGACCTGTTGAAGAGAACCATCCATCATCTCCCAGGATTCCTAAACTTTGATCTGATGCAGAAATGAATGGGACTTTGGACTGTCTCCCTTGGGACACAGGAAGATGGTGAGAAATGTGAACATGGATATTTAGGGGGCCAGAGTGGCAGACTGCTAGCCATCCCTCAAAATTTGTCCCTGCATAACTTCATGGCCATTCACTTAGAAGTTACATTTTCCAGCCCTCAGTGGAATGTGAGTAGAAGTAACACTTGTATCTTAAAAGTAAATTGTATCTTGGCTAAAAAGAAATCTCTTGCTCTTGCCCTTCCCATGAACTTGAGCACAGCCATGTTAGCATCCCAGATCCCTCCTAGGGCCTTGCCAATTAGTACATCAATCTAGAGCATGGCGAACACGGCAGAAAAAAAGAGAAGAAATTTGGGTTCCCCAATGACTCCGTCCTTCGTGATCCCTTATCACCCAGGCCTGAACTGGCTGAAGCATTACCTAAAGCTAACTATCTTAATCCAGCTACTTTATTTCTGGGTCCCTTTGTTATAACAGCTTAGCCTTTGCCATAGCTAATATACATCCACATTTCTTCCCCTTTGTAGGGACTATATGGCTTTCTCGTCTAAGGTAGGACAATTCTGGGAGCTACCCCCAGAAATAAAGAAAACCACCAATTCATAGGAAATAAACTAAGAAATTAAATGGATGAAAAATCAAACTGGGATCTACTTTACACCTCAGTGAAGACTAGAGATAACTATTATTACAAAGAGTGAAAAGATCCTCCCGGTTTGAAAATCCCTTTTGTGTCTTAATGCACAGGCCCTGCCTGCTTGCCTTTACTTGTTAGAGTAAATCCAACAAAACAATACATAACTGAGCGTGCAGCTCCTACATTGCAACCCACAATCTTTTCTTAGAGACAAGAATGAGAGAAGTTGTATGACTACGTTCATTTCCACAGTGGGCAAGGGAAGAGAGAGTCCCAGAGAGAAGACAGGCCAATCGCTGATGAATGTGTGTGAAAAGGAAATAAGCCCTGAGGTCAGCGCTCTCCGTGGGTTCCAGTAAAGCAAAACGTCAACAGCTTGCACCATCATTCGGCACTTCTCCACTTGATTTTCAACAGTCCTCGTATCCTCTTTGCCCTTCCTAAGACTTCAAAAAGTCAATAGCCGTCAGAAAGTCCATCAGGCCGAAATCATAGGGAAGTCAATTATAAATTGGCCAAAGGAGCAGTGGATTTGGAGAAATAATGATTACCTATCTGAAATTTTTATAAACGACATTCCAATGAGGGTATGAAAAATTTTCTAAAGCTCCATTTAAATTTTTACAAGTGAACGCTCCACCTTACAGGTGGATAGGGAACCGTGAGCGTAGAATTGTTTGATCCAGTAGGTTAAGTAGTAGGCAAAAGATAATAGAGAATAAATTGTCAGCAGATGTTGTTGCTGGTTCAGAGCCTGAGACTGCCAAAGAAGAATAGGCTGCTGGGATATCACGGAATATAAATGACTTTCTCACTCTGGGTGATTTAATTTCACTGAATTAAAACTCGCAACTATTTATTATGGTGTGCCCAGTGTAGCTGAAAATTTTTAAAGTTTTAAAAGTGTTTCTTCACATGAAAAGAAGTCAGTGTGGTGGATGCCAGGGTGCACTACCAAGATCCCTCCCCCGAGGACTGAACCCATGATGCGCTGGGGCCACTCTTACTGCTTCGTGAGAGCCAATCGCGAGCATCTCTTCCCAGCTCTCATTCAGTGGCATCATCACAGCAGTTTGAAATCAGCCATGATGGAACGACTTATACTATAGAAACCAGCAAACAAACAAACAAAACAAATAAGGGTTTTGTGGTTGTTTTTTGTTTTGTTGCGTTTTTCTTTTTTCCAGAGAGCTGGTTTACCAGTGCACCGCTGTTGGGAGTATAGGTAGCTGAAGCCCCCAGCTGAGTCAGGTCACATGCCCTTCCTAAGGACATCCTGCATCCAAGACTGGTCTAGGCAGAGAGTATTAAAGGCCCAGGCCCCAGGCCCCAATTCGGGACAACTCTTTGTTGTAACTGCATGATGGTTTGATTTCTCCCTGTACTCCTTCCTGCTTCCTTCACTCCCTCACTGTGGACCAGGACAAGTATTCTCTAATAAACCTCCCCCACACAAAATTCTACCACAGAGACCGCTTCCTGAAAAACCCAACCTGGGACAAACAGCTAAGAAGGAGTTTATTACCCAGAGCGAAAATAGAGAATGAATCATTCTAAAATGATAACTAATTATAACACTATTTACTTGGTTTTGAGCTGTTTAAAATGATTGATAAGAATGGAGAAGGCAAAACAATGTTGTGGGTTTCGTAGGCAGGTTTTTTGTTCTTTTTGTTTCTCTCTTCTTCCAGAAAACTCTTTTCTTGGGAAAATTATTACTGTGGCATTAAATGTAGGAAACATTGAAGGTTTTTGGTTGGGAAAAAAATTCAGCATTTGTGTTTATTGAATTTTAGTTTTTTTAAAGAGGGATTACCTCAGTGGTTTTGTCCTAAAATCAAAAGAAAATTACAAAAAGAGATCAAAGGTCATCAAAGGAACCAAATAGAATTAATCGAATTGACATGTTGGGTATAAACTACCACTTTTTTTCCCAATCACTGCTTTCAACCTTGTTCTGTCCAACAGTTTAGCAAGTCTCTTGCATTTCAGTTCACTCTCAATGATTAGAACACTCTCCAGTTTAAAATTGCCCTCATATCCCATTTAAATCTGATTTCTGCCTCAGCCCTCCCTCCCTTGGCCAAGGCCAGGTCTGCAGCTCCAAAAACTTGGGTGTGGAGAGCAGGGTGAAATCAGCATTTTCATTCTTAGCATCTTCGAGTGGAGGCGGCAGGGGCAATGGGACACTAATTCATCCTTGTCCCTTTTCAAGGCTTTACCGCTTTGGGGTTGGAGTAGGCAGGAGAAGAGACGGGAAGGAGGTGCAAAGTTCTCTAAGCTAAACGCCATGACTGTAGCCACCTCCTCACTGCTTGTCAATACTTTCCTGGCTCACCTTGAATGGCCATCTCTGCCCCGCGAAAGTCAGAAGTCCAAGTGCGGACTGAGGGGTGGTCTTTCAGAGTTTATGAGGAGAACTTTGGGAGCCTCACTACTGCTCAGTTTTCTGCAACGGCGAGCTAGGTCTGGTCTTATCTCCCAAACCCCTCCGCTCCTGGCCCCCCGTACCACAAGAGGGCTGGGGTAGAAACTGACAAACACCCAGCTACCCCGTGAGGAGAGGAGGGGAATTCTGCAGGACGGAAGCACGAGCCCTCGAGGCTTCTGTTGCTCTCTTTGCCTTCTCAGTTCTCCTTCCTACAGTCTGCTGGAGTGAAGGGTGGGCTTCATGAGCTAATAATCTTTGATGGAGGTTTCAGGCCCCAGTTGTTGCTGGCTCTTAGAGGTTCTCTCTTTAAACTTGGGGGTTAATACCTCTGAGAGTACTAATCCTCTATTCTAGGTCAGCAGGAAAATCTCACTCAATATCTTCATAATTTGAAACTAGCAATTAAAACCAGTTCTAAGACCTGCACCCGCACACCCCCCCAAAAAATGTCTGTTATCAAGTTAATCTAAATTGTATAGCAAGGCAAGGCAGAGCCCCTGAATTTGGCAGTAGAATTTCCAACGTGGTTGTTACATTGATTAAGGTATGAGAAAAGTGTAGCTTCATCTCTTCCCTTTGTATTTTTAGAGACACAATAGCATGACAGAAAATTTGATGATAACTAGAATACCCACATAACTAACACCTTATTGGTTTAGTGGGGCCTCCCAGTACATGCCGTGTGATTATAACACAAGTTGCTTGAAATCTTCTGTAGTTATTCTGTTCCAGGTCTACACAATGAATCCTGCTTTACATGAAATCCCACCCAATTTCAGCTTTTATCTCATAACTAGATGCCATCGTTAATTTGCTTTTGTGTTGTTTGAAAATAGCCCTCCATCGCACATAGTTTGCTTCATATAATTTTCCTCAACAACAACAAATTGAATCCTTAAGGGCATGTCTGTCAGAAGTCTATGAACTTGAAAAAGGAAAGAAAACAGCATCAGCCCTGTTTGTTAGCAACCACAACCTTGGTCCTCAAAACATCAACTTAAGAGAGAAAGAAAAAAAGCACTATTGCCAATACAGTTTGGGCTCCCTTCATTTCATGCACTGTGACTTCAACAATTTCTCCATTTCTCATCTTATTTCTATAAAAGTAGCTTCATTTAAAAGCAGGGAAACCACATTTCATGCTCTTCAGTTTCATTAAAGTTATACAAAAGGAGCCTACCAAAAGGAACCTCTCCTAATTAAACAGTTGTAGCAGATGAAAATATTGAAATGATGAATCTGAAAGGCAGCTGACACTATATATTCCCCAGACTTTTCATCATGACATAAAAAAAGGAACTGAAAAATTAAGATCTGAATCCCAGGATGAAGTGTCACAAATGTCATTATAAAAAGAAGAAATGAAGCCCAATGGCTTCTTTTTTTTTTGCCGTACGCGGGCCTCTCACTGCTGTGGCCTCTCCCGTTGCGGAGCACAGGCTCCGGACGCGCAGGCTCAGCGGCCATGGCTCACGGGCCCAGCCGCTCCGCGGCATGTTGGATCTTCCCGGACCGGGGCACGAACCCGTGGCCCCTACATCGGCAGGCGGACTCTCAACCACTGCGCCACCAGGGAAGGCCCCAATGGCTTCTTAAGGTAGCCCAGGTGAGGTGAGAGCAACAGAGAACCAAGGAATTTCCTCTGATCCTTCAGTAGGGTAGACTGTGTAGTTCCTGGACGGGGGCACTTCGCCTTGTTGGGTGTGATCAGAGACTCGTTCTTGTAAACTAATGGCAGCGGTTGGTTGATGCAGATGATTTGTACTCCCATGAGAGCGCTTTCATCATAATTCAGCCCGAATTATAGAGTGTGCTGGTTAATGGGCACTTGAGATAAAACGTTACCAAGAATAAGAAAGAGGAAACCTTAATGTGTTATCCTCCCCTCCAGGACCTGCAAAATAAGCTTGCTTGACTGACAGGCTCCTCTCTCAAAGTGGAAAGAATAATGACATGCTTCTCCGAGGCTTAGGAATAAGACTGCATTTGCGATGGCTTCTGCCTCAACTGTGAAGGCACGCAGAGCAAGGTTTATAAAGCAGAGGCCGTTTGTTCTGATCTTGGTAGTTATTTATTTAAGTGAGCTTCACTCCTTACAGCTCAGATTCCCAACCACGTACTGAGGTCTAATAAGTAGCTTAGAAATCTATAAATTTCATATGAAGTTTTATGTTAATTAACTTGTGGCCGAATTAATCATTGCCTTTTTTCTCTGTCTTATATTATTTACAGGGTGTTCCTAAAATGTGTTTTTCAACCCCAATCCTATTAAACCAAAAAAAGACATAGTATTTCATTAGGTGTAAGTAATTTAGACTTCTGATTTCTTCCATGCCTTTATCTCTTAAAAACAAAAGTTGAGCTCATAAATGCATAAAATATTGATTACATCTTCTTATCCCTGTTCTTCAGATTATTTGAATATTGCAGACCAATATGTGAAATTGCACAGGTTTCATAGTACGTGAGAGCAGCCTATCTGAGGGGGTATGGGGCACTTACATTAAGACCTTATAAATTTTGTTTGCATGTGTCTATAGATAGATAGATTAGAAACATGTACATGTGTTTCTATATATATGTATGCATGTATATAAATAGAATGACAACTTTTGACATGTGGCAATGAAATGTCTTCTTCTAAGAACATTTGTATATCACAACCATTTCCTGAAAGTTGAAAGTAAATACTGTAAGGGAGAGGAATTGCATGAGGAAGCCACAGCCCTGAATATTGATGAAGAAGTTCTAAACTGTATGACTTAGACACAGACTCCATGTGAAAAGAAAACAATAAAGAAACATGGCTAACGCTTATTGAAAGTTTACTGTGTGCAAAATTCTGTTCTTAAACAAGCCTTTAGGTAGATGTCATCATTTTTCACATTTTACAGGTGAAAAAGCTGAAGCTTCAGGTGACTGAGTAAGTGACTCCATGGTTATACGGATTGTCATCTACACCAGAACATTTCTGAGAGCGAAAGGAGGAATTAACTGGAAAGTATGCTAGGACAGTAGGTATAAAAAGGGACTGTCCTGGATAAACTAGGATACGTGTCATTCTACCCAAGGATGTGGTACCGCTGAGATTCAAATCCAAGCAGATTAACTCTAGAGTCTGGAACCTTAACCACTATGCTATACTTAGCGGTTACTTCTTTTTTAAGTAATGAATGTGCCTAGAAAGCATTGTCGTATGTTATGTGCAAGTAGTCAAATATGGATAAAATAAGGTTGCACTGACACATGCAAATAACGAATTAACAGGGCCTAGAATCTTGCTGGGGTAGTGGGGTTCTAAAGTCAGCAAAGAATGTGAAAATTGAGTAGAATCACGCTTTGCTTTAAAAGCTTCACAAGCCCAACACCCTAAGAAGCACCAGGAGGACTGATTCCAATTGCAGGAACAACAGATTTCTGCTCATCCTCTCTCGCGCTTTCTCTCTCGCTCTTTCTCCCTTCTGAAGGCCTGCAGTTTGAATCTGGTGAGTTAAATGAGCATAGTGTGCGATGTCACTGAATAGTTCAGAGTAGCATAAAATCAATGCTCTGGAAGTATCAAGGAAAATAGATTAGATGACACTTACATAGAGGAACTGCATTTGAAGTGAGTATGTGAAGGATAATAATAATAATAGGCGGAGAATGGAGGTCAGGACATAGCAGACAGAGAACAATGTGAGGAAAGACACTGGGATCTTGAAAATGTCTACGCCTGGAACATCAGACCCAGAGAAAGATGTAGTTAAACAGTAAGATTATAAAGAACTGTAACTGTCAGCTCAATGAGTTTGGTCCTCATTCTGCAATCAGAGTGTGGCAACCTTTGGTGTGAATCAGATTCACCCATGAAGCATTTTCTTATGAGAGCCATTATCTAGCGTTATGGAACTAGTCATAAAAGGAATGAAAGTTGCTCCCAAGGCCTGAAAATGGTTTTGATGGTGAAATGTGGACTTTTGATTTTCATATTTATGCCCTGTGGTGCTGGGTGATCTTTCTTCAGGCTGGGGGACTTGGGGGGGAGGGATGGGTGGAGATTATCATATGCATGTAATCCTTTATAATTAAAGGATTTATAATTATAAACTAATTAAATTATAATTATAATAAAAATAATTTATAATTTAAAAATTACATATACACACAAAACTTATCTGCTTAATACTCAGCTTAAGAGCTTCTTTCCATGGTGAAACATGAGTGCCTGCATGTCTGAAACATTTCAAACCTGAGTCTCATGGTCTCATGGGCACAGAAGCCAGGAACAATTATTATCTGCAGTGGTGAGCCACTACAGATAATTGTGATCTGATCTATTTTAACCATTTTTCCTGACAATTTTCTGTGAAGGAAAGAAAGTTGAGAGCTGAGAATGTTTAAGAAAATTCTGCGATAGTTTAAGGATGAGTGGTACCTAAAGTACTTCGTAAATACAGACCGGCCAACATTTGATGCTATTCTCCGTTACACAAGCTTGAGGGGATACCTTCACATAAAGTTTGAATAACAGAAGAAACTGCAAAAATAAAAATTGTGCAAGCCAGAGCAGTGAAATTCTGCAAGCAAGAGAGTGAGATGCTACATTCTGATATATGTTTTAATCGTCAATAGACCTGACTTCAAATCCTAGCTCCGTCATTTATCAGCTATCTAACCTCGGACAAGATACTGGACCTAAGTCTCAGATCCTCACCTGGAAAATGGAAGTCATACTTGTCTTTGATACCAGGAACCTCCTTCAAGAGCTGTACACTTAGGAGTCCTGGAGTAATTTAAAGGTAGGCAGAAGCCAATCTAACTCAAAAAAATCTTAGGAAATCTTACAGTCATGAATACTGGCTAGGCATCATGGAGGCTGTGCATGGGCAGCTCCCACCTGGCTTAAACGATGAACAATCTGACCCAGATAAGAAAGGACTTACAAAAAAGCCAGCTGTTTCTACCTCAGGTTCAAACATTCCGTTCCAGATGTGTCAATGGGAACTATCACACAGCCAGAAAATACCTCATATGGGATATTTCCTCCTCAGTGATGTATTTTTCCTGCCTTTACCCAACTTCCCACCCATCTATGCCAATAGCCTGACCCTAAGCCAGTGCTCTTTTTTCTCACTGTTTTCACACTCTCTCTTTTAATCAAAGCAAGTTCTAGGTGGTAGATATATTTGTATCCTACTCATCCCATGGGTGGGTGCCTCTCTTTCTTGTGATAGAGCATAGCAGCCCAGAGCTAGCCTGTCTTCCACAGGCTGAAACCCACTCCGGATTTCTGTTCATTTCTGATATCTCATTCTCATGACTCCCAGACACAACTACCTTACCAGATTGTTGTAAATGTCAAAGAGAAAATGTATATAAAGTCCCTATCACAGAATAGGTGCTGAATAAGTGTCATTTATTAGATTCAGGTTCAAATCCTGGTACTACTTACGAACTATTAGAAAATTTCTTTATCTGTAAGCTACACAAATAACTACCTTTAATAGTCATTATGAGGATTAAGTAATAAAATAGGGTAACAGATCTGAGCATATCACTCACTTACAAAGGGGCTCTGTCAACATTAATTTCCTTCTTTCTAATTTCACTCCTCCAAAAAAGCACAATGCCATGGAATTCTGGAAAGAGTGAAAAGGGAGTGAACACTTGGTATGAGGGTGGGCTCAGGAGCCAAACTGCCTGGGTTCAAACTACAGCTCTCCCAGATCCGTAACTCTGGGCGGGTTATTTAACCATTTGGTACTTCAATTTCCTCATCTGTAAAAGGGGATAATGATAGTATCTATCTCACACACATAGTTGTAGGATTATACCAGATGATACATGTAAAGTGCTTAGAATAGGATCCGGCCCCTAATAAGTGCTCAATAAACGTTAGCTAGTATTGTTATTTTGTTTAACAACTTCTCTGTAGACCTTAGACCATGGCAAAAAAAGAAAAAAAAAAAAAGCATCAGTGGTATGCATGGTCTCTAGAGGAGAAAGGTCACTTGTGCTCTTCTCAATTATGGGTGAGAGTCTTGTCCACTGTGGCATTCTTAGATTCACCTACTTTCAGAGCTGTATGTAATCACTCTCCATTAGGTTCCTAGGGCTGCAATAACAAAGTATCAATACTACAAACTGGAATGGCTTAAAGCAATAGAAATTTATTCTCTCACAGTTCTAGGGGCTAGAAGTCCAAAATCAAGATGTTGGCAAGGCCATGATCTCTTTGAAGGATCTAGGGATATGTTCTTCGGGCATTTGCTGGCTATCCTTAGTGTCCCTTGGCTTGTAGACTCATCACTCGAATCTCTCACTTCACATGGCCTTCTCCCTGTGTCTTCACATGGCCTTCTCCTCCATGGGTCTCTGTCTGTGTCTCCTTGCCTCTTCTTATAAAGACACCCTGATGACCACATCTTACCTTGATTACAACTCCAAAGACTCTATTTCTAAATTAGGTCACATTCTGAGAATTAGGGGTTAGGACTTCAACATATCTTTTGGGGGCACACAATTTAAACCTTAACATTCTTATAATACAAATTTCATAATTCTTAAAAATAACTCTTTCAATAGCATTCCTCCAAAGCTCTAAATACTGCACAAAAGTAAAACTAAATCATCCTGCTACCATAAAGGACACTCAGTAGCATGGACTTTGAAAGTTTGCTATAATCACCCAAGCTGCTTTTTGCTGTGAGAAGAGAAAAAGAGTTTGAAAAAGTTTCTGTATTTTAAAAATAACAATAACTTTAAGGCAAACATTACTGCTAAATAACTGGTTATACAAAACCCCAAGAAAAGTATAGTTTCCAAAACTTGATATGAGAACACAACCTAAGCTGTGTGTGTGTGTGTGTGTGTGTGTGTGTATGTATATGCACACACTTGCTCACATGTGCACATACACACATATGCACATACGTTATTTGCCTCTGTGTCCTTGGAAAAGATGAAAATGATCTGAAATCAAGCAAAGCAGATGGCTGAGTGGGCCTTGTGAATCTCATATATCCCAAGGAAGTTAAGAAGATCCTGCAACATTTTTTCAAGAAAAAAATCTGAGTTTTTAAGTTTCTACACTGTCTTGTCTATTTCTATGCAGCTTAGAATATTCACTTTTGAGATCTTCAAAGGTTAGAACTCTGAGGAAGACTTAAAGTCTAAATGAAATAGTGCAAGAGCACTTTGTTCAGGATACCCTTCCTTGTAAACCAGAAATACATGGCTGTGCTAATACAGCATACAGGTGTACCTTGCATTACCCTCCAGTTATGTTTCTGAAAGAGTTTTGTAAAAGTTGAAGAAAAGTAATCTTACACTCACCAGAAGTGCTCACTGTTCTTAAAATAATTTTACTTTAAACCTTTTATAAAGCAAGGAATCTTTTATGGCATTTCTACTATATAAATGGAAATAACTGTTATCCTTTACATGGAGAACTGCCCTGTATGTGTGTTAGAAGGACTGCACCATGTGGGTACCATACTAACATAACAAGCCTCACCTCCCTTGAAAACATCTTACACACAAACACCGTGAATTTTCCTAACACATCATTATGCAATGCTTTCTGATGGGCACTGACAGGATTTTATAACCTTCTCCCCAAGCCTGTAAGAACTTTGAATACCCTTGGTCACCCACCTTAATTTCTGCTTCCTTAAATCCTTTCTACATGGAATTCAGGAACCCCAATCAATTTCCATCTTTGTCCCTAGCATCCTTTTTGATCTAGTTTGCATTTTCTCCTTGAAGTTTTCTTTGGTATTCATAGCCCACCACACACACAATAGTGTTTCCATTTTGTGAATAATAATGGTGTTTATAATCTCTCATTTGACTTCTCTTAAATTCTTCCTCATAAAATAGTTATCTTTTCACAAGTCTTAATCAATTTGAGCATTTTTGACGGTAATAAGTTATAGTCTTTCATTGTGCCCACACAGTTGCCTGAAATAAAGTCTGTCCTCATGCTATTTGAGGGTGGGTTTACTATCATACACGCAGTCGGTGCACAGCACTGCACTGGATGCTACAGGAAATATGAATAAGACCCACGCTCTATCTCAAGTATAATCTGCTGCGGAGAAGGGGAAGACTCAACTAAATACAAAAGGCAGACTATGATAAGGGGTGTAAGGAGTCTGTAAACAATGGGAGGCCCAGGCGCAGACAAAGCAGACACAATTGCCTGCAGTAGTAAGGATCGGAAGAGGCTTCACGGAGAAGGTGTTTTTGGAATGGGCCGTGAAATGGGGCTAGAATTTTAACGGGCAGTAAAGGAAGCCATTCGAGAAGCAGAGACCAGCCTGGGCATGAGATCCCTGGGTGAATATTCCCATTTTGGTAGGAAACGAGCTAAGAGCAGTAGTAAACAGAGGTGATACACCTAAGGCTGGTTAGCATAGACAATGGTATAAGGACCTCCGAGTCCTGCTGAGAATGTACAAAGCAGTTTACTCTACATTCTCCACTTTGCAAACTAGCAGGTTTCAGAAGGAGATGCTTGTTTTGATTGATAACACTGCATTGTTAATACTGGAATTACACTGTGCCTGAAATCCTAAATTAATTGAAAAATAAAGCCTGCATTAACCAAATTCAAGGGCTTGTACTGTTTTCCTCAAAGCCATAAATCAGAACACATCAGGGCAGAGGCAACTGGGCTTCCTACCAAACATCAGTGAATTTCACCTGAATCTTTCTCTGTCAGGAAAACAAAAGAGGATAAGCTTTCAGTTACCCACATTTGCCAAGAGGACAGATTAGCTGTAACTATGTAAATCTGTCTGCTCGGTGCCTCATGTATCCCTGCATGTAGTTAGATAATTGATTGATACTTTTCTCATCACTTGTAATGATGGCTAATTTCTAGGACGAATCCATAACGTATCAAGTTGAGAGAAATTTCTTCTCCACAAAGACAAACATTTAGTTTCCATTCCATATTTCATATTATAAATAACAACTCATTATATTCATCATGACTCAAGCACACTTAGAAGAAGAGTAAGACAAAAAATTTAAATACATTTGATTTTTTGTGTGTATATTTAATCACAAAAAGAGCAACTGTGAGTGATTATAGTAAGTACTCAACTTTTTTCTCAAACTAGCTACATGCAGCTCAAACTAGATAGATTTTTAAAAATTACTTAGAAGGCCTCATATTAATAATGGGAAAATCATCTTTTGCGTCTTAGTATTCATTCTTCTACTGGTCAGGAATACTTCTCAGTATATTTTTCTATGCTTGGTTTTAGTCTGATTCCAAGTGTGTCTTCTACTACTCAGGAGACTTTTATTTCTTTCGAATGTGTTGCTCTTCCAAATTTTTTCTGCTATTCAACCTACACCTTTCTTTTCCCTTACCCTACTTCAGAATATATGTTCTAAGGATGCCAAGTCACAGAGGACTACATTCTAATTGCTGAGATTTGAAGCTGTTGTTGATTTGAGTTTTCTTCTTTTTTAATCCATTAGCCACATACTCTTTTAGAGGCAAAGGAAAAGATGTTGAGCTTCTATTAAGCAAAAGCATGACTCTCACAGGAAAACAGTATCTCCTGGTTCTAAAAGCAACATCAGAACAAAGATTCTAATATCTGACTAAATTTTGCTTAGGAAATGAAAACCCTATGGTGTCTTCCGTGTACATTTGCTAATGTTTTAGTCTAAAATAAACTGCCAAGGCCTCCTTAACATTGAAATATATGTCCTCCCCGCAGCAAAATGAACTGTGCTTCAATCCAACCCTCAGAATTTCTTTTCTGTGATTAGTTTACGGTGCTTGTAAGCCTGAACTTACTACTTACTATATAGAGAGCAGGGTGGAATATAGAAGTGCATAATTGTTGCTAAATCATAAGAAGGATTCTCAGTTCATGCCTCACCATAGAAACATAAAGTTTAAAGTGCAATCAGGTACTGTGATAGAAAACCTCAGTTCTTTGATTACTTCTGAAGAGGTATATGCATTAATGTCAAATCATCACTTGATGTAAAAGCCGGATTTTTCGATAAAAAGCAGCTTTTGCAGAACATTAAAATCAGATAGATACGCAGTTAAATGCCTTTGTGCTTTGTAACTCTGGAGCCCTGGTGTGTCTTCTGATGAACATGGGAATAGCTGAGAATGGCATCTTGAAATTGACTAGAAATTGGCTAGCATTATGGATATTAGAGCATTTCAAGACAGTGGAGTCTGGGTTGGAAGTAGGGGTCAGAAAACCCACGTTTAGAGCCTTTAATATCAGATCTGTGTTTTCTTCCTCTTTACTTAGCCCTGCAAATAACATAGTGCCTTGCATAGAGCTACTGTTCAATAATTATGTACTGTTTATATATCAGAAACCATGAGACATGAGGAAGTAGAGACAGCATGTACAAACAACTCTTTTGGAGAAATTTTGCTGTGTAGGGGAGTAGCTGGAGGAAGGATGTGAGGCCAAGGAAATGGGGCTTTTATTTTTGACGGGAGACAGGTTAAAATGGAAAGAAGCCAACTAGGACACGGATGTGATTTGAAGAAGGAGACAAGATGGCTTGTACTATTGTCTGGGAGTTAAATGGGACCTTTAATTGATTATTGATACAATACCCTGTGACTTGCTTATAGTACAGTTACAGCTGTGCTGTGTGATAGAGACCCTTGTGGAATCTAGAAAAATGGTACAGATGAACCTATTTGCAAGGCAGAAATAGAGACGTAGACATAGAGAACAGACATGTGGACACAGCAGGGGGAGGGGAGGGTGGGACGGATTGGAAGATTAGGATGGACATATATACACTACCATGCATAAAATAGATAGTTAGTGGGAACATGCTATAAGGCACAGGAAGCTCAGCTTGGTGCTCTGTGGTGACCTAGATGGGTGGCATGTGGCGGGGGGGGGGGGGGAGGTCCCAGAGGGAGGGGATATAGGTATACATAGAGCTGATTCATTTCATCGTACTGCAGAAACTAACACAACGTTGTAAAGCAATTATATGCCAATTAAAATAAATAAATAAAGGAAATGAGTCCACACTGGGAGCTTGGCTTTGACTTGATAGCTGTTCTCATGAGGGCAGTGGAGTTAAGAAATAGAAAAAGGGCTCTGCAAGGTGGTCCCTGCAGGGTAATGATTCTGTTACATACTCTTCAAAGATATTAGAGGAGGGCTTTCCTGGTGGCGCAGTGGTTGGGAGTCCACCTGCCGATGCAGGGGACACGGGTTCGTGTCCCGGTCCGGGAAGATCCCACACGCCGCGGAGCGGCTGGGCCCGTGAGCCATGGCCGCTGAGCCTGCGCGTCCGGAGCCTGTGCTCTGCAATTGGAGAGGCCACAGCAGTGAGAGGCCCGCGTACCGCAAAAAAAAAAAAAAAAAAAAAAAAAGATATCAGAGGAAATGTGACCCTTCCTCCCCAGGACCTCAATGCTAAGAGCTAGCTTAGAGATCCCAAAGACGCCGGACTTTGGGACATACTGTGATAATATGGCCAAGTTCTGAGATCTGAAGGGAAAGAAGCAATTATAAAGCTGATTGAGTGTGGAGGAATGGCTAGTAGAGTGGGAAGTTGTAGCTATTATGTTGAAGCATTTTTTAAAAGAATGAGGCTGGGCCATTGTTATTATAAATAGACTGATTCCTCTGGAGTACTCCCTGCCACTATCATTCCAAAAGTATGATTGTTGAGGTACAAGAATAATCATATTTATTCTATGCAAATTTGGAAAGTTAGCACTAAAACAGGGAGACAGATTCCACTCAGTATTAGAAAGAGCTCCACAAAAAAGAAATTGTTGAATTATGTCCTCGAAGTGTTGAAGCAGGGGAATAAATATTTATTAAATTATTTAATAAATCTTAGACCCATTGTTTTCCACAGACAAGTTACGTGACCCACCTTTATACCTTTGTTCGTGCAGATTGATGCTCTACTCTTCAACACAGCTTCTCTGCTCAAATAGCAATTATAGCTGACACTCTTTACATACCACACGCTGTTCTAAATGCATTAAGCATATTGACTCATTTAATCCTCACAACAATCCTATGATTATTGTACAATTATTATCCCCATTCTACAAATGAATAAACTCAGGAATAGAAACTGACTTGCCTGAGAGTTAAGTGGCAGAGCCAGGATTCAAACCCAGGCATTCTACTTCCAATGTCCATTCTCTTGATAGCCCATTCCCTGTACTCCCAATAGCCCATTCCCTGTACTCTCCTACTCTTTCCTAATCTCCTCTCCCCCCATAACAGTGGTTCTTAAGTCTGTTTCAGAATAATCCAGAGAGTATGTTAAAACACTTGACTGCTACCCCCAAGTTTCTGATTCAGAAGGTCTGGGGTGAGGCCTGAGATTCTGCATTTCTCATAAATTCACAGGTGCTGCTGCTGATTCTGCTGCCCTGGGAACCTCACTTTGAGAACTACTATTCAGCAAAGTCATTGTCTCTGGAATGTTCAACTAATCTGGGGCTTAGTAAATAGTTCCGTCAGGGCGAAGGCTATGTTTTCTTTTACAGAAATACAACGATTAGGCCACCTATAAAACAAAGTTCACTTATCTCTTGTACAACTACCTAGGGCAGCTTAATCAGGATTGTCATTCAGGATACAGAATTCTCCCATTTTGTTGCTCCGCCATTCCTTACAACATTATTTTCTACGTGGTCAAAGCTACATGTACTCTGCTACATGTAGGTTCCATCAAGTGGGAATGGGAAGGTATACTTAACAAATTAAGGTCCAGACCCAGAAGTGACACATGTCATTTTTTTCACATTCCAATTGCAAGAAATAAGTCATCTGACCACAATAATCGCAAGGGAAATTTAGAAGTATTCTATATATGCAAAAATGGAACAGGGAAAAAATAGATTTGATGGTTAATATGCAATCTCTGCTACAAATATACTTCCCATATTTCTACTTTGTGTCTTCTAAACACATGACCTGACTCCCTAACCGCACTGGATATTACATACACATTTTGTGTTTTCATAGGGTCCAGAGCGGTCAGGATTCCCACACTGGAGAGACTCAGATAAATATGATCAATCGAATTACCCAGAGGAAGGTATTTAACTTACCTATAATGATTTAATTACCAAAGTATGCTAATGATATCTGTCCTATCAATCTTGAAGACATACTATAAAGATTTTAATAGCTCTTGTATTATGTCAGGCAGTTCACTAAACATTTTGCTTAAATCATTCATTTAATCAGCACACAAGCTCTATTTCAGGTAAGGAAACCGCATTTTTCAGGTAAGGAAAGAAAACCATGTAAAGAGTAAGTGACTGGTCCCAATCACACAGCTGTTAACTGGTAAAACCGAGTTTGGGATATGTACACATGTGACTCCAAGTGTTCGCTTTTAACTACTCCTGAATCTTCAAAAATATAAAAATGAAACGATAAATTATTTGATGTATGAATGGAGCCACCTTTCAAAGAGTAGAAAGTTATCCATGGCATCAATATTTAGTTTGATGACGTTTCCTAAAAGATTATCGCATAGAGTCAGAGGAGTCTGATTTGGGGGCATCTAATCTACCAGTTCTCAAGCCTAAGGGAGTGCCAGAATTACGAGGAAAACTTCCTCCCAAAAGCCAGTATCTGGACCCGCTCCAGCCCAATAAATCAGCATCTCTGGAGTGAAGAACAGGCATCCATATACTAATACATATTTTAATTGCATAACCAGTAGAAAATATTCAACTAATTAAGGGCTGACTGTGCTTACTCAGGAAGCAGGTAGCTGGTAAAGACCTAGATGCAAAGTCACATTCTATAGGTAAACTTGAAATCCTTAACATCCTTAAAGTCAGGTATATTGTTAAAAGTCTTCAACGTTTCCATAAACCCAGATACTTTCCAGCACACATTTCTCAGTTTAGGTAAGTTTTCTTTTAATGATTTAAGACTCTATAACCTTGTCTCCCTGCTGTGACACACAACTCATAAGAAATTCTTTTAGGAAGACGTTTAATGAAAATGCCCTCGGATGGGCACCAAGATGGACCTTACTCTGACTTCCTTAGGGTGATAAATAGCACAGTCAAGTTCCTATATTGTTTCAGTGCAATATGGTTCCAATATTGTTTAAGCTTCTGTGTAATCCACTAGGATGTTTTCAAAGCCTGCTAAACAATTGCAACTCAGATCATGCCTACATTTTCATCTCTGTCATCTATTCCTCTCAAGAGAAGAGAAGAAAGTATTTTTTTCTTCTGGAAGAACAAAGAGCTAGTGATGAAATATAAATTCTGCAGTTTATCTAAATTTTAATATTTGGTCTGTAGCAGAGAGTATTAGGTGTTCTTCTGTATCTATCCTCTCTTTTTCCTCAGTGATAGAACACCCGAATATTAGTTGGTCACCTGAAAGCACAAAATAAAGACTGCATTGAAGTGCCGCGTGACTCTATGACTAAGTCCTGGCCAATGGAATGTAGGCAGAAAGAATTTGTGAAACTCCTGGGAAGTAACCTTAAGGTGAGGGCGTGTGCCTTTTTATTTCTCTTTTCTTCTTCCTGATCTCCAAAACGAGGACAACAATGACTGGACCTCTGACACCTACCTCAGACAAAGAATTAGACATTGCATATCGAGGATGGCCGATGAATCAGAAACAGTGAGCCTGGATTCCCAATGAGTCCAGCGTTGTCATACCAGCCCAGGACTGCCTGCATTACCTTTTCTCTCTGGTAAAACTCACTCTATTTTTGGTATTTCTGTCACTTGCAGTGGAACCTGATCCTACCTAATACCCGGCCACTTAAATAAAAAGTCACAAATGGATTAGCAGATTATTACAGAAGACATTTTCCCATTTAAAAGCAATCATTTAAAACTGATCCTTTATGATGGAACTGAATATATTTTCTCTTTCTTGGTTGCTCTTTCCTTGAGCGGGAAGAGGGAGAGAAAAGGTGAAATATACAGCTCTCATGGAAGAAACGGGAGAGTTTGAAATCATTTAATGTATGAAAAACTGTTGCTAGGTGACTGTTGTCTGAAAGCTTGCTGCGGAGTGTTGGCACCTAGAGGAAAATGCAAGTAGGAGTAATGTTTCCTAAGTTTACCCCTTAATGAAGAGGCTGCCTTATTTTTAAACGGTGAACACTGGGTAAACAAGCAAGAGAAAAAAACTTTTTTTCATGTGAGATGAAACAACTTTTCTTTGAAAGCAGCCACATTCTCTGGAGGGAGGAGTGGGCACTGGCACAGGATGGTGATGGGCAGCTTCCTCATTGTTCCCCGTGTTCCAGGCATGCAGCCCTGTCTCGGAGGTTCCAGAAGCAGCTGCCACGAAACTCAATTTTAGCTTGTAACACCTGCCAGAGACCAAGTCGCTTGGGAAGAGGGGGGTCGGATGTTGATGGTCCTTTTGACAAGGGGAGGCCCAGGCTGATTCTGGTGA
Source organism: Leucopleurus acutus (assembly GCF_964270905.1). Taxonomy (NCBI): domain Eukaryota; kingdom Metazoa; phylum Chordata; class Mammalia; order Artiodactyla; family Delphinidae; genus Leucopleurus; species Leucopleurus acutus. The sequence goes on from NC_139146.1 coordinate 12,827,600, forward strand.
CAATCTTGTGTCACATGTACTGAATGTGCTGATGCGGGAGTTGAGGGGAAGACAGACACTGAAGTTCTTCATGACAGCAGAGAGAGAGAGAGAGAGAGAGAGAGCTCAGACCAGAAAGAGGTCAAGAGCACAGTAAGCTGCTGCCCTGAGATCAGCCACCACTCCCCTCCCCGAGACTTTCTGATGATCGTAGAGAAATCAGTCTTACACACCCTCTTCCCTCCTACCAGAGCTTCCTAACTGCTCGAGCCAGCTCTGAATTGAAACCTCTCTCCAAAATGCAGCTAAAATCTTCAACTGAATGCAAAGGGAGGTATTTGTCATTATTAAAGTTTTCAAGAATGGGAATCCAAGTTGGTCCTATTAGATGCGGAAAGAAGTGGTGGAGAAGGTCAAAGGCCCAGGCTCAGCGAAGCAGGAGACTCTAATGGGAGTATTAGAACTAGAAAGAGAGTGTCTGACCTGTGAATACAGGCTTGCAGTCACCCTCTCCTTCGCTCCTTCAATTAATTTCAATTACCTGATTGCTGGTTTTGACCGTGGAATTTCGAATGACACCCAACAGAAATATTTCTAATGATGAAGCGTCATAGCTTGAATCAACCCTTCTTTTAGCATATAATTTACCTGAAGCCTCAAACTTTACTCTGACCCACAGAGCGTGAAAAGGCACACATTACCGTGTCCATCCCTGTACAGTTGGAAATGTATGTGGAATCAAAGCTAGGAGACATTGCCCAGCGGGGGAATGCAGGTCTTTTGCTGGGTTTATAAAGTTTCAGGCTGCAATGTGCGAGCAGAAGAAAGTGCAGGCGCCCAGCAGTATTTCCAGCAAAGCTACTGTTGTCTCCCACCAGGCCACAGTATTTACAGGATTGTAATTATTATTAGTTGCTTTTTTTAAGAGATCCGTTCAAAACTCCTGAATAATAATTTACCTCACAAGAATTTGCTCATTATGTAGTTATTCCATCCCTTTTGCTCTTTCAAAACTTTATTTTTGTAGCTAGGCATGAAATAATCTCCCAGAGCTTCTGGAGCAGGTCTTTTTCTATTCATGTGATTGCAAACAGAAACTCCTTATTCAAGAAGGAAAAGGTTATTAAACCGAGTGAAGGTCTTTTGATATTAAAATAAAAAGGAAGGAGCTGTGACTGCAATCTTAACTGCGAGTCACGATGTGAGAGGTGTGGCCAATGCACAGTTCCAAGTTGGCCTGTTCCAACCAGCACATGGCCAGCAGTCAGTTTAAAAGTCAATTTGTTGATAACCTCATTTGCAATGTGTTCAGTTATTTTTTTAATATCTGCTTATTGTTTTGGGGTGTCCAGGCTAGTTTTCTAAATGAAATTCAAGTAAGTTATTAGAACCTTGAGCTGTTATATTCTGAGATGCTCATTCGGGAACCATCTTGATACTCAAGCAATGATTTCAAAGTGCATCTGAGGTCAGAATATGGACTTCCTCTATATTTATGCAGCCACCTTCTACTAACTCTTGAGCTTCAGTTCACTTAGCATAGATTTGGGGTAGGAATTAATGCCGATTATATTGTGAAAGAAAGTCCTATAATTTTTGCTGTTTTATCACCTCCCTATCTTCTGCCATGCCACAAACTGGGCAATTTTCTTTTAGAAAACATATTCAACCACATCGCAATCCAGAAATTTTAGGGCTTCTCTGCAGCAGCCATCTCCCAATGCATACATCGTCCCCAAAGCATCCCAGTTGCCTTCAAGACTGCAAGACACGTAGAAATTACCAGCCAGCATTCTGAGCACACCATGGGCTTCATAGGAAATAAAGAAGAAAAGTCGCATCAAGCCATCTTATTGGGTGTTATCAAGAAACAAAACGAACTAATTATTATTTCGTTTTTTTCCCCAGTGATTTGCAATTCCTGGATGAAACCTGAATAATACCAAAATGTTTCAAGGCAACCCTTTAGAAAGTGACCTTTTGCTCCCCCCATTTCATTTGCCCTAAGTGTTAATTGACTTTGAAAAAGCTATATATTATCTTTCTAGAAAAAAGCAAAGGATAGACCTGATTTTGAACACCAACATCCTACATCATCAAAGCACTGTTTAAATCATTGCCCAGAAGAGCTGAGAACAACTATCTAGGAGAGTGAGAGAGAACAGATGAAAAAAAAAAAAAGACAAAACAGTCTCAGAATGAAAGAGTGCCACTGCCATCTAGAGGGAGAAGTGAGAATAGCCAGCTATCAACTCTGGCAAGGAAATGATTTTAATTATCATCCTACATTGCCAGTAATTATCCTATTCATTAGGTGTGCAGAAGTCATATTTATTCACTCTTTGTTCTAAGAAAAGTATGGGCTTGGTGGGGACAAATGGCTGTGGGAATTCATAAAAGGTAGTTCTCTCCTAGCAAGATGCTTCCCTGAGTTACTGACAGGTACACAGAGTTGGTGTGAGTACGTGTGTGACTGTGTGACATGACTTTGTTCTGACATTCAGAGGCTCACCTGTGGGTTTTCCTTAGCCCTCTGGACCCAGAATCAGTGTACCTATTTCTTTCAATACCTTTATAACATTTCTCCCTTACAGCATACTTTGTCTTATAGAATAAAAAACGTTTTCTTTTTAAAAAGTTGTTGCCATTCACCTAAATGAAGTCGTGAAGATGCCTAATATATATTAACTTAAGGCGGCCTAGAAAATTATGAAAACAAGAATAACTATAGCTATAAAAGAAGCCAAATTTGGAAACATTATTAGGCTTATATAGCTTATGGGGGTGAGAGGCTAAGAAAATAAAGCTGTTGATGTTTCTATTAATATTCAGGCCAGGTACAATGAGAAGATAGGAACTATTATGGTATGTTATTAGTTGTTTTGGACATACAACTGTTTAGTTTAAAATGTAGGTTTAAGTTAGAAATAGAATGTAGTCCATGTGGAAAAAGCTGCATCTCTTAAAAGCATTCTCCCCCTTGGAAGAGAATGGACCTTTTTTCTGTTCTCAGCAATCTTGGGAAAAGGAGTTTTTGTGAATCATAATAGCAAGCCCTATATTTAATATCATTATTTATTGGTTGATTAAAATGAAATTTGTGATTTTGAGCCAAAAAGCAATATTTCTTCCCACTATGCCCTTGAAATTTCTATTTTAAAAGACTCCAATTTTACTTTAGTCGTATCAACACTGTTTCAGCAAAGAACATTTTACCTGTCCTGTGAGTCTTGTCAGTGTTACCATTTAAACTATGGTCTTTCCCTTCATCAGACTAAAGAAGGGGAATGGCACCAGTACTAAGTCACTTAGAATGAGTTTTTATTTGAGACCTAAGTCTGCAACTACTGAGCAGCCCTATGATACAGGAAAGCAATACTTCTCTTTCTTTCTTTCTTTCTTTTTTAAAGTAAGTACTGGGATAAATTATCTTTATGATCTCTTTTCACTCTAGGAGTCCAAGATCCTGGTTATATTACCACATGGTCATGCGGTTAAAAATTAGATGCAATCTAAAATAAAATGATCCTATTTGCAAAGCAGAAATAGAGATACAGACATATCTGAGAACATACAGAGAACAAACATATTGATACCAAGGGGGAAAGGTGTAGTGGTGGGATGAATTGGGACATTGGGATTGACATATATATACTACTGATACTATGCATAAAGTAGATAACCAATGAGAACATACTGTAGAGCACAAGGAACTCTATCCAATGCTCTGTGGTGACCTAAATGGGAAGGAAATCCATAAAAGAGGGATATATGTATATGTATAGCTAATTCACTTCTCTGTACAGCAGAAACTAACACAACATTGTAAAGCAACTATACTCTGGTAAAAATTAATAAAAATAAAATAAAATGATAATTAAACATGGGTAAATAAACCAATGAGTACAGCCAAAGTTTTACCCACCTCTGATTAGAAAAGTAGTTATAATTAATTACTGTGTTAATAGGGAAATCTCTATAAATAAAAAGTTTTAATGTTGATATGGATAAAATATTAGAATAAACATTTTATATAGAATTAAAATATTCTTTTGATTCTGCAGTTTTATGGTGAATTTAGATACAGATTTTCTTTTATACACTCTTCTTGGATGGATTCACTAGGCTTCCATGACTTAAGTGTTGGTATTTCTTATCAATTCTGGGAAATTTACAGCCATTATTTCTTGAAATATTTTATTTCCCCCATTCTCTGTGTTCTCTCCTTCTGGGACTTTGATTAGACATATGCTACACCTTCCCACTCTGTATTCTATGCTCTTGACCTCTCTTTGTCTCTTGGCACGTCATCTGCATAATTTCTTCAACTATGTCTTCCAATTCACTAATTTTCTCTGATGCTGTTTCCAGTCTTCTGTTTAACCTGTTCACTGAGTTTTCAATTTTAAAAATTGCTTTTTATATTTCTAGAAATTCTTATTTTTTCATATCTGCTTAGTCATTTTTATTAGCTTGCTCCTTATTAATTTTAAAATATTGTATGTTATTTCTATAAACAAACTGAGTAACCATGCTTATTTTCTGTTCTGTCTCTAATATTATCAATATCCGAAGACTTATTGAACTTGATACTACCATCTGCTACTTCTGATAGCTCTCACTTTCTTGTTTTCTTTTGTGTTTTGGAATCTGGGCTGTACATTCATATTCCTTAGGATATTCATGGGAACTATTTGAGAACTGAGTTGAAGATGAATTCCTCCAGAGAGGATTTGAATCTGCTTCTTCCCTAATCCTAAAACATACCAATCTCAAACCACTTCAAACTTACCTGAGGACTGTCCTGTGGCTAGAAATTCTAAAGAGATCCTTTTTTCTTCAAATCAATGTCAAACTTTGAGAGATTTCCTTTGCTGTGGTAAGAGGGTCAAGGCAAGGAGTACTATTCCCAATTTTTATTTCATTCTTATCCTGAGGGTACAGGGATTTGGGGTCCCATTTTTATATGGGGTGCCTTTTTAAAATCCCCATACTTAGCATGCCCTAGGCTTCTTTTCCCATTTTCCATACCCTGTGAAGACATAAAAACTAAAGGTCAGGTCACCTAGATTTGGCAAATATTTTCAAGGGGAAGTTGCCCTCAATGCTCTAGTTATCTGCCTGAGTTCTCACTTACACTTAGGTTTTCCCTCTGAGAATTTCTTAATTCCTTGCCAGAATATCAATGAATAATAATGTGGAAGATTTTCAGTTGTTTTTAGCCAGAAGTTCTGTCAAAGAATCTAGAATGCTACTGGTAAAAACAGAAGTCCATTTATATTGAATCTATACATAAATCTATACATGTATTATGTTCCCTAGAACTAGAGATACTGAAAACTTGGTTTCTTGCTACATATTGCTTAATGATTTGACTGATCTTCCAAAAATAAATCTAATTATGTCATTTTCCCTTTAAACCTATCAGTCCCTTGCATCAGGATAAAATTCATTCTCCTAACGCGTCTTACAGTATGTGTAGATCTTGTTGACCTTCTAGCTTCCCCTTTCTCTATGATCAACATGACTACCATTATCCCCACCATTCAGTCAGTGAGTCAAACTATTTCTGCTCCGTGCATTCTCTCAAACCTTTTCACATGTTTATTGCTGAAGCACTGTTTCCTCCACGTCTTCCTTCAAATTTCAGCTTATCTGTCACCTCATACAGAAAGTCTTCCCTGAATCCCAAATCCAGGCTGAGTCGTGCCCTTCCTTGGTACTCCCATGTGATAGGGAATAGGGAATTATACCTAATCACATAATTCCCTATCACAGCTTTTGTCACACTGTTATGCAATTGCCTGTTTATATTTCTGAAACCTCCACTATAACGCAGGCTTTATAAAAGCAGGTATATTTGTCCTGTTCAACTATGTACCCGCCGCGGAGCACAGGCTCCGGATGCGCAGGCTCAGCGGCCATGGCTCACGGGCCCAGCCGCTCCGCGGCATGCGGGATCCTCCCAGACCCGGGCACGAACCCGTGTCCCCTGCATCGGCAAGCGGACTCCCAACCACTGCGCCACCAGGGAAGCCCAGTGAATACTTTTATATAAAAATAAAGTATCTTTTAGCTTTTTCTTAACTGTAAACAAAGGTATCATTGTGCCTGGGTATTTCTATGGGATTGACTCATAAATTACTGAGTAACACAAAGATATGGGGATTTGTATTCACTTTAAGGACATCGTTATTTCAGAACCTTATTTTTATCTTGAAAAATCAATCTTCCAAAATATTAAATATAAACCTGAAACTCAGTTAATGCTGTTGCCAAGAGGACATCAAATCATAAAAGCTTTTGGGACTGTATTCCTATTGTCTATAAAGAATGATTTAATTTCTTCATTATAATTCCTACTGCATTGAAAGGAAACAAGGTAAAAGACTCATCAGAAGATCTTCCTAACTGAAATCTTAGGAGACTGTGGTAATTTGACATTCATTAAAACAACAACTAAAATGATTAGAGGTAGACAGACCCTAATCTAGCCCGAGTCTAACCAAAGAGAGGAAGTGCAGCGTGATGCGTCCCCGGGTTGCATACATTTTATCTTCCTTCTTCCTTTTCCTCTGATTCTTCAATCACCTATTCTGTTTTTGTGTTTCTAATTCATTGCCTTCAAGATTCATGTGATGGCCTTTTTTTCATCAGAATCAACCTAAGGAATTTGATTTAGCCAATACTGTACACATGCTACAAAATTATCTGTTTTTCAGAAAATGATTTCAGGCTAAAATTACAGCAACTGCTGTGATTTTTTTTTTTTAATACAGAAGTAGTTAGTCATCCAATACTTTGATTTTAATGAAATCAGAGCAAAGTGGCAATTTATAGACATGCTCTAAATGTTCTTTATGGCAAATGAAGTGTGCCAGGTTGTATAGATCATAAACCAAGCTCAAAACATCACAAGAAAATAGACTGGATTTAAAACCATGAAATCTAGGGCACGGAGTAGATGCCTAATATTGAAAATCTACAATATTATCAGTGACATGGTGGTGGGGGAGGTTCCTTGGAAACGCTTGGGTCTTTTACTCTTTAACTCTTTACAAACATTTACAGAGGTATAAAAAAGTAATATAAACAACTTCTTTAAAGTTTCTGTTCATTAATTATAACCTGTGAGAGAATTAATTGAGCTCTTGAGTCAGCTTCAGAATTGTTACTATAAAATTTCTGGGTTTAAATTAAATGGTCAGGCTTTTCCGGGATCTTAGACCTAGTAATATTTTATGATAAAGCCTGTGAAATATCTCTTTTCTACTGGAGGAATGCAGATCTTCTTTCTCACCTTCTGATGAAAGGGATTAAATCCCTCTCTTTATAGATGATGACCTCAGTGCATTATTATTGCCCTGATATTTTATAGCAACCTAATGCATTCACTATTAGTAATGGGGATTCCAATATAAAGTCAAAATTAAACGTTTAAATGTCTTATCTGGAATCGCCAGTGGCAAAGGTGAATCAGGGACTAGATTGGTATCTATGTAATCTGTCCCCCATGCCTGAATTTTGTCCAGTAGTTATTCACACTTCCACTGAAGTATAATTGAATTTTTATTTCCTTGAGAAGTAACATGCCACTGCTTTCTCAAAGGTACATATATCCGGTTTAAAAGGATCTCTGATTTTAGACATGAGCGCCTCTTTAAAAGGAAGCCTGCGCGCGGGCTTTCTCTAGTTGCAGCGAGCAGGGGCTGCTCTTTGTTGCGGTGCGTGGGCTTCTCATTGCGGTGGCTCCTCTTGTTGCGGAGCACGGGCTCTAGGCGCATGGGCTTCAGTAGTTGCAGCACGCGGGCTCAGTAGATGTGAAGCCCGCTGGCAGCAACGAAGACCCAACACGGCCAAAAATAAATAAATAAATGAATAAATAAATTAATTTTTTTTAAAAAAGATAGAAGTTATTTGGACCTTCAAGAGGGATGGACAACCTACGATGAGCACTTGAAGGGGACAACCGTTCCTACTTCCGGAAAAAAATGCATCCTAAAGGAGATGACACTGTAGTGCGACCCTTCAGAACAGTCAGGCAGAGGAACAGCAGTGGTCAATGTGGAGAATACAGGTTTCCCTCTGTTGATGGAAATAATCAATAGAAAATCTGTAATAGGAATAGAAAAGCGGTTTTTTTTAACCTCACGCATGAAGTAATTTTTTAAGTTGAATGTTTTTAAAATTTAAGTTTATTATTTTTTAAATTAAAAAAAATTTTTAGTTGACTTATAACATTGTGTTAGTTTCATGTGTACAGTAAAATTATTTGTATATATAGAATATATATATATTTTTTTACTCTTTTCCATTATAATTCATTATCTAAAAGGCAGAATGACTTCCCCATACCTCAATATGTGAAAATTTCTTCCATCACCTCCCTATCTGAAGTCTTAAACTTTCACCCTCTGTGGTCCTGAATGGATGGAGATACATTCACATGTTAAAAAAAAAAAAAAAGGAAGCCTGCTATCCTCTGAGAGGTGTGTACTGAGGGAGGACACACTGTGAACCAGAGGAACCAAATTGCTGAAGTGGACAATGACCCAGATAGGATGCTGCAGCCAAAGGTGTCTGCAGGAGGCAGCAGCACCAAATGGAGGGACGCGACCTGTGGCGCGTCCTAAGGGTCAGCGTTAGTATTGGTTTTAGTTACTGTGCTGACCTAAAAGAGGGGAAATACAGTAAGGTGATGAAATGTGCTGATGATACAAGGTGGAGAAATTTAGTCAGTACATGGCAGGAAAACAGTAAAACTAGCAATGACTTGAGTAGGCTAGAATTATGGGCGGAAAAGTGCCTGGTGCAACTCAATTTTGGAAAAGTCTAAAAAAAAGTTAATCGAAAGTGAAATATATCACAGAAATAAACAACCTTTGATGGGCCGTCATTTTCAAATTGTTTCCCCCAAAAGTTCAATGAAGAATTATTTTTTTACTTTTCCAAATATTTAGGAACTGAACACGGTAATGTTGGATATAATTCCATGCAAAGGGCCAAATGGCAGAAAATATTAGTAGTACTGGGGGATATTATGTCTCCATTCTATAGAGAAAAATAAGAGAAACTATGATGAAGTTTGACTACTGAGTCTGGAAGCTAGATTAACTCCTCAAAATGATAAAATTACTACTATGGGTCTAATTGGTATGCAACACCAGGGAAAGTATTCCACTGGCAAAAGGTACAGTGTCAACCTTTCTCAAATCTACACTTATAAACAAAGGCTGAAACCAAGAAAAGGTCTCAACTGAGAAGTAGATGGCAACTTTGAATGTTCTTATTTCCGGTTCTCATCATCTGAGTAGGGTTCAGATAAAAAATAGTCCAAGGCGTTGGCAGAGATATGAAATAAACAGGGGGCAGGAGGGAAAGGATGGATGAATTTGTGACACACAGCCTCTGATGTTGATGCCTTCAGATTGCCTGTGGTTGACAAGCAAATCAGCCCAGTACATGTCTCTTGGAGTCACTCTTGTTTGAAGAGCTGTTCCTTCAGAACTGTCCCATCATCAGAATTGTCTTAGGGTAATTCCTGAGGTTCTTGGGTACTTAAATTGACACATATTCTCTAGCTATTTATAATAAAGTTAAAACCTCTATTCAAAAATTTTTTATTTACATTTTTGTTCAAAATATTTTGTTCTGTTTAATGGATAATGGTCCTTTAAGAAAAGTATGGGGGCTTCCCTGGTGGTGCAGTGGTTGAGAATCTGCCTGCCAATGCAGGGGACACGGGTTTGAGCCCTGGTCTGCGAAGATTCCACATGCCGCGGAGCAACTAGGCCCGTGAGCCACAACTACTGAGCCTGTGCATCTGGAGCCTGTGCTCCGCAGCAAGAGAGGCCGCGATAGTGAGAGGCTTGTGCACCGCGATGAAGAGTGGCCCCCGCTCGTCGCAACTAGAGAAAGCCCTCGCACAGAAATGAAGACCCAACACAGACAAAAATAAATAAATTAATTAATTAATAAAAAAAGAAAAGTATGATTGAAGCATCTTTAATAGAAGCTATCATCTAATGCTTCTTTTAGGGGTGTAGGGGTCCAGCTCAGGGGAACCAAGTGTGAAGTGTTTAATGAGTGAACAATCTACTGCAGAAAATAATAACCCGTATCAGAGGAAGAAAAGGGAGGGGTATTTTTACTCTTCCACTTGAGCACCAGGAGAAATACTTTATTCTAATTAGAGGAAAAGCAGACATAGGGTCTTCAACACTTTCAGGAGCCCCATGCCATTTCTTAGCTATTTCTTATTTTCCTGATTTTGCTGCATGGAAGAATGGAGTAATAACAACAATAATAATAACAATAAATATTTCAAACTCTCACCATGTGGCAAGCAGGAGGGTGAGTAAAACCAGAAACGGGACCAGAGTGTGGACATTTTGTGATTCACTTTCCTTTGACTATTTCTTCTTTGGTAATTGAAAGAGCAAAAAAAAATTAAACAGTAATAGCTAAAGCAGCACAGAGATAGTTTGAAACCACTTACTTTCTGAGTGGGAAAGGAAAATATAATCAACCACTCTACACGATTAGTGTTAAAACTCATGGATAAGGTCAAAATTCTGGATTATTGAGAAAAATTCTAAATTATATGAAAGACAGTTTACTAATTTTAAAATGTTTGTTTTGCCTTAGAACTGTCTTTGTGGTGTGAGCCAACATTTATTGAGCATCTGTTATATGCCAAGTACAAATCATCTGATTTCGACTGCACACTAACTGTATGGATTAAACATTATTAGTCCTATTTCATGTGTAAAGGAATCAAGGCCCATAGAGTTTAAGTAAATTGTCCACAGCAAAACAATAGTGGCTGTCAAAGCCAGGATTCAAAACGAGGGCTGTTTAATCCTAACTAGTTTCCTTTTTCCATTTATAATAATGCTAACTTAGTATATACAAATACCAATTTTCAAGTTTACAATAATACTAATGTACCCAGATCTTGCAAACAGAGAGACACACTGCAATTCCTGATGGTCCATGAAATTAGAGAACACTTCTAGAGAAATTCTGACTTTATGTACAGTTTGACTTTACGTATATTTTGTTAGAGGAACATATTGTGACACATTTAAACTCAAATAACTAGAGTCCTTTTTCCCAGTTTGTCTTCATTACACTTAATTTCTGCTTCTATTCATTGGTTGCTTCAGATCTGTTTCAAACATCATTTCTTTTGACCCACTTGAAACCTTAACCCTTATGAATAAGAAAACTTGCCATTTCTCAACCTAAATCATAAATTTAGTATATGGTATCCCTTTATCCTTTGTTAATTTTGTATGGAGCAGTATTTAGGGCTTCATTACCTTTTCCTTTATTCTTTTTTTTTTTTTTTTTTTTTTTTTGTAGATGCCGTAAGTACTTTTACCAAAAGAGGGAAGGAAGAGTATGGGAGGAAAGAAGTGATAACCAATGAAAAGTATGGGAGGAATGATAACCAGTACTTCAGTGCCCGAATCGAACCCACATTGTCTGACTTCCTATGACTTTTACTTCCTTTCATTTCTTTCCATTCTCCTGCCTTTATTGTTTCCTAACCTTTCCACCCTACACCACGTGGAGAAAAAGAAGAGCTGCCGAATTAAGTGAGAGAAGAAATAAAGAAGATTGAGAGGTTAGCTAGAAAGTAATTAGTAAGCTGGTTAACAAGCTGAAGGGAAGGGAAAGAAGGAGACGATGAAGAAGGGAGGGAAGGAAGGAACAAAGGAAAGAGGAAAGGAGCAAGGGAGGGAGGGAGGAAAACAGGCAATTCCAAGAAAAGCAAAGGAGTTTTGAACTTAACAAGGTAACAGAATTTTTTAAAGCTTCAGGACTACTCCTCTGAAAATGCATATAAATACAAAAATGTACAAACAATTTCAAGAGTTCATGGATCTCTCTCTAAAGCGCATTCATAGATAGAACCCTAGCATTGGTATTGATTGTAAATCTATGTCTCTGAATGAAAAATATGACTGAAAGATGATTTTGAAAGACATTTTGGCTGTCGCCTTTGGCATAAAGCAGCTTGACATACAGAGACTGGGACGTACAATGCATGGGAAAAAATATAGACAGAAAGCACAAAAAGGGCAGATTATATAATAGGCCACCAAAATGCCTGAAGGACACTCTAGGCGTCTGACCTTGACTGGCACCACGGTGGCACATATTGGTTTCTCGTGATACCACTGAGCTCTTCCTAAAAGAGCTCGCCCCAGCCTATTTTCCCTCCACTGCGGGTGGCTTGAGTCATCACATTGCTGTAAAGAATGCAATCTGCTCTCCAACTGGGAGCAAAGGTGCATTTAGTTGTGCTCTTTCTTGTCTCTTGAATAACATCTCCCTGACTGCTCACTGTAATGCCAGCACCTCTAGCCTCTACCTCCCCATCCTGTCAGCAACTCATCAACTTCTTGGGGGTTGGATCAGCCAGATGGAGTTCATCCAATGCACTACATCCCTCTGGCAATGTGACGTCTGAGATAATGCCATTTCTCAGGGAATCAATTGAGAACTGGAACACATGAAGTTTTTCATGCAAAGCTATGTCCAAGTACCTTTCCCCGATGTAACTGTATCAGGTTAACACTAGATTTAATTGTGAGGTGAGCGAGTGTGGATAATACTCACTGACAATAAGCTGCTCAGTCTGGTGAGTTTAAAAAAATAATCAGAGAAATTGGGAACTACAGGAGTTCCCCAAAGCGTTTACCCATCTTACGGATGAGCAGAATCTCTTGGGGAACAGCTTCAGTTGCTCCCAGCGCCTACCAAATAAAAGGCACAGTCTATTTCTGTTCAGTTCTGAAAACTGTTCCTATCTCTAGCTTTATCTCTCCCTGTGGGTCCCCTCTTAGTCTGGGCTTCAACCAACTTGTTTTTTACACAAAGCCCGCACTTTTCCTTTCTGCTACCTTTTGCTTTGGGTGCTCCCTTCCTATTCCTATTTCAAATTTTCCCATATCAAAATCCTACGTATCCTTTGAAGCCCACCTTCGCTACCAACAAATCCTCCTTTAAGCTTCCCATCTTCATCCCAGAAGAAGAAGGCTCTGACAGTGGGACAGAGCACAGACTTTGGATTCAGACAAATCTGAGTTTGAATCCAGGCTGTGTGCTGTTATAAAAGTTATCTAACCTCTCTGTATCTCAGGGTTTTTTTTCATCTGTAAAATTGGGGAAAATAATGCCTGTCAAGCATATTGTGAATGTTGTCCAAAATATAATCATACTCAGTAAGTGTTAATTTCTTTACTTAAATTCTACTGTGTCCTTTTCAGTATTTATTAGTATTTATCACATACTTCTTACTCTGTGGTTGCTTATGTACATGCCTGATCCCCTCTATTAGATAATATTGCTCAAATATCCACTTACTGTAGAGGCCTCCTATGGCTTTCAAATGTGGCCCACATCAACCACTTTTGTCCTCTTTCTCTGCTTTTTGGCTTCCTAGTAATTATCACTGTCTAGCATTGTTTCTTTCTTTGTTTTTTCCTTTGTTTGGCATCTGTTTCCCTCTGTATGTGAGCTCTGCAAAAGCAGGGACTTTACGTCTTTACTGCTGTATCTCCAGCACCTAGAATACAGCCTAGCAAATAGTAAGTGCTTAATAATATCTGGCAAACTAATGAAGGATTTAATATGTCCCTTGAGGCCGGTGATAATTTTTTAACTATTATAAAACCTCAAGGGACATTAAAATCCTTTCATCGACTATGGTGCTTTCCAGACAGCTGGGCACACAACATAACCTCTACCTTCTAAGCCAAGGAGATGCTCATATCCCCCAGCATCCCATGCTCTTGAATGCTTCCCTCGCTCTGAGGTGCTGTTCCGGCTGCAGAAAACTCCCTCTTCCTGCCCCATACCTTCCCGATGAACTTCTCCTGATCCCTTGAGACCCCGGGTAGCAAAGTGGCAAGAGCAAAAGCAGCATGAGCTTTGGAGCCCCACAGAACTGGGTTTGATGCACTAGTTAGCTGGGAAATCTTGGACACCTTACTTGTCTCCTGGGGGCCTCAACTGTCTTGTTTATAAAGGAATAGCACAGCTGTGAGGGTAAAAGCTGCCGGATGCCCATCAAGGTTCCTCATGGTAAGCTGTCTACAAGCGGAAAATTTTAAAATGAAACCAAAACACCACAAAAATCTTTACTGTGCCTTTGTCTGTAAAACCTTCTGTTAAGTAAGACTGATCATTCCCTTTCTATGTATTTTAACAAATCATATAGCTATTTCTACCCTATTATTAATAATATTACATTGCTATCAGTAGATTTCCAGTCTGTGCCCTCTGTTTGAATTGAGCTTAGACAGAAACCATAACTGGACTGATGTCTGTGGACTCAGTCACTAGCACTGTGCCTGGCACAGGACAGTCAATACATTTTTGGGGTCATAAAATAAAAGAATCTAGGAGAGTTGGGCCTGGCCTGCTAGGCTCCATGCCTTTGCCATTTCTCTAGATTATTTTCCCTCACTGGAAATTTACTCTTAAACATCACCTCCTAGTTTATAGCTTTTCCCACCTGACTTTCCTGAGGTCAGTTAATATAGTCTTAGTGGCTGTCCCTATTGATCTCCAAAGAAGTATCGCATGAATTGCCCTCCAATGTCCAGTTGATTTCTACTAGCTTTCTTTGTCCAACTCAGTTTATACACTCATTCATTCACTCATCCCTTGAAGCGTGAATTTACTGAACGAGGCACAGATTTAGCAGATAGGATCTCTCTCTGCTGGTTGGGTCATCAAGCATACCACATAGCTCCTGTTAAGCTGTGATTATCCTTTATTTTTTTAAAAAAAATCAACATAGACAAAACCCACATTCCATAATATTATGGCCAGCAAGAACCACTTTGTAATATGAGTTACCAATAGTTTTGTACATGGAAAAATGGACAGGCATTCTTAGTTTCACTGACACAGTTTCAAAGAAAAACTTGGTGGATATATTTTCTGATTTCCAATTAATTTTCTAAGATTAGTTTATCTACGTTTACGTGTTTATAAGCAGTACTAGAAGATAAAAAAGTTAGGTATTGTATTACATTTTTAAATGGCAGTACTGTAGGTATTATTGCCAGTTCTTTTAAATCTAAGCCTTCAGTATATAATAAACTAAGCAGAGTTAAAAGCAAGGAAAATGATTCATTTTTGGTGCAGATCTTCCTATTAGATCCGCACTTCCCCTGCCCCTCCCCCACCCCAAACAAAAGAAAGAGATGTCATCCTGACCAGACCTTCCACACAATAAAAGAATTTACAGGTCTGGTGGTGCAAACGAAACTTGAAACTATCTTCCAAAAATAAAAGATGAAAATGCTCTCTAGAGATGAGAAAGCAAATTGGAAATAACATGGAGCAAGGGGGCACCAGAGGACCCAAACTCTCGTTATTAGGCTCCCTAAGTCAGAATGCCTAAAAGCCTCCCTCGATACAGCCCGCCACTCAGTCTGCACATCTGTAAAATGGAGATAAAAGGTGTGCTGTCTTCCTCATATCAGAGGTGGTAGGATTAATAAAACTGGGCTGGGAATGCATTTCAAAATGCACAGATGAAGTATAATAGAAATAAAAGGTAAAGACTGCTACTCAGAAATGCTCTTTGAAATATTCTCGATACTTGGGCAGATTTCTCTAGATGCTTGAGGCATTGTCCAGATGTGTAGGATTTTTAAAGGCCTCTGTGGAAAAAACAAACAGTTCGTTGTTTGATCTGGAGAACAGAATAAGACCTCAAGCCTTTGCTGACTGCCCAGAGTGCTGTTACAGATGCTTTACAATATACAGACTGCAAAGGGAAGAGTCTCTGCTGACTGACATCACACAAACTAGAGGAAAGACAAAAGTGCTGGAATAAAACACAGCCATCCTAAACTCTTATTTTGATGCCTTATTTCTCATTGTCCTACGTGGAAAAGAATTTGCTTCTTCTCTCTCTGCAGTGGGTAGAGGACCGGGCTAGCGTTGAGAGCCTGGGATTAGTATCCAGATTCATCCATTTACATGGAGCAAGTCTTAGGTGCTTCAAGCCTGTGCCCACTCATCTTTAAAATACACATCTGTGATTCCTGTACCACAGGCTGTTTAAAGGATGGCCGAAATGATTCTAAAGATGCTGTCAACTGCAAGCACTCAATGTAAGAAGCTGTTAGAAAAAGGGTTCCCTGTCTCTAGCCTTCTAACTTCATGAAGACTTCAGAGAAATCAGTCAGTTACCGTCTACGGAAAACCGAGCAATATGTGGATTCAAAGCGGACAGAAGTTTGCAGAGGACACAAAAACCCTGGTCTCAAAAAATGAATGAGGAGTCAACTTCCCCAAAGAAATCCATTCTATGAATACTTGAAAGTCGTATCATTATAGACATAGCTTTCGGGCAAATGTGATAGATAATCCCGGAATTCTGTAATCAGAGGAAAGGCATGAAACCATCATCTTGTCCATTCCATTATGCGGCAAAAGGAAGATGCACTAACAGATGCCAGCCCTGCAATGAGCAGACGAATGACACAGTTAGGGAGTGTAGCAAGGACAGCAGGTCACACAGTCATACATATCCACACCGATAGAAACACTGTTAGCAGAGGCAGCAGCAGTCACCTAAGATCTAGAGAACAATGATAAATATAACTAGAGGAACAGATGAAGCTGGAATACTGAAATGCTACTGGGTGCTCCGGATATCGTCTGTGTGTTCATAACACACTAATCAAATCATCGAGAATGACTGCTTTCTAAGCCATAAATATTTTCAGTAGCTGCAGAAACACAATGCAGCTGTGTGTTTATGTGATAAGCCCTTCGTATAGAAAGCAGGCCCATAAGCTCACAGAGATAGTATGCAGGGGCTGATGGTGAAGAATGGAAGAAAGTGGTTCTGCACTCGCTCCCTCCATCTTTGGCTCAGCAAGGGCTCAGTGCGATATAACAATCTTTACGTGCATAGCACCTTTCTTATAGAGAAGAAAACGCAATTCCCAGGCATTACCTCATTGCTCTTCATCGTGCCCCCAGGGAACAGGTAGCAAGTATTATCCAATCTTGCAGGCAGTAAAAGTGAGGCTGTGCTTGGCTGAACATCTGGGTAAAGGTTATAGAGCAAGTCTGTGCTACGGTGGAGATTAGAACCAGTTCTCCTGCCTCTTTTTGCAACACCTATTACTTAAGTACACTTTAAAACTCATTAAAACAGCAAGGAAATGTGCTCATAGAACAATGACAAACGAAATTTAAAAAGGAAAACAAGCATGGAAAATTCACATTCGTTATCATTCTTAGTTACATAAAATGCATATGTTTATAAAACTGGACTTGCAGGCAGCCAGTATTAGCAGCAATAACATCTGGACTGTGGGGTTACTGGTGATTTGGATTTTTTTCTTCGTGCCACTCTTTATTATCCAAGTTCCAAATTATGAGAAATCAAATTTTTTGATGAGAAAAATAATTCAAAATGCAAAATTCATTAACAGTGCTGTATACATCATAAAAATGTGAAAGTATCAGTCAATAATATTTTTAAGAGTTTCTATACTAGATATTATGAGTGTTAACAAAGAAAAAGAAAATATTTCTACAATATTCTTTTTTGCTTCCAAAAACACACAGAGAACTCCCTCCCACTGTAACCCATCCTACACTGGCCAGCAGATGTATCCCCTAAACTACAGTCCTACTCAATGATACCTTAGCCTCTACTAAATTAAGTCCATACTACTGAGCCTGACATTCAGACTAGAATTTGATCACAAACAAACTCGCCAGCTTGCTCTTTGACTAGATCCTTAACTACTCCACACAGGTTCCATTCTTCAAAAACATTGCATGTATTGGGGAAAGGACAGTCTTTTCAAAAATGGTGTTGCAAAAACTGGATACCTACATGTAAAAGAATGAAGTTGGACACATATCATATACAAAAATTAAATCAAAATGGATCAAAGATCTAAATGTTAAGAGCTAAACCTATAAAACTCTTAGAAGAAAGCAGAGAAAAACTTCATGATGATGGATTTGGCAATGACATTTTGGATATGAAAGCAAAGGCACAAGGAGCAAAAGAATGATACCTTTGATTATATCAAAATTTTAAACTTTTATGCATTAAAGAACACTATCAACTGAGTGAAAGGCAACCTATGGAACGGGAAAATATTTGCAAATTATATATCTAATAAGGCTTAATATTCAGAATATATAAAGAATTCCTCCAATTCAACAAACAGGTCCAAAAATGGACAAAGGACTTGAAGAGTTTTCTCCAAAGAACATATACAAAGGGCCAAAAAGCACGTGAAAAGATGCTCAACATCCCTAATCATTAGGAAAATGCAAATCAAAACCACAATTAGATACCATTTCACACACATTAGGGTGGTTGTTATCAAAAAGAAAAAGCAGAAAATAACAATTGTTGACAAGGATATGGACAAGTTGGAATCCTCCTGCACTGCTGGTGGAAATGTAAAATGGTGCAGCTGCTATGGAAAACTGTGGTACCTCAAAAAATTAAATAGAATTACCATATGACCCAGCAATTCCATTTCTGGCTATATACTCAAAAGAATTGAAAGCAGAGTCTCAAAGACAGATTTGTACACCCATGTTCATAGCAGCATTATTCACAATAGTCAGAAGAAGAAAGGGACCCAAATGTCCATCAGCAGTTAAATGGATAAACAAAACGTGGTATATGTAATGGAATATTAATCAGCCTTAAAAATGAAGGAGATTCTGATACATGCAACAACATGAATGAACCCAAAGACATTACACTAACTGAAATAAGCCAGCCACAGAAGGACAAATACCATGTGATTCTTATCTGAGGTACATAGAGTAGTCAAATTTATAGAGATAGAAAGTAGAGGGTGGTTGCCAGAGGCTGGAGAGAAGAGGGAATCAGGAGTTTTGGTTTGCAACTTTGGGACTTTCCTAGGTAAAACTGCCCATCAAGGAAGGCAAGGAGAGACCAAAGAAAGAGGCAGACCACTCCAGACTGGTAGGTGGTAGGTTTAATAAGCAAGGGAACCTACGAAGCTTGTCTTGGCAGAAACAAAAAGAGTAGATCTCTCCACCTGCCAGAATTTTAAAAGTTTATATAGGGCCTTAACTGAGTTCAGTCGCTATCTAGATGCTCTCAACAGCGCATTGCTCTCTCAAAGCTGTGTCCTTGAGAATAGCCCTTACTATGGAAACGATGGGCAGAACATACATTTCAGGGATGGGGAGGGGTTGAGGAGCCTCCCATTGCACGGGTCCAGCTTGTGGGTCAACTGGTGGTCAAGTCCTCTTGATTACCTCCTCCAACAAAGAGTTACTATTTGATAAGTACAGAATTTCAATTTTGCAAGATGATAAAAATGACTGAAAAAAGACAGAGATGGATGGTGGTGATAGTTACACAACAATGAGAATGTACTTAATGCCACTGAACTGTACACTTAAAAATTGTTAAAATTGTAAACTTATGGTATGTATATTTTACCACAATTTTTAAAAACCTCCACCATATGACCCATCAATTCCACTCCTGGGT